>NC_133672.1:21317681-21885181 GCF_048934315.1 Petromyzon marinus | reverse complement strand
TATAGTGTAGTGTATAGTGTATAGTGTAGTGTATAGTGTAGTGTATAGTGTAGTGTGTAGTGTATAGTGTAGTGTATAGTGTAGTGTATAGTGTAGTGTATAGTATAGTGTATAGTGTAGTGTATAGTGTAGTGTATAGTATAGTGTAGTGTATAGTGTAGTGTATAGTGTAGTGTAGTGTATAGTGTAGTGTTAATGCTCTACGGGGGGAGGGTCATCTTCGTCTTTGTCCACTCAGATACAAATCTCCCCGTCACCTGCAAGAGCATTATGACGTAGGTGAGGAGGCCACCAGCAACAGCAGCGCCACCACCACCACCATCACCATAACCACCACCACCATCACCACCACCATCACCACCACCCCCGCCATCACCACCACCATCACCACCACCACCACCACCCCCACCACCATCACCACCACCACCATCACCACCACCCCCACCATCACCACCACCATCACCACCACCACCCCCACCACCACCACCATCACCACCCCCACCACCACCACCATCACCACCACCACCATCACCACCCCCACCACCACCATCACCATCAGCACCCCCACCACCACCATCACCACCCCCACCACCACCACCATCACCACCACCATCACCACCACCACCATCACCACCACCACCACCATCACCACCCCCACCAACATCACCACCACCATCACCACCCCCACCACTACCACCACCATCACCACCATCACCATCACCACCACCACCATCACCACCACCACCACCACCCCCACCACCACCATCACCACCATCACCACCACCACCACCACCCCCACCACCATCACCACCACCACCCCCACTATCACCACCACCACCATCACCACCATCACCATCACCACCACCATCACCACCACCACCATCACCACCACCACCATCACCATCATCACCCCCACCATCACCACTACCACCATCACCACCACCACCATCACCACCATCACCACCACCATCACCACCATCACCACCGCCACCACCACCATCACCACCACCACCACCACCCCCACCACCACCCCCATCACCACCATCACCCACCACCACCCCCATCACCACCATCACCCCCCCCCCCCCACCACCCCCACCACCCCCACCACCACCATCACCACCACTACCACCCCCACCACCCCCCCACCACCACCACTACCACCACCACCCCCACCATCACCACCACCACCATTGTGCCAGGAGTTGCTGCTCTAGCCCACGGTGCGTACGCACGCGGGATGTTTGTAGGAACACCGACAGATGGTTCTGTGGGATCTCTGCGAGACGAGACCGAGTGGAGTGGGAACCGATCCGGTGATTGGAGGTGTCCGGCACGTGGCGAATATTTGAATAATGCAAAGCTGCTACTTTTGAAATTGTGTTATTCCCCCGTTCGTCTGCTTCAGTGTCATCTTGTTCTAGGACCTTTCTCCTGCAGGCTCCTCCTCCCCCTCCTCCGGTTCCGCCCACCTCCACCTTTGGAGAGGTGCGTTGAGAGCGCCGGGCCGCGGCCGTGAACGACTCCCCACGTGCGGCGACGGAGCTTTGCCGGTGTTCGTCGGAGCCCCTCGCCGACTTCGCCTGCCCCCCCGGCGGTCCGCTAATGCGCCGCGTGGGGGGATTGTCGCCTCCCCGCGCGCACAGATGCCGAACCCTCCCTGCCGTGAGCGAGGGCACCCTGCACGCGAGGCGGATGGGCGGCGGCGGCGGCGGCGGCAACGGCGGCAACGGCGGCAACGGCGGCAACGGCGGCAAGGACGGCATCGGCCCGCCCGACCGCGACGTCCGTAGGGGTGACGGTGCGGCGACTCCGACCGCCCCCCGCTGACGAAGCGACGGTGGCCGTGGGGATTCCGGGGAGAGGGGTGAGGCGCACGGCCGAGATCTAGCGACAGGCGATCGTCGTTCCCGCTCGGCTTCCACCAAGACCCCGGTACTGGTGAGCTGCGCGTCAACCTCACGGCTCGTGGTCACGTTGGGGGGCTGCACCAGGGGAAGGCGACGACTGGACATGAGTGAAACTATTGGGCATCTGTAAAACTATTGGGCATCTCTAAAACTATTGGATATCTGTAAAACTATTGGGCATCTCTGAAACTATTGGATATCTGTAAAACTATTGGGCATCTCTAAAACTATTGGGCATCTCTAAAACTATTGGGCATCTGTAAAACTATTGGGCATCTCTAAAACTATTGGGCATCTGTAAAACTATTGGGCATCTGTAAAACTATTGAGCATCTGTAAAACTATTGGGCATCTGTAAAACTATTGGGCATCTGTGAAACTATTGGATATCTGTAAAACTATTGGGACATATGTGAACCTATTGGGACATCTGTAAAACTATTGGGCATCTGTAAAACTATTGGACATCTCTGAAACTATTGGGCATCTCTGAAACTATTGGACATCTCTGAAACTATTGGACACCTGTTATAATTATTTTACATTTGTGAAAAAGAGCTTCATAGCTCATAGTATTCCTCCAGTATAAATAAAGATTCTGATTCTGGCTGCAGTGCCACGGTGCGCAGCGATGATTCTACCACAGGCCGTGCCGACGAATGTGGCCTTGGGATAGCTCCCGGTAGAACTTTCATTGGTAAAGATTCACACGAGGGCGCACAACAGGTTGTCACATAACTACCTGGTCCGGTTTGGAAACGTGGCTGCTGGTGTGGCCGAAGACTGCCGGGCGTGTTGCTGGCCAATCGTTTCAAAGACATCCCAATAGGTTTTGTAGTGAGTCCAACCGAATGGCGAGACGTTGCCTTGGGAGCAACGCTATTCATTAAATCGATGTAACACAACGCCACCCACACTTTGGGTGTTGAGTGCTCACCTGGCCACGCCACGACAGAACTGGACAAGGTTCCCTATCCCCGGCCCGGACTCCATGATCCGGGTCCTGGACCGCGTGGCCAGAGGCTTCGTTTACCCCACCGTGGATCTTCATCGCCAGCAACACGAAGGACCCCCGAGCCCCTTCACGGGCCCCCCCCCCCCCCCGCCCGATATCGTCCGGTTGCGCGTCGGCAGGTCAGCCGGCGTACCGTGCCCCAACGTGACCCTGGCTGGCCGACGCTCAACCCAGGCCCCGCCGGGGCCGGTGGTACTACGATCAGTGAGCGGGGCTGCACGTGATGGCAACACGTTACCCGCCGTGGCTTCGTAAGCCCGACGCCACGCGGTGACGGTCGCAGTCACTGCAGATTCGCAGATATTCCCAATGGTTTCACGGATGTCCCCTTAGTTTAGTTTCACAGATGTCCAGGCGGTTTCACAGATTTAACACGTAGGCTTTCGTGACCAACATCGTCCACAATATATATTTTTTTATGCGCGCGCTGTGCCAGCCTTCATGGACGCTGCTAGTCGCCAACAGCGCGAGCACCGACAGCCATGCTAACTCTATACGGGGGGGGGGGGGGATATTTGTCTTTATCCACAGACGCCAAAGCCTCCTGCCGTGAGCAAGAGCATCTCGGATGTCTGGAGCAGGATGAGGGAGCCAGTTAAAAGGGTAAAAACCTATTCCTGTATCTTGTTACTGGCAAAGGAGGTCCCATAATGTAAATGCTCACCCCGAGCCCTCAATACTCTAATAGTGGCGCTGTTTTTGAGTTGTACGCCTTTTGGCGTCTTCTGGTCCAACACCAATGGAGACTAGGCTCTTAAGAAAAGCCGTCTCGGGTGTGGACCAATCAAATTCAAGGACAGTGCCAATATTATTATCAGAGTTGTCTTTTTTTTGCATTTTGACTGCTTGTGTTGTGGTTATTGCAAACATGATGCCTTGAATAAAGGTGTCAGTTTTTGTGCCAGTTAAAAGGGTAAAACCTATTCCTATACGGGGACATCTGTTAAACTCCTGGGACATCTGTGAAACTATTGGGACATCTGTGAAACTATGGGGACATCTGTGAAACTAATGGGACATCTGTGAAACTATTGGGACATCTGTGAAACTATTGGGACATCTGTGAAACTATGGGGACATTTGTGAAACTAATGGGACATATGTGAACCTATTGGGACATCTGTGAAACTATTGGGACATCTGTGAAACTATTGGGACATCTGTGAAACTATGGGGACATCTGTGAAACTAATGGGACATATGTAAAACTATTGGGGCGTCTGTGAAACTACTGGGACATGTGTGAAACTACTGGGACATCTGTAAAACTACTGGGACATCTGTTAAACTATTGGGACATCTGTGAAACTATTGGGACATATGTGAAACTATTGGGACATCTGTGAAACTACTAGTACATCTGTGAAACTATTGGGACATCTGTGAAACTATTGGGACATCTGTGAAACTACTGGGACATCTGTGAAACTATTGGGATATCTGTAAAACTACTGGGACATCTGTGAAACGATTGGGACATCTGTGAAACTATGGGGACATCTGTTAACCTACTGGGACATCTGTGAAACTACTGGGACATCTGTAAAACTACTGGGACATATGTGAACCTATTGGGACATCTGTGAAACTATTGGGACATCTGTGAAACTATTGGGACATCTGTGAAATAACTGGGACATCTGTTAAACTATTGGGACATCTGTGAAACTATTGGGACATGGGTAAACTATTGGGACATCTGTGAAACTACTGGTACATCTGTGAAACTATTGGGGACATCTGTGAAACTGCTGGGACATCTGTTAAACTACTGGGACATCTGTTAAACTATTGGGACATCTGTGAAACTACTGGGACATCTGTAAAACTACTGGGACATCTGTAAAACTACTGGGACATATGTGAACCTATTGGGACATCTGTGAAACTATTGGGACATCTGTGAAACTATTGGGACATCTGTCAAACAACTGGGACATCTGTGAAACTATTGGGACATCTGTGAAACTATGGGGACATCTGTGAAACTAATGGGACATATGTGAAACTATTGGGGCGTCTGTGACACTACTGGGACATGTGTGAAACTAATGGGACATATGTGAAACTATTGGGGTGTCTGTGAAACTACTGGGACATGTGTGAAACTACTGGGACAACTGTAAAACTACTGGGACATCTGTTAAACTATTGGGACATCTGTGAAACTATAGGGACATCTGTGAAACTAATGGGACATCTGTGAAACTATTGGGAGATCTGTGAAACTATGGGGACATCTGTGAAACTAATGGGACATAGGTGAAACTATTGGGGCGTCTGTGAAACTACTGGGACATGTGTGAAACTACTGGGACATCTGTAAAACTACTGGGACATCTGTTAAACTATTGGGACATCTGTGAAACTATGGGGACATCTGTGAAACTAATGGGACATATGTGAAACTATTGGGGCGTCTGTAAAACTACTGGGACATGTGTTAAACTACTGGGCCATCTGTAATACTACTGGGACATCTGTTAAACTATTAGGACATCTGTGAAACTATGGGGACATCTGTGAAACTACTGGTACATCTGTGAAACTATCGGGACATCTGTTAACCTACTGGGATGTCTGTAAAACTTCTGGGACATCTGTGAAACTACTGGTACATCTGTGAAACTATCAGGACATCTGTTAACCTACTGGGATGTCTGTAAAACTTCTGGGACATCTGTGAAACTATTGGGACATCTGTGAAACTATTGGGACATCTGTGAAACTATGGGGACATCTGTGAAACAAATGGGACATAGGTGAAACTATTGGGACATCTTTGAAACTATTGGGACATCTGTGAAACTATGGGGTCATCTGTGAAACTAATGGGACATATGTGAAACTATTGGGACATATGTGAAACTATTGGGACATATGTGAAACTATTGGGACATCTGTGAAACTACTGGTACATCTGTGAAACTATGGGGACATCTGTTAACCTAT
The DNA here is from genome assembly GCF_048934315.1 of Petromyzon marinus. Classification (NCBI taxonomy): domain Eukaryota; kingdom Metazoa; phylum Chordata; class Hyperoartia; order Petromyzontiformes; family Petromyzontidae; genus Petromyzon; species Petromyzon marinus. Next base: position 21,879,304 of record NC_133672.1, on the reverse strand, counting down.
TGGGATATCTGTAAAACTACTGGGACATCTGTGAAACTATTGGGACATCTGTGAAACTATGGGGACATCTGTTAACCTACTGGGACATCTGTGAAACTACTGGGACATCTGTTAAACTACTGGGACATCTGTTAAACTATTGGGACATCTGTGAAACTACTGGGACATCTGTAAAACTACTGGGACATATGTGAACCTATTGGGACATCTGTGAAACTAATGGGACATATGTGAAACTATTGGGGCGTCTGTGAAACTACTGGGACATGTGTGAAACTACTGGGACATCTGTAAAACTACTGGGACATCTGTTAAACTATTGGGACATCTGTGAAACTATGGGGACATCAGTGAAACTAATGGGATATATGTGAAACTATTGGGGCGTCTGTAAAACTACTGGGACATGTGTTAAACTACTGGGCCATCTGTAATACTATTGGGACATCTGTTAAACTATTGGGACATCTGTGAAACTATGGGCACATCTGTGAAACTAATGGGACATATGTGAAACTATTGGGACATATGTGAAACTATTGGGACATATGTGAAACTATTGAGACATCTGTGAAACTACTGGTACATCTGTGAAACTATGAGGACATCTGTTAACCTATTGGGATATCTGTAAAACTACTGGGACATCTGTGAAACTATTGGGACATCTGTGAAACTATGGGGACATCTGTTAACCTACTGGGACATCTGTGAAACTACTGGGACATCTGTTAAACTACTGGGACATGTGTTAAACTATTGGGACATCTGTGAAACTACTGGGACATCTGTAAAACTACTGGGACATATGTGAACCTATTGGGACATCTGTGAAACTAATGGGACATATGTGAAACTATTGGGGCGTCTGTGAAACTACTGGGACATGTGTGAAACTACTGGGACATCTGTAAAACTACTGGGACATCTGTTAAACTATTGGGACATCTGTGAAACTATGGGGACATCAGTGAAACTAATGGGATATATGTGAAACTATTGGGGCGTCTGTAAAACTACTGGGACATGTGTTAAACTACTGGGCCATCTGTAATACTATTGGGACATCTGTTAAACTATTGGGACATCTGTGAAACTATGGGCACATCTGTGAAACTAATGGGACATATGTGAAACTATTGGGACATCTGTGAAACTACTGGTACATCTGTGAAACTATCGGGACATCTGTTAACCTACTGGGATGTCTGTAAAACTTCTGGGACATCTGTGGAACTACTGGTACATCTGTGAAACTATCAGGACATCTGTTAACCTACTGGGATGTCTGTAAAACTTCTGGGACATCTGTGAAACTATTGGAACATCTGTGAAACTATTGGGACATATGTGAAACTACTGGTACATCTGTGAAACTATTGGGACATCTGTGAAACTATGGGCACATCTGTGAAACTAATGGGACATATGTGAAACTATTGGGACATATGTGAAACTATTGGGACATCTGTGAAACTACTGGTACATCTGTGAAACTATGGGGACATCTGTTAACCTATTGGGATATCTGTAAAACTACTGGGACATCTGTGAAACTATTGGGACATCTGTGAAACTATGGGGACATCTGTTAACCTACTGGGACATCTGTGAAACTACTGGGACATCTGTTAAACTACTGGGACATCTGTTAAACTATTGGGACATCTGTGAAACTACTGGGACATCTGTAAAACTACTGGGACATATGTGAACCTATTGGGACATCTGTGAAACTAATGGGACATATGTGAAACTATTGGGGCGTCTGTGAAACTACTGGGACATGTGTGAAACTACTGGGACATCTGTAAAACTACTGGGACATCTGTTAAACTATTGGGACATCTGTGAAACTATGGGGACATCAGTGAAACTAATGGGATATATGTGAAACTATTGGGGCGTCTGTAAAACTACTGGGACATGTGTTAAACTACTGGGCCATCTGTAATACTATTGGGACATCTGTTAAACTATTGGGACATCTGTGAAACTATGGGCACATCTGTGAAACTAATGGGACATATGTGAAACTATTGGGACATCTGTGAAACTACTGGTACATCTGTGAAACTATCGGGACATCTGTTAACCTACTGGGATGTCTGTAAAACTTCTGGGACATCTGTGGAACTACTGGTACATCTGTGAAACTATCAGGACATCTGTTAACCTACTGGGATGTCTGTAAAACTTCTGGGACATCTGTGAAACTATTGGAACATCTGTGAAACTATTGGGACATATGTGAAACTACTGGTACATCTGTGAAACTATTGGGACATCTGTGAAACTATGGGGACATCTGTGAAACAAATGGGACATAGGTGAAACTATTGGGACATCTGTGAAACTATTGAGACATTTGTGAAACTATGGGGTCATCTGTGAAACTAATGGGACATATGTGAAACTATTGGGACATATGTGAAACTATTGGGACATCTGTGAAACTATTGGGACATCTGTGAAACTACTGGTACATCTGTGAAACTATGGGGACATCTGTTAAACTATTGGGACATCTGTGAAACTATGGGGACATCAGTGAAACTAATGGGATATATGTGAAACTATTGGGGCGTCTGTAAAACTACTGGGACATGTGTTAAACTACTGGGCCATCTGTAATACTATTGGGACATCTGTTAAACTATTGGGACATCTGTGAAACTATGGGGACATCTGTGAAACTAATGGGACATATGTGAAACTATTGGAACATCTGTGAAACTACTGGTACATCTGTGAAACTATCGGGACATCTGTTAACCTACTGGGATGTCTGTAAAACTTCTGGGACATCTGTGGAACTACTGGTACATCTGTGAAACTATCAGGACATCTGTTAACCTACTGGGATGTCTGTAAAACTTCTGGGACATCTGTGAAACTATTGGAACATCTGTGAAACTATTGGGACATCTGTGAAACTACTGGTACATCTGTGAAACTATTGGGACATCTGTGAAACTATGGGGACATCTGTGAAACAAATGGGACATAGGTGAAACTATTGGGACATCTGTGAAACTATTGAGACATTTGTGAAACTATGGGGTCATCTGTGAAACTAATGGGACATATGTGAAACTATTGGGACATATGTGAAACTATTGGGACATCTGTGAAATTATTGGGACATCTGTGAAACTACTGGTACATCTGTGAAACTATGGGGACATCTGTTAACCTATTGGGATATCTGTAAAACTACTGGGACATCTGTGAAACTATTGGGACATCTGTGAAACTATGGGGACATCTGTTAACCTATTGGGACATCTGTTAAACTACTGGGAAATCTGTAAAACTACTGGGACATCTGTTAAACTATTGGGACATCTGTGAAACTACTAGTACATCTGTGAAACTATTGCGACATCTGTGAAACTATTGGGACATCTGTGAAACTTCTGGTACATCTGTGAAACTATGGGGACATCTGTGAAACTATTGGGACATCTGAGAAACTATTGGGACATCTGTGGAACTATGGGGACATCTGTGAAACTAATGGGACATCTGTGAAACTACTGGGACATCTGTAAAACTACTGGGACATATGTGAACCTATTGGGACATCTGTGAAACTATCAGGACATCTGTTAACCTACTGGGATGTCTGAAAAACTTCTGGGACATCTGTGAAACTACTGGTACATCTGTGAAACTATCAGGACATCTGTTAACCTACTGGGATTTCTGTAAAACTTCTGGGACATCTGGGAAACTATTGGGACATCTGTGAAACTATTGGGACATCTGTGAAACTACTGGTACATCTGTGAAACTATTGGGACATCTGTGAAACTATGGGGACATCTGTGAAACTAATGGGACATATGTGAAACTATTGGGACATCTGTGAAACTATTGGGACATCTGTGAAACTATGGGGACATCTGTGAAACTAATGGGACATATGTGAAACTATTTGGACATATGTGAAACTATTTTGACATCTGTGAAACTATTGGGACATCTGTGAAACTACTGGTACATCTGTGAAACTATGGGGACATCTGTTAACCTATTGGGATATCTGTAAAACTACTGGGACATCTGTGAAACTATTGGGACATCTGTGAAACTATTGGGACATCTGTGAAACTATGGGGACATCTGTTAACCTACTGGGACATCTGTGAAACTACTGGGACATCTGTTAAACTACTGGGACATCTGTGAAACTATGGGGACATCTGTTAACCTATTGGGACATCTGTTAAACTACTGGGAAATCTGTAAAACTACTGGGACATCTGTTAAACTATTGGGACATCTGTGAAACTACTAGTACATCTGTGAAACTATTGCGACATCTGTGAAACTATTGGGACATCTGTGAAACTTCTGGTACATCTGTGAAACTATGGGGACATCTGTGAAACTATTGGGACATCTGAGAAACTATTGGGACATCTGTGGAACTATGGGGACATCTGTGAAACTAATGGGACATCTGTGAAACTACTGGGACATCTGTAAAACTACTGGGACATATGTGAAACTATCAGGACATCTGTTAACCTACTGGGATGTCTGTAAAACTTCTGGGACATCTGGGAAACTATTGGGACATCTGTGAAACTATTGGGACATCTGTGAAACTACTGGTACATCTGTGAAACTATTGGGACATCTGTGAAACTATGGGGACATCTGTGAAACTAATGGGACATATGTGAAACTATTGGGACATCTGGGAAACTATTGGGACATCTGTGAAACTATGGGGACATCTGTGAAACTAATGGGACATATGTGAAACTATTTGGACATATGTGAAACTATTTTGACATCTGTGAAACTATTGGGACATCTGTGAAACTACTGGTACATCTGTGAAACTATGGGGACATCTGTTAACCTATTGGGATATCTGTAAAACTACTGGGACATCTGTGAAACTATTGGGACATCTGTGAAACTATTGGGACATCTGTGAAACTATGGGGACATCTGTTAACCTACTGGGACATCTGTAAAACTACTGGGACATCTGTTAAACTACTGGGACATCTGTTAAACTATTGGGACATCTGTGAAACTACTGGGACATCTGTGAAACTAATGGGACATATGTGAAACTATTGGGGCGTCTGTGAAACTACTGGGACATGTGTGAAACTACTGGGACATCTGTAAAACTACTGGGACATCTGTTAAACTATTGGGACATCTGTGAAACTATGGGGACATCTGTGAAACTAATGGGACATATGTGAAACTAATGGGACATATGTGAAACTATTGGGACATCTATGAAACTACTGGTACATCTGTGAAACTATCAGGACATCTGTTAACCTACTGGGATGTCTGTAAAACTTCTGGGACATCTGTGAAACTACTGGTACATCTGTGAAACTATCAGGACATCTGTTAACCTACTGGGATGTCTGTAAAACTTCTGGGACATCTGTGAAACTATTGGGACATCTGTGAAACTATTGGGACATCTGTGAAACTACTGGTACATCTGTGAAACTATTGGGACATCTGTGAAACTATGGGGACATCTGTGAAACAAATGGGACATAGGTGAAACTATTGGGACATCTGTGAAACTATTGGGACATCTGTGAAACTATTGGGACATCTGTGAAACTATGGGGTCATCTGTGAAACTAATGGGACATATGTGAAACTATTGGGACATATGTGAAACTATTGGGACATCTATGAAACTATTGGGACATCTGTGAAACTATTGGTACATCTGTGAAACTATGGGGACATCTGTGAAACTAATGGGACATATGTAAACTATTGGGGTGTCTGTGAAACTACTGGTACATCTGTGAAACTATCAGGACATCTGTTAACCTACTGGGATGTCTGTAAAACTTCTGGGACATCTGTGAAACTATTGGGACATCTGTGAAACTATTGGGACATCTGTGAAACTACTGGTACATCTGTGAAACTATTGGGACATCTGTGAAACTATGGGGACATCTGTGAAACAAATGGGACATAGGTGAAACTATTGGGACATCTGTGAAACTATTGGGACATCTGTGAAACTATTGGGACATCTGTGAAACTATGGGGTCATCTGTGAAACTAATGGGACATATGTGAAACTATTGGGACATATGTGAAACTATTGGGACATCTATGAAACTATTGGGACATCTGTGAAACTATTGGTACATCTGTGAAACTATGGGGACATCTGTGAAACTAATGGGACATATGTAAACTATTGGGGTGTCTGTGAAACTACTGGGACATGTGTGAAACTACTGGGACATCTGTTAACCTACTGGGATATCTGTAAAACTACTGGGACATGGGTGAAACTATTGGGACATTTGTTAAACTATTGGGACATCTGTGAAACTACTGGTACATCTGTGAAACTATTGGGACATCTGTGAAACTATGGGGACATCTGTGAAACTAATGGGACATATGTGAAACTATTGGGGCGTCTGTGAAACTACTGGGAAATGTGTGAAACTACTGGGACATCTGTAAAACTACTGGGACATCTGTTAAACTATTGGACATCTGTGAAACTATTGGGACATCTGTGAAACTAATGGGACATCTGTGAAACTAATGGGACATCTGTGAAACTAATGGGACATCTGTGAAACTATTGGGACATCTGTGAAACTATGGGGACATCTGTAAAAATAATGGGACATATGTGAAACTATTGGGGCGTCTGTGAAACTATTGGGACATCTGTGAAACTATTGGGACATCTGTGAAACTATTGGGACATCTGTGAAACTATGGGGACATCTGTGAAACTATAGGGACATCTGTGAAACTATGGGGACATCTGTTAACCTACTGGGACATCTGTGAAACTACTGGGACATCTGTTAAACTACTGGGACATGTGTTAAACTATTGGGACATCTGTGAAACTATGGGGACATCTGTTAACCTACTGGGATATCTGTAAAACTACTGGGACATGGGTGAAACTATTGGGACATCTGTTAAACTATTGGGACATCTGTGAAACTACTGGTACATCTGTGAAACTATTGGGACATCTGTGAAACTATGGGGACATCTGTGAAACTAATGGGACATATGTGAAACTATTGGGGCGTCTGTGAAACTACTGGGAAATGTGTGAAACTACTGGGACATCTGTAAAACTACTGGGACATCTGTTAAACTATTGGACATCTGTGACACTATTGGGACATCTGTGAAACTAATGGGACATCTGTGAAACTAATGGGACATCTGTGAAACTAATGGGACATCTGTGAAACTAATGGGACATCTGTTAACCTACTGGGATGTCTGTAAAACTTCTGGGACATCTGTGAAACTACTGGTACATCTGTGAAACTATCAGGACATCTGTTAACCTACTGGGATGTCTGTAAAACTTCTGGGACATCTGTGAAACTATTGGGACATCTGTGAAACTACTGGTACATCTGTGAAACTATTGGGACATCTGTGAAACTATGGGGACATCTGTGAAACAAATGGGACATAGGTGAAACTATTGGGACATCTGTGAAACTATTGGGACATCTGTGAAACTATTGGGACATCTGTGAAACTATGGGGTCATCTGTGAAACTAATGGGACATATGTGAAACTATTGGGACATATGTGAAACTATTGGGACATCTATGAAACTATTGGGACATCTGTGAAACTATTGGTACATCTGTGAAACTATGGGGACATCTGTGAAACTAATGGGACATATGTAAACTATTGGGGTGTCTGTGAAACTACTGGGACATGTGTGAAACTACTGGGACATCTGTTAACCTACTGGGATATCTGTAAAACTACTGGGACATGGGTGAAACTATTTGGACATTTGTTAAACTATTGGGACATCTGTGAAACTACTGGTACATCTGTGAAACTACTGGGACATGTGTGAAACTACTGGGACATCTGTTAAACTATTGGGACATCTGTGAAACTATGGGGACATCTGTGAAACTAATGGGACATATGTGAAACTAATGGGACATATGTGAAACTATTGGGACATCTGTGAAACTACTGGTACATCTGTGAAACTATCGGGACATCTGTTAACCTACTGGGATGTCTGTAAAACTTCTGGGACATCTGTGAAACTACTGGTACATCTGTGAAACTATCAGGACATCTGTTAACCTACTGGGATGTCTGTAAAACTTCTGGGACATCTGTGAAACTATTGGGACATCTGTGAAACTATTGGGACATCTGTGAAACTACTGGTACATCTGTGAAACTATTGGGACATCTGTGAAACTATGGGGACATCTGTGAAACAAATGGGACATAGGTGAAACTATTGGGACATCTGTGAAACTATTGGGACATCTGTGAAACTATTGGGACATCTGTGAAACTATGGGGTCATCTGTGAAACTAATGGGACATATGTGAAACTATTGGGACATATGTGAAACTATTGGGACATCTATGAAACTATTGGGACATCTGTGAAACTATTGGTACATCTGTGAAACTATGGGGACATCTGTGAAACTAATGGGACATATGTAAACTATTGGGGTGTCTGTGAAACTACTGGGACATGTGTGAAACTACTGGGACATCTGTTAACCTACTGGGATATCTGTAAAACTACTGGGACATGGGTGAAACTATTGGGACATTTGTTAAACTATTGGGACATCTGTGAAACTACTGGTACATCTGTGAAACTATTGGGACATCTGTGAAACTATGGGGACATCTGTGAAACTAATGGGACATATGTGAAACTATTGGGACATCTGTGAAACTATTGGGACATCTGTGAAACTATGGGGACATCTGTGAAACTAATGGGACATATGTGAAACTATTTGGACATATGTGAAACTATTTTGACATCTGTGAAACTATTGGGACATCTGTGAAACTACTGGCACATCTGTGAAACTATGGGGACATCTGTTAACCTATTGGGATATCTGTAAAACTACTGGGACATCTGTGAAACTATTGGGACATCTGTGAAACTATTGGGACATCTGTGAAACTATGGGGACATCTGTTAACCTACTGGGACATCTGTGAAACTACTGGGACATCTGTTAAACTACTGGGACATCTGTGAAACTATGGGGACATCTGTTAACCTATTGGGACATCTGTTAAACTACTGGGAAATCTGTAAAACTACTGGGACATCTGTTAAACTATTGGGACATCTGTGAAACTATTGGGACATCTGTGAAACTTCTGGTACATCTGTGAAACTATGGGGACATCTGTGAAACTATTGGGACATCTGAGAAACTATTGGGACATCTGTGGAACTATGGGGACATCTGTGAAACTAATGGGACATCTGTGAAACTACTGGGACATCTGTAAAACTACTGGGACATATGTGAAACTATCAGGACATCTGTTAACCTACTGGGATGTCTGTAAAACTTCTGGGACATCTGGGAAACTATTGGGACATCTGTGAAACTATTGGGACATCTGTGAAACTACTGGTACATCTGTGAAACTATTGGGACATCTGTGAAACTATGGGGACATCTGTGAAACTAATGGGACATATGTGAAACTATTGGGACATCTGTGAAACTATTGGGACATCTGTGAAACTATGGGGACATCTGTGAAACTAATGGGACATATGTGAAACTATTTGGACATATGTGAAACTATTTTGACATCTGTGAAACTATTGGGACATCTGTGAAACTACTGGTACATCTGTGAAACTATGGGGACATCTGTTAACCTATTGGGATATCTGTAAAACTACTGGGACATCTGTGAAACTATGGGGACATCTGTTAACCTACTGGGACATCTGTAAAACTACTGGGACATCTGTTAAACTACTGGGACATCTGTTAACCTACTGGGACATCTGTAAAACTACTGGGACATCTGTTAAACTACTGGGACATCTGTTAAACTATTGGGACATCTGTGAAACTACTGGGACATCTGTGAAACTAATGGGACATATGTGAAACTATTGGGGCGTCTGTGAAACTACTGGGACATGTGTGAAACTACTGGGACATCTGTAAAACTACTGGGACATCTGTAAAACTACTGGGACATCTGTGAAACTATGGGGACATCTGTTAACCTACTGGGACATCTGTAAAACTACTGGGACATCTGTTAAACTACTGGGACATCTGTTAAACTATTGGGACATCTGTGAAACTACTGGGACATCTGTGAAACTAATGGGACATATGTGAAACTATTGGGGCGTCTGTGAAACTACTGGGACATGTGTGAAACTACTGGGACATCTGTAAAACTACTGGGACATCTGTTAAACTATTGGGACATCTGTGAAACTATGGGGACATCTGTGAAACTAATGGGACATATGTGAAACTAATGGGACATATGTGAAACTATTGGGACATCTATGAAACTACTGGTACATCTGTGAAACTATCAGGACATCTGTTAACCTACTGGGATGTCTGTAAAACTTCTGGGACATCTGTGAAACTACTGGTACATCTGTGAAACTATCAGGACATCTGTTAACCTACTGGGATGTCTGTAAAACTTCTGGGACATCTGTGAAACTATTGGGACATCTGTGAAACTATTGGGACATCTGTGAAACTACTGGTACATCTGTGAAACTATTGGGACATCTGTGAAACTATGGGGACATCTGTGAAACAAATGGGACATAGGTGAAACTATTGGGACATCTGTGAAACTATTGGGACATCTGTGAAACTATTGGGACATCTGTGAAACTATGGGGTCATCTGTGAAACTAATGGGACATATGTGAAACTATTGGGACATATGTGAAACTATTGGGACATCTATGAAACTATTGGGACATCTGTGAAACTATTGGTACATCTGTGAAACTATGGGGACATCTGTGAAACTAATGGGACATATGTAAACTATTGGGGTGTCTGTGAAACTACTGGGACATGTGTGAAACTACTGGGACATCTGTTAACCTACTGGGATATCTGTAAAACTACTGGGACATGGGTGAAACTATTTGGACATTTGTTAAACTATTGGGACATCTGTGAAACTACTGGTACATCTGTGAAACTACTGGGACATGTGTGAAACTACTGGGACATCTGTAAAACTACTGGGACATCTGTTAAACTATTGGGACATCTGTGAAACTATGGGGACATCTGTGAAACTAATGGGACATATGTGAAACTAATGGGACATATGTGAAACTATTGGGACATCTGTGAAACTACTGGTACATCTGTGAAACTATCGGGACATCTGTTAACCTACTGGGATGTCTGTAAAACTTCTGGGACATCTGTGAAACTACTGGTACATCTGTGAAACTATCAGGACATCTGTTAACCTACTGGGATGTCTGTAAAACTTCTGGGACATCTGTGAAACTATTGGGACATCTGTGAAACTATTGGGACATCTGTGAAACTACTGGTACATCTGTGAAACTATTGGGACATCTGTGAAACTATGGGGACATCTGTGAAACAAATGGGACATAGGTGAAACTATTGGGACATCTGTGAAACTATTGGGACATCTGTGAAACTATTGGGACATCTGTGAAACTATGGGGTCATCTGTGAAACTAATGGGACATATGTGAAACTATTGGGACATATGTGAAACTATTGGGACATCTATGAAACTATTGGGACATCTGTGAAACTATTGGTACATCTGTGAAACTATGGGGACATCTGTGAAACTAATGGGACATATGTAAACTATTGGGGTGTCTGTGAAACTACTGGGACATGTGTGAAACTACTGGGACATCTGTTAACCTACTGGGATATCTGTAAAACTACTGGGACATGGGTGAAACTATTGGGACATTTGTTAAACTATTGGGACATCTGTGAAACTACTGGTACATCTGTGAAACTATTGGGACATCTGTGAAACTATGGGGACATCTGTGAAACTAATGGGACATATGTGAAACTATTGGGGCGTCTGTGAAACTACTGGGAAATGTGTGAAACTACTGGGACATCTGTAAAACTACTGGGACATCTGTTAAACTATTGGACATCTGTGAAACTATTGGGACATCTGTGAAACTAATGGGACATCTGTGAAACTAATGGGACATCTGTGAAACTAATGGGACATCTGTGAAACTATTGGGACATCTGTGAAACTATGGGGACATCTGTAAAAATAATGGGACATATGTGAAACTATTGGGGCGTCTGTGAAACTACTGCTACATGTGTGAAACTACTGGGACATCTCTAACACTACTGGGACATCTGTTAAACTATTGGGACATCTGTGAAACTATGGGGACATCTGTGAAACTAATGGGACATATGTGAAACTATTGGGACATCTGTGAAACTATTGGGACATCTGTGAAACTATTGGGACATCTGTGAAACTATGGGGACATCTGTGAAACTAATGGGACATATGTGAAACTATTGGGACATCTGTGAAACTAATGGGACATATGTGAAACTATTTTGACATATTTGAATCTATTGGGACATCTGTGATACTATTGGGACATCTGTGAAACTACTGGTACATCTGTGAAACTGTGGGGACATCTGTTAACATATTGGGAAATCTGTAAAACTACTGGGACATCTGTGAAACTATAGGGACATCTGTGAAACTATGGGGACATCTGTTAACCTACTGGGACATCTGTGAAACTACTGGGACATCTGTTAAACTACTGGGACATGTGTTAAACTATTGGGACATCTGTGAAACTATGGGGACATCTGTTAACCTACTGGGATATCTGTAAAACTACTGGGACATGGGTGAAACTATTGGGACATCTGTGAAACTACTGGTACATCTGTGAAACTATTGGGACATCTGTGAAACTATGGGGACATCTGTGAAACTAATGGGACATATGTGAAACTATTGGGGCGTCTGTGAAACTACTGGGAAATGTGTGAAACTACTGGGACATCTGTAAAACTACTGGGACATCTGTTAAACTATTGGACATCTGTGACACTATTGGGACATCTGTGAAACTAATGGGACATCTGTGAAACTAATGGGACATCTGTGAAACTAATGGGACATCTGTGAAACTAATGGGACATCTGTTAACCTACTGGGATGTCTGTAAAACTTCTGGGACATCTGTGAAACTACTGGTACATCTGTGAAACTATCAGGACATCTGTTAACCTACTGGGATGTCTGTAAAACTTCTGGGACATCTGTGAAACTATTGGGACATCTGTGAAACTATTGGGACATCTGTGAAACTACTGGTACATCTGTGAAACTATTGGGACATCTGTGAAACTATGGGGACATCTGTGAAACAAATGGGACATAGGTGAAACTATTGGGACATCTGTGAAACTATTGGGACATCTGTGAAACTATTGGGACATCTGTGAAACTATGGGGTCATCTGTGAAACTAATGGGACATATGTGAAACTATTGGGACATATGTGAAACTATTGGGACATCTATGAAACTATTGGGACATCTGTGAAACTATTGGTACATCTGTGAAACTATGGGGACATCTGTGAAACTAATGGGACATATGTAAACTATTGGGGTGTCTGTGAAACTACTGGGACATGTGTGAAACTACTGGGACATCTGTTAACCTACTGGGATATCTGTAAAACTACTGGGACATGGGTGAAACTATTTGGACATTTGTTAAACTATTGGGACATCTGTGAAACTACTGGTACATCTGTGAAACTACTGGGACATGTGTGAAACTACTGGGACATCTGTAAAACTACTGGGACATCTGTTAAACTATTGGGACATCTGTGAAACTATGGGGACATCTGTGAAACTAATGGGACATATGTGAAACTAATGGGACATATGTGAAACTATTGGGACATCTGTGAAACTACTGGTACATCTGTGAAACTATCGGGACATCTGTTAACCTACTGGGATGTCTGTAAAACTTCTGGGACATCTGTGAAACTACTGGTACATCTGTGAAACTATCAGGACATCTGTTAACCTACTGGGATGTCTGTAAAACTTCTGGGACATCTGTGAAACTATTGGGACATCTGTGAAACTATTGGGACATCTGTGAAACTACTGGTACATCTGTGAAACTATTGGGACATCTGTGAAACTATGGGGACATCTGTGAAACAAATGGGACATAGGTGAAACTATTGGGACATCTGTGAAACTATTGGGACATCTGTGAAACTATTGGGACATCTGTGAAACTATGGGGTCATCTGTGAAACTACTGGGACATCTGTGAAACTATGGGGACATCTGTTAACCTATTGGGACATCTGTTAAACTACTGGGAAATCTGGAAAACTACTGGGACATCTGTTAAACTATTGGGACATCTGTGAAACTACTAGTACATCTGTGAAACTATTGCGACATCTGTGAAACTATTGGGACATCTGTGAAACTTCTGGTACATCTGTGAAACTATGGGGACATCTGTGAAACTATTGGGACATCTGAGAAACTATTGGGACATCTGTGGAACTATGGGGACATCTGTGAAACTAATGGGACATCTGTGAAACTACTGGGACATCTGTAAAACTACTGGGACATATGTGAAACTATCAGGACATCTGTTAACCTACTGGGATGTCTGTAAAACTTCTGGGACATCTGGGAAACAATTGGGACATCTGTGAAACTATTGGGACATCTGTGAAACTACTGGTACATCTGTGAAACTATTGGGACATCTGTGAAACTATGGGGACATCTGTGAAACTAATGGGACATATGTGAAACTATTGGGACATCTGTGAAACTATTGGGACATCTGTGAAACTATTGGGACATCTGTGAAACTATTGGGACATCTGTGAAACTATGGGGTCATCTGTGAAACTAATGGGACATATGTGAAACTATTGGGACATATGTGAAACTATTGGGACATCTATGAAACTATTGGGACATCTGTGAAACTATTGGTACATCTGTGAAACTATGGGGACATCTGTGAAACTAATGGGACATATGTAAACTATTGGGGTGTCTGTGAAACTACTGGGACATGTGTGAAACTACTGGGACATCTGTTAACCTACTGGGATATCTGTAAAACTACTGGGACATGGGTGAAACTATTTGGACATTTGTTAAACTATTGGGACATCTGTGAAACTACTGGTACATCTGTGAAACTACTGGGACATGTGTGAAACTACTGGGACATCTGTAAAACTACTGGGACATCTGTTAAACTATTGGGACATCTGTGAAACTATGGGGACATCTGTGAAACTAATGGGACATATGTGAAACTAATGGGACATATGTGAAACTATTGGGACATCTGTGAAACTACTGGTACATCTGTGAAACTATCGGGACATCTGTTAACCTACTGGGATGTCTGTAAAACTTCTGGGACATCTGTGAAACTACTGGTACATCTGTGAAACTATCAGGACATCTGTTAACCTACTGGGATGTCTGTAAAACTTCTGGGACATCTGTGAAACTATTGGGACATCTGTGAAACTATTGGGACATCTGTGAAACTACTGGTACATCTGTGAAACTATTGGGACATCTGTGAAACTATGGGGACATCTGTGAAACAAATGGGACATAGGTGAAACTATTGGGACATCTGTGAAACTATTGGGACATCTGTGAAACTATTGGGACATCTGTGAAACTATGGGGTCATCTGTGAAACTAATGGGACATATGTGAAACTATTGGGACATATGTGAAACTATTGGGACATCTATGAAACTATTGGGACATCTGTGAAACTATTGGTACATCTGTGAAACTATGGGGACATCTGTGAAACTAATGGGACATATGTAAACTATTGGGGTGTCTGTGAAACTACTGGGACATGTGTGAAACTACTGGGACATCTGTTAACCTACTGGGATATCTGTAAAACTACTGGGACATGGGTGAAACTATTGGGACATTTGTTAAACTATTGGGACATCTGTGAAACTACTGGTACATCTGTGAAACTATTGGGACATCTGTGAAACTATGGGGACATCTGTGAAACTAATGGGACATATGTGAAACTATTGGGGCGTCTGTGAAACTACTGGGAAATGTGTGAAACTACTGGGACATCTGTAAAACTACTGGGACATCTGTTAAACTATTGGACATCTGTGAAACTATTGGGACATCTGTGAAACTAATGGGACATCTGTGAAACTAATGGGACATCTGTGAAACTAATGGGACATCTGTGAAACTATTGGGACATCTGTGAAACTATGGGGACATCTGTAAAAATAATGGGACATATGTGAAACTATTGGGGCGTCTGTGAAACTACTGCTACATGTGTGAAACTACTGGGACATCTCTAACACTACTGGGACATCTGTTAAACTATTGGGACATCTGTGAAACTATGGGGACATCTGTGAAACTAATGGGACATATGTGAAACTATTGGGACATCTGTGAAACTATTGGGACATCTGTGAAACTATTGGGACATCTGTGAAACTATGGGGACATCTGTGAAACTAATGGGACATCTGTGAAACTATGGGGACATCTGTTAACCTACTGGGACATCTGTGAAACTATGGGGACATCTGTGAAACTAATGGGACATATGTGAAACTATTGGGACATCTGTGAAACTATTGGGACATCTGTGAAACTATTGGGACATCTGTGAAACTATGGGGACATCTGTGAAACTATAGGGACATCTGTGAAACTATGGGGACATCTGTTAACCTACTGGGACATCTGTGAAACTACTGGGACATCTGTTAAACTACTGGGACATGTGTTAAACTATTGGGACATCTGTGAAACTATGGGGACATCTGTTAACCTACTGGGATATCTGTAAAACTACTGGGACATGGGTGAAACTATTGGGACATCTGTTAAACTATTGGGACATCTGTGAAACTACTGGTACATCTGTGAAACTATTGGGACATCTGTGAAACTATGGGGACATCTGTGAAACTAATGGGACATATGTGAAACTATTGGGGCGTCTGTGAAACTACTGGGAAATGTGTGAAACTACTGGGACATCTGTAAAACTACTGGGACATCTGTTAAACTATTGGACATCTGTGACACTATTGGGACATCTGTGAAACTAATGGGACATCTGTGAAACTAATGGGACATCTGTGAAACTAATGGGACATCTGTGAAACTAATGGGACATCTGTTAACCTACTGGGATGTCTGTAAAACTTCTGGGACATCTGTGAAACTACTGGTACATCTGTGAAACTATCAGGACATCTGTTAACCTACTGGGATGTCTGTAAAACTTCTGGGACATCTGTGAAACTATTGGGACATCTGTGAAACTATTGGGACATCTGTGAAACTACTGGTACATCTGTGAAACTATTGGGACATCTGTGAAACTAATGGGACATATGTGAAACTATTTGGACATATGTGAAACTATTTTGACATCTGTGAAACTATTGGGACATCTGTGAAACTACTGGTACATCTGTGAAACTATGGGGACATCTGTTAACCTATTGGGATATCTGTAAAACTACTGGGACATCTGTGAAACTATTGGGACATCTGTGAAACTATTGGGACATCTGTGAAACTATGGGGACATCTGTTAACCTACTGGGACATCTGTAAAACTACTGGGACATCTGTTAAACTACTGGGACATCTGTTAAACTATTGGGACATCTGTGAAACTACTGGGACATCTGTGAAACTAATGGGACATATGTGAAACTATTGGGGCGTCTGTGAAACTACTGGGACATGTGTGAAACTACTGGGACATCTGTAAAACTACTGGGACATCTGTTAAACTATTGGGACATCTGTGAAACTATGGGGACATCTGTGAAACTAATGGGACATATGTGAAACTAATGGGACATATGTGAAACTATTGGGACATCTATGAAACTACTGGTACATCTGTGAAACTATCAGGACATCTGTTAACCTACTGGGATGTCTGTAAAACTTCTGGGACATCTGTGAAACTACTGGTACATCTGTGAAACTATCAGGACATCTGTTAACCTACTGGGATGTCTGTAAAACTTCTGGGACATCTGTGAAACTATTGGGACATCTGTGAAACTATTGGGACATCTGTGAAACTACTGGTACATCTGTGAAACTATTGGGACATCTGTGAAACTATGGGGACATCTGTGAAACAAATGGGACATAGGTGAAACTATTGGGACATCTGTGAAACTATTGGGACATCTGTGAAACTATTGGGACATCTGTGAAACTATGGGGTCATCTGTGAAACTAATGGGACATATGTGAAACTATTGGGACATATGTGAAACTATTGGGACATCTATGAAACTATTGGGACATCTGTGAAACTATTGGTACATCTGTGAAACTATGGGGACATCTGTGAAACTAATGGGACATATGTAAACTATTGGGGTGTCTGTGAAACTACTGGGACATGTGTGAAACTACTGGGACATCTGTTAACCTACTGGGATATCTGTAAAACTACTGGGACATGGGTGAAACTATTTGGACATTTGTTAAACTATTGGGACATCTGTGAAACTACTGGTACATCTGTGAAACTACTGGGACATGTGTGAAACTACTGGGACATCTGTAAAACTACTGGGACATCTGTTAAACTATTGGGACATCTGTGAAACTATGGGGACATCTGTGAAACTAATGGGACATATGTGAAACTAATGGGACATATGTGAAACTATTGGGACATCTGTGAAACTACTGGTACATCTGTGAAACTATCGGGACATCTGTTAACCTACTGGGATGTCTGTAAAACTTCTGGGACATCTGTGAAACTACTGGTACATCTGTGAAACTATCAGGACATCTGTTAACCTACTGGGATGTCTGTAAAACTTCTGGGACATCTGTGAAACTATTGGGACATCTGTGAAACTATTGGGACATCTGTGAAACTACTGGTACATCTGTGAAACTATTGGGACATCTGTGAAACTATGGGGACATCTGTGAAACAAATGGGACATAGGTGAAACTATTGGGACATCTGTGAAACTATTGGGACATCTGTGAAACTATTGGGACATCTGTGAAACTATGGGGTCATCTGTGAAACTAATGGGACATATGTGAAACTATTGGGACATATGTGAAACTATTGGGACATCTATGAAACTATTGGGACATCTGTGAAACTATTGGTACATCTGTGAAACTATGGGTACATCTGTGAAACTATCAGGACATCTGTTAACCTACTGGGATGTCTGTAAAACTTCTGGGACATCTGTGAAACTATTGGGACATCTGTGAAACTATTGGGACATCTGTGAAACTACTGGTACATCTGTGAAACTATTGGGACATCTGTGAAACTATGGGGACATCTGTGAAACAAATGGGACATAGGTGAAACTATTGGGACATCTGTGAAACTATTGGGACATCTGTGAAACTATTGGGACATCTGTGAAACTATGGGGTCATCTGTGAAACTAATGGGACATATGTGAAACTATTGGGACATATGTGAAACTATTGGGACATCTATGAAACTATTGGGACATCTGTGAAACTATTGGTACATCTGTGAAACTATGGGGACATCTGTGAAACTAATGGGACATATGTAAACTATTGGGGTGTCTGTGAAACTACTGGGACATGTGTGAAACTACTGGGACATCTGTTAACCTACTGGGATATCTGTAAAACTACTGGGACATGGGTGAAACTATTTGGACATTTGTTAAACTATTGGGACATCTGTGAAACTACTGGTACATCTGTGAAACTACTGGGACATGTGTGAAACTACTGGGACATCTGTAAAACTACTGGGACATCTGTTAAACTATTGGGACATCTGTGAAACTATGGGGACATCTGTGAAACTAATGGGACATATGTGAAACTAATGGGACATATGTGAAACTATTGGGACATCTGTGAAACTACTGGTACATCTGTGAAACTATCGGGACATCTGTTAACCTACTGGGATGTCTGTAAAACTTCTGGGACATCTGTGAAACTACTGGTACATCTGTGAAACTATCAGGACATCTGTTAACCTACTGGGATGTCTGTAAAACTTCTGGGACATCTGTGAAACTATTGGGACATCTGTGAAACTATTGGGACATCTGTGAAACTACTGGTACATCTGTGAAACTATTGGGACATCTGTGAAACTATGGGGACATCTGTGAAACAAATGGGACATAGGTGAAACTATTGGGACATCTGTGAAACTATTGGGACATCTGTGAAACTATTGGGACATCTGTGAAACTATGGGGTCATCTGTGAAACTAATGGGACATATGTGAAACTATTGGGACATATGTGAAACTATTGGGACATCTATGAAACTATTGGGACATCTGTGAAACTATTGGTACATCTGTGAAACTATGGGGACATCTGTGAAACTAATGGGACATATGTAAACTATTGGGGTGTCTGTGAAACTACTGGGACATGTGTGAAACTACTGGGACATCTGTTAACCTACTGGGATATCTGTAAAACTACTGGGACATGGGTGAAACTATTGGGACATTTGTTAAACTATTGGGACATCTGTGAAACTACTGGTACATCTGTGAAACTATTGGGACATCTGTGAAACTATGGGGACATCTGTGAAACTAATGGGACATATGTGAAACTATTGGGGCGTATGTGAAACTACTGGGAAATGTGTGAAACTACTGGGACATCTGTAAAACTACTGGGACATCTGTTAAACTATTGGACATCTGTGAAACTATTGGGACATCTGTGAAACTAATGGGACATCTGTGAAACTAATGGGACATCTGTGAAACTAATGGGACATCTGTGAAACTATTGGGACATCTGTGAAACTATGGGGACATCTGTAAAAATAATGGGACATATGTGAAACTATTGGGGCGTCTGTGAAACTACTGCTACATGTGTGAAACTACTGGGACATCTCTAACACTACTGGGACATCTGTTAAACTATTGGGACATCTGTGAAACTATGGGGACATCTGTGAAACTAATGGGACATATGTGAAACTATTGGGACATCTGTGAAACTATTGGGACATCTGTGAAACTATTGGGACATCTGTGAAACTATGGGGACATCTGTGAAACTAATGGGACATCTGTGAAACTATGGGGACATCTGTTAACCTACTGGGACATCTGTGAAACTATGGGGACATCTGTGAAACTAATGGGACATATGTGAAACTATTGGGACATCTGTGAAACTATTGGGACATCTGTGAAACTATTGGGACATCTGTGAAACTATGGGGACATCTGTGAAACTATAGGGACATCTGTGAAACTATGGGGACATCTGTTAACCTACTGGGACATCTGTGAAACTACTGGGACATCTGTTAAACTACTGGGACATGTGTTAAACTATTGGGACATCTGTGAAACTATGGGGACATCTGTTAACCTACTGGGATATCTGTAAAACTACTGGGACATGGGTGAAACTATTGGGACATCTGTTAAACTATTGGGACATCTGTGAAACTACTGGTACATCTGTGAAACTATTGGGACATCTGTGAAACTATGGGGACATCTGTGAAACTAATGGGACATATGTGAAACTATTGGGGCGTCTGTGAAACTACTGGGAAATGTGTGAAACTACTGGGACATCTGTAAAACTACTGGGACATCTGTTAAACTATTGGACATCTGTGACACTATTGGGACATCTGTGAAACTAATGGGACATCTGTGAAACTAATGGGACATCTGTGAAACTAATGGGACATCTGTGAAACTAATGGGACATCTGTTAACCTACTGGGATGTCTGTAAAACTTCTGGGACATCTGTGAAACTACTGGTACATCTGTGAAACTATCAGGACATCTGTTAACCTACTGGGATGTCTGTAAAACTTCTGGGACATCTGTGAAACTATTGGGACATCTGTGAAACTATTGGGACATCTGTGAAACTACTGGTACATCTGTGAAACTATTGGGACATCTGTGAAACTAATGGGACATATGTGAAACTATTTGGACATATGTGAAACTATTTTGACATCTGTGAAACTATTGGGACATCTGTGAAACTACTGGTACATCTGTGAAACTATGGGGACATCTGTTAACCTATTGGGATATCTGTAAAACTACTGGGACATCTGTGAAACTATTGGGACATCTGTGAAACTATTGGGACATCTGTGAAACTATGGGGACATCTGTTAACCTACTGGGACATCTGTAAAACTACTGGGACATCTGTTAAACTACTGGGACATCTGTTAAACTATTGGGACATCTGTGAAACTACTGGGACATCTGTGAAACTAATGGGACATATGTGAAACTATTGGGGCGTCTGTGAAACTACTGGGACATGTGTGAAACTACTGGGACATCTGTAAAACTACTGGGACATCTGTTAAACTATTGGGACATCTGTGAAACTATGGGGACATCTGTGAAACTAATGGGACATATGTGAAACTAATGGGACATATGTGAAACTATTGGGACATCTATGAAACTACTGGTACATCTGTGAAACTATCAGGACATCTGTTAACCTACTGGGATGTCTGTAAAACTTCTGGGACATCTGTGAAACTACTGGTACATCTGTGAAACTATCAGGACATCTGTTAACCTACTGGGATGTCTGTAAAACTTCTGGGACATCTGTGAAACTATTGGGACATCTGTGAAACTATTGGGACATCTGTGAAACTACTGGTACATCTGTGAAACTATTGGGACATCTGTGAAACTATGGGGACATCTGTGAAACAAATGGGACATAGGTGAAACTATTGGGACATCTGTGAAACTATTGGGACATCTGTGAAACTATTGGGACATCTGTGAAACTATGGGGTCATCTGTGAAACTAATGGGACATATGTGAAACTATTGGGACATATGTGAAACTATTGGGACATCTATGAAACTATTGGGACATCTGTGAAACTATTGGTACATCTGTGAAACTATGGGGACATCTGTGAAACTAATGGGACATATGTAAACTATTGGGGTGTCTGTGAAACTACTGGGACATGTGTGAAACTACTGGGACATCTGTTAACCTACTGGGATATCTGTAAAACTACTGGGACATGGGTGAAACTATTTGGACATTTGTTAAACTATTGGGACATCTGTGAAACTACTGGTACATCTGTGAAACTACTGGGACATGTGTGAAACTACTGGGACATCTGTAAAACTACTGGGACATCTGTTAAACTATTGGGACATCTGTGAAACTATGGGGACATCTGTGAAACTAATGGGACATATGTGAAACTAATGGGACATATGTGAAACTATTGGGACATCTGTGAAACTACTGGTACATCTGTGAAACTATCGGGACATCTGTTAACCTACTGGGATGTCTGTAAAACTTCTGGGACATCTGTGAAACTACTGGTACATCTGTGAAACTATCAGGACAACTGTTAACCTACTGGGATGTCTGTAAAACTTCTGGGACATCTGTGAAACTATTGGGACATCTGTGAAACTATTGGGACATCTGTGAAACTACTGGTACATCTGTGAAACTATTGGGACATCTGTGAAACTAATGGGACATATGTGAAACTATTTGGACATATGTGAAACTATTTTGACATCTGTGAAACTATTGGGACATCTGTGAAACTACTGGTACATCTGTGAAACTATGGGGACATCTGTTAACCTATTGGGATATCTGTAAAACTACTGGGACATCTGTGAAACTTTTGGGACATCTGTGAAACTATTGGGACATCTGTGAAACTATGGGGACATCTGTTAACCTACTGGGACATCTGTAAAACTACTGGGACATCTGTTAAACTACTGGGACATCTGTTAAACTATTGGGACATCTGTGAAACTACTGGGACATCTGTGAAACTAATGGGACATATGTGAAACTATTGGGGCGTCTGTGAAACTACTGGGACATGTGTGAAACTACTGGGACATCTGTAAAACTACTGGGACATCTGTTAAACTATTGGGACATCTGTGAAACTATGGGGACATCTGTGAAACTAATGGGACATATGTGAAACTAATGGGACATATGTGAAACTATTGGGACATCTATGAAACTACTGGTACATCTGTGAAACTATCAGGACATCTGTTAACCTACTGGGATGTCTGTAAAACTTCTGGGACATCTGTGAAACTACTGGTACATCTGTGAAACTATCAGGACATCTGTTAACCTACTGGGATGTCTGTAAAACTTCTGGGACATCTGTGAAACTATTGGGACATCTGTGAAACTATTGGGACATCTGTGAAACTACTGGTACATCTGTGAAACTATTGGGACATCTGTGAAACTATGGGGACATCTGTGAAACAAATGGGACATAGGTGAAACTATTGGGACATCTGTGAAACTATTGGGACATCTGTGAAACTATTGGGACATCTGTGAAACTATGGGGTCATCTGTGAAACTAATGGGACATATGTGAAACTATTGGGACATATGTGAAACTATTGGGACATCTATGAAACTATTGGGACATCTGTGAAACTATTGGTACATCTGTGAAACTATGGGGACATCTGTGAAACTAATGGGACATATGTAAACTATTGGGGTGTCTGTGAAACTACTGGGACATGTGTGAAACTACTGGGACATCTGTTAACCTACTGGGATATCTGTAAAACTACTGGGACATGGGTGAAACTATTTGGACATTTGTTAAACTATTGGGACATCTGTGAAACTACTGGTACATCTGTGAAACTACTGGGACATGTGTGAAACTACTGGGACATCTGTAAAACTACTGGGACATCTGTTAAACTATTGGGACATCTGTGAAACTATGGGGACATCTGTGAAACTAATGGGACATATGTGAAACTAATGGGACATATGTGAAACTATTGGGACATCTGTGAAACTACTGGTACATCTGTGAAACTATCGGGACATCTGTTAACCTACTGGGATGTCTGTAAAACTTCTGGGACATCTGTGAAACTACTGGTACATCTGTGAAACTATCAGGACATCTGTTAACCTACTGGGATGTCTGTAAAACTTCTGGGACATCTGTGAAACTATTGGGACATCTGTGAAACTATTGGGACATCTGTGAAACTACTGGTACATCTGTGAAACTATTGGGACATCTGTGAAACTATGGGGACATCTGTGAAACAAATGGGACATAGGTGAAACTATTGGGACATCTGTGAAACTATTGGGACATCTGTGAAACTATTGGGACATCTGTGAAACTATGGGGTCATCTGTGAAACTAATGGGACATATGTGAAACTATTGGGACATATGTGAAACTATTGGGACATCTATGAAACTATTGGGACATCTATGAAACTATTGGGACATCTGTGAAACTATTGGTACATCTGTGAAACTATGGGGACATCTGTGAAACTAATGGGACATATGTAAACTATTGGGGTGTCTGTGAAACTACTGGGACATGTGTGAAACTACTGGGACATCTGTTAACCTACTGGGATATCTGTAAAACTACTGGGACATGGGTGAAACTATTGGGACATTTGTTAAACTATTGGGACATCTGTGAAACTACTGGTACATCTGTGAAACTATTGGGACATCTGTGAAACTATGGGGACATCTGTGAAACTAATGGGACATATGTGAAACTATTGGGGCGTCTGTGAAACTACTGGGAAATGTGTGAAACTACTGGGACATCTGTAAAACTACTGGGACATCTGTTAAACTATTGGACATCTGTGAAACTATTGGGACATCTGTGAAACTAATGGGACATCTGTGAAACTAATGGGACATCTGTGAAACTAATGGGACATCTGTGAAACTATTGGGACATCTGTGAAACTATGGGGACATCTGTAAAAATAATGGGACATATGTGAAACTATTGGGGCGTCTGTGAAACTACTGCTACATGTGTGAAACTACTGGGACATCTCTAACACTACTGGGACATCTGTTAAACTATTGGGACATCTGTGAAACTATGGGGACATCTGTGAAACTAATGGGACATATGTGAAACTATTGGGACATCTGTGAAACTATTGGGACATCTGTGAAACTATTGGGACATCTGTGAAACTATGGGGACATCTGTGAAACTAATGGGACATATGTGAAACTATTGGGACATCTGTGAAACTAATGGGACATATGTGAAACTATTTTGACATATTTGAATCTATTGGGACATCTGTGATACTATTGGGACATCTGTGAAACTACTGGTACATCTGTGAAACTGTGGGGACATCTGTTAACATATTGGGAAATCTGTAAAACTACTGGGACATCTGTGAAACTATAGGGACATCTGTGAAACTATGGGGACATCTGTTAACCTACTGGGACATCTGTGAAACTACTGGGACATCTGTTAAACTACTGGGACATGTGTTAAACTATTGGGACATCTGTGAAACTATGGGGACATCTGTTAACCTACTGGGATATCTGTAAAACTACTGGGACATGGGTGAAACTATTGGGACATCTGTTAAACTATTGGGACATCTGTGAAACTACTGGTACATCTGTGAAACTATTGGGACATCTGTGAAACTATGGGGACATCTGTGAAACTAATGGGACATATGTGAAACTATTGGGGCGTCTGTGAAACTACTGGGAAATGTGTGAAACTACTGGGACATCTGTAAAACTACTGGGACATCTGTTAAACTATTGGACATCTGTGACACTATTGGGACATCTGTGAAACTAATGGGACATCTGTGAAACTAATGGGACATCTGTGAAACTAATGGGACATCTGTGAAACTAATGGGACATCTGTTAACCTACTGGGATGTCTGTAAAACTTCTGGGACATCTGTGAAACTACTGGTACATCTGTGAAACTATCAGGACATCTGTTAACCTACTGGGATGTCTGTAAAACTTCTGGGACATCTGTGAAACTATTGGGACATCTGTGAAACTATTGGGACATCTGTGAAACTACTGGTACATCTGTGAAACTATTGGGACATCTGTGAAACTATGGGGACATCTGTGAAACAAATGGGACATAGGTGAAACTATTGGGACATCTGTGAAACTATTGGGACATCTGTGAAACTATTGGGACATCTGTGAAACTATGGGGTCATCTGTGAAACTAATGGGACATATGTGAAACTATTGGGGCATATGTGAAACTATTGGGACATCTATGAAACTATTGGGACATCTGTGAAACTATTGGTACATCTGTGAAACTATGGGGACATCTGTGAAACTAATGGGACATATGTAAACTATTGGGGTGTCTGTGAAACTACTGGGACATGTGTGAAACTACTGGGACATCTGTTAACCTACTGGGATATCTGTAAAACTACTGGGACATGGGTGAAACTATTTGGACATTTGTTAAACTATTGGGACATCTGTGAAACTACTGGTACATCTGTGAAACTACTGGGACATGTGTGAAACTACTGGGACATCTGTAAAACTACTGGGACATCTGTTAAACTATTGGGACATCTGTGAAACTATGGGGACATCTGTGAAACTAATGGGACATATGTGAAACTAATGGGACATATGTGAAACTATTGGGACATCTGTGAAACTACTGGTACATCTGTGAAACTATCGGGACATCTGTTAACCTACTGGGATGTCTGTAAAACTTCTGGGACATCTGTGAAACTACTGGTACATCTGTGAAACTATCAGGACATCTGTTAACCTACTGGGATGTCTGTAAAACTTCTGGGACATCTGTGAAACTATTGGGACATCTGTGAAACTATTGGGACATCTGTGAAACTACTGGTACATCTGTGAAACTATTGGGACATCTGTGAAACTATGGGGACATCTGTGAAACAAATGGGACATAGGTGAAACTATTGGGACATCTGTGAAACTATTGGGACATCTGTGAAACTATTGGGACATCTGTGAAACTATGGGGTCATCTGTGAAACTACTGGGACATATGTGAAACTATGGGGACATCTGTTAACCTATTGGGACATCTGTTAAACTACTGGGAAATCTGTAAAACTACTGGGACATCTGTTAAACTATTGGGACATCTGTGAAACTACTAGTACATCTGTGAAACTATTGCGACATCTGTGAAACTATTGGGACATCTGTGAAACTTCTGGTACATCTGTGAAACTATGGGGACATCTGTGAAACTATTGGGACATCTGAGAAACTATTGGGACATCTGTGGAACTATGGGGACATCTGTGAAACTAATGGGACATCTGTGAAACTACTGGGACATCTGTAAAACTACTGGGACATATGTGAAACTATCAGGACATCTGTTAACCTACTGGGATGTCTGTAAAACTTCTGGGACATCTGGGAAACTATTGGGACATCTGTGAAACTATTGGGACATCTGTGAAACTACTGGTACATCTGTGAAACTATTGGGACATCTGTGAAACTATTGGGACATCTGTGAAACTATGGGGACATCTGTGAAACTAATGGGACATATGTGAAACTATTGGGACATCTGTGAAACTATTGGGACATCTGTGAAACTATTGGGACATCTGTGAAACTATGGGGACATCTGTGAAACTAATGGGACATATGTGAAACTATTGGGACATCTGTGAAACTAATGGGACATATGTGAAACTATTTTGACATCTGTGAAACTATTGGGACATCTGTGAAACTATTGGGACATCTGTGAAACTATGGGGTCATCTGTGAAACTAATGGGACATATGTGAAACTATTGGGACATATGTGAAACTATTGGGACATCTATGAAACTATTGGGACATCTGTGAAACTATTGGTACATCTGTGAAACTATGGGGACATCTGTGAAACTAATGGGACATATGTAAACTATTGGGGTGTCTGTGAAACTACTGGGACATGTGTGAAACTACTGGAACATCTGTTAACCTACTGGGATATCTGTAAAACTACTGGGACATGGGTGAAACTATTGGGACATTTGTTAAACTATTGGGACATCTGTGAAACTACTGGTACATCTGTGAAACTATTGGGACATCTGTGAAACTATGGGGACATCTGTGAAACTAATGGGACATATGTGAAACTATTGGGGCGTCTGTGAAACTACTGGGAAATGTGTGAAACTACTGGGACATCTGTAAAACTACTGGGACATCTGTTAAACTATTGGACATCTGTGAAACTATTGGGACATCTGTGAAACTAATGGGACATCTGTGAAACTAATGGGACATCTGTGAAACTAATGGGACATCTGTGAAACTATTGGGACATCTGTGAAACTATGGGGACATCTGTAAAAATAATGGGACATATGTGAAACTATTGGGGCGTCTGTGAAACTACTGCTACATGTGTGAAACTACTGGGACATCTCTAACACTACTGGGACATCTGTTAAACTATTGGGACATCTGTGAAACTATGGGGACATCTGTGAAACTAATGGGACATATGTGAAACTATTGGGACATCTGTGAAACTATTGGGACATCTGTGAAACTATTGGGACATCTGTGAAACTATGGGGACATCTGTGAAACTAATGGGACATATGTGAAACTATTGGGACATCTGTGAAACTAATGGGACATATGTGAAACTATTTTGACATATTTGAATCTATTGGGACATCTGTGATACTATTGGGACATCTGTGAAACTACTGGTACATCTGTGAAACTGTGGGGACATCTGTTAACATATTGGGAAATCTGTAAAACTACTGGGACATCTGTGAAACTATAGGGACATCTGTGAAACTATGGGGACATCTGTTAACCTACTGGGACATCTGTGAAACTACTGGGACATCTGTTAAACTACTGGGACATGTGTTAAACTATTGGGACATCTGTGAAACTATGGGGACATCTGTTAACCTACTGGGATATCTGTAAAACTACTGGGACATGGGTGAAGCTATTGGGACATCTGTTAAACTATTGGGACATCTGTGAAACTACTGGTACATCTGTGAAACTATTGGGACATCTGTGAAACTATGGGGACATCTGTGAAACTAATGGGACATATGTGAAACTATTGGGGCGTCTGTGAAACTACTGGGAAATGTGTGAAACTACTGGGACATCTGTAAAACTACTGGGACATCTGTTAAACTATTGGACATCTGTGAAACTATTGGGACATCTGTGAAACTAATGGGACATCTGTGAAACTAATGGGACATCTGTGAAACTAATGGGACATCTGTGAAACTAATGGGACATCTGTGAAACTATTGGGACATCTGTGAAACTATGGGGACATCTGTAAAAATAATGGGACATATGTGAAACTATTGGGGCGTCTGTGAAACTACTGGGAAATGTGTGAAACTACTGGGACATCTGTAAAACTACTGGGACATCTGTTAAACTATTGGACATCTGTGAAACTATTGGGACATCTGTGAAACTAATGGGACATCTGTGAAACTATGGGGACATCTGTGAAACTAATGGGACATATGTGAAACTATTGGGACATCTGTGAAACTATTGGGACATCTGTGAAACTATTGGGACATCTGTGAAACTATGGGGACATCTGTGAAACTAATGGGACATATGTGAAACTATTGGGACATCTGTGAAACTAATGGGACATATGTGAAACTATTGGGACATCTGTGAAACTATTGGGACATCTGTGAAACTACTGGTACATCTGTGAAACTATGGGGACATCTGTGAAACTATGGGGACATCTGTGAAACTATGGGGACATCTGTTAACCTACTGGGATATCTGTAAAACTACTGGGACATCTATGAAACTATTGGGACATCTGTGAAACTATGGGGACATCTGTTAACCTACTTGGACATCTGTGAAACTAATGGGACATATGTGAAACTATTGGGGCGTCTGTGAAACTACTGGGACATCTTTGAAACTACTGGGACATCTGTAAAACTACTGGGACATATGTGAACCTATTGGGACATCTGTGAAACTATTGGGACATCTGTGAAACTATTGGGACATCTGTGAAACAACTGGGACATCTGTTAAACTATTGGGACATCTGTTAAACTCCTGGGACATCTGTGAAACTATTGGGACATGGGTGAAACTATTGGGACATCTGTAAAACTACTGGGAAATCTGTTAAACTATTGGACATCTGTGAAATTATTGGGACATCTGTGAAACTAATGGGACATCTGTGAAACTATTGGGACATCTGTGAAACTATGGGGACATCTGTAAAAATAATGGGACATATGTGAAACTATTGGGGCGTCTGTGAAACTACTGGTACATGTGTGAAACTACTGGGACATCTCTAAAACCACTGGGACATCTGTTAAACTATTGGGACATCTGTGAAACTATGGGGACATCTGTGAAACTAATGGGACATATGTGAAACTATTGAAACATCTGTGAAACTAATGGGACGTATGTGAAACTATTGGGACATCTGTGAAACTATGGGGACATCTGTGAAACTAATGGGACATATGTGAAACTATTGGGACATCTGTGAAACTAATGGGACATATGTGAAACTACTGGTACATCTGTGAAACTATGGGGACATCTGTTAACCTATTGGGATATCTGTAAAACTACTGGGACATCTGTGAAACTATTGGGACATCTGTGAAACTATGGGGACATCTGTAAAAATAATGGGACATATGTGAAACTATTGGGGCGTCTGTGAAACTACTGGTACATCTCTAACACTACTGGGACATCTGTTAAACTATTGGGACATCTGTGAAACTATGGGGACATCTGTGAAACTAATGTGACATATGTGAAACTATTGGGACGTCTGTGAAACTATTGGGACATCTGTGAAACTATTGGGACATCTGTGAAACTATGGGGACATCTGTGAAACTAATGGGACATATGTGAAACTATTGGGACATCTGTGAAACTAATGGGACATATGTGAAACTATTGGGACATCTGTGAAACTATTGGGACATCTGTGAAACTACTGGTACATCTGTGAAACTATGGCGACATCTGTGAAACTATGGGGACATCTGTGAAACTATGGGGACATCTGTTAACCTACTGGGATATCTGTAAAACTACTGGGACATCTATGAAACTATTGGGACATCTGTGAAACTATGGGGACATCTGTTAACCTACTTGGACATCTGTGAAACTAATGGGACATATGTGAAACTATTGGGGCATCTGTGAAACTACTGGGACATCTTTGAAACTACTGGGACATCTGTAAAACTACTGGGACATATGTGAACCTATTGGGACATCTGTGAAACTATTGGGACATCTGTGAAACTATTGGGACATCTGTGAAACAACTGGGACATCTGTTAAACTATTGGGACATCTGTTAAACTCCTGGGACATCTGTGAAACTATTGGGACATGGGTGAAACTATTGGGACATCTGTTAAACTATTGGGACATCTGTGAAACTACTGGTACATCTGTGAAACTATTGGGACATATGTGAAACTATTGGGACATCTGTGAAACTAATGGGACATATGTGAAACTACTGGTACATCTGTGAAACTATGGGGACATCTGTTAACCTATTGGGATATCTGTAAAACTACTGGGACATCTGTGAAACTATTGGGACATCTGTGAAACTATGGGGACATCTGTAAAAATAATGGGACATATGTGAAACTATTGGGGCGTCTGTGAAACTACTGGTACATCTCTAACACTACTGGGACATCTGTTAAACTATTGGGACATCTGTGAAACTATGGGGACATCTGTGAAACTAATGTGACATATGTGAAACTATTGGGACGTCTGTGAAACTATTGGGACATCTGTGAAACTATTGGGACATCTGTGAAACTATGGGGACATCTGTGAAACTAATGGGACATATGTGAAACTATTGGGACATCTGTGAAACTAATGGGACATATGTGAAACTATTGGGACATCTGTGAAACTATTGGGACATCTGTGAAACTACTGGTACATCTGTGAAACTATGGGGACATCTGTGAAACTATGGGGACATCTGTGAAACTATGGGGACATCTGTTAACCTACTGGGATATATGTAAAACTACTGGGACATCTATGAAACTATTGGGACATCTGTGAAACTAAGGGGACATCTGTTAACCTACTTGGACATCTGTGAAACTAATGGGACATATGTGAAACTATTGGGGCATCTGTGAAACTACTGGGACATCTTTGAAACTACTGGGACATCTGTAAAACTACTGGGACATATGTGAACCTATTGGGACATCTGTGAAACTATTGGGACATCTGTGAAACTATTGGGACATCTGTGAAACAACTGGGACATCTGTTAAACTATTGGGACATCTGTTAAACTCCTGGGACATCTGTGAAACTATTGGGACATGGGTGAAACTATTGGGACATCTGTTAAACTATTGGGACATCTGTGAAACTACTGGTACATCTGTGAAACTATTGGGACATCTGTGAAACTATGGGGACATCTGTAAAAATAATGGGACATATGTGAAACTATTGGGGCGTCTGTGAAACTACTGGTACATCTCTAACACTACTGGGACATCTGTTAAACTATTGGGACATCTGTGAAACTATGGGGACATCTGTGAAACTAATGGGACATATGTGAAACTATTGGGACATCTGTGAAACTAATGGGACATATGTGAAACTACTGGTACATCTGTGAAACTATGGGGACATCTGTTAACCTATTGGGATATCTGTAAAACTACTGGTACATCTGTGAAACTATTGGGACATCTGTGAAACTATGGGGACATCTGTAAAAATAATGGGACATATGTGAAACTATTGGGGCGTCTGTGAAACTACTGGTACATCTCTAACACTACTGGGACATCTGTTAAACTATTGGGACATCTGTGAAACTATGGGGACATCTGTGAAACTAATGTGACATATGTGAAACTATTGGGACGTCTGTGAAACTATTGGGACATCTGTGAAACTATTGGGACATCTGTGAAACTATGGGGACATCTGTGAAACTAATGGGACATATGTGAAACTATTGGGACATCTGTGAAACTAATGGGACATATGTGAAACTATTGGGACATCTGTGAAACTATTGGGACATCTGTGAAACTACTGGTACATCTGTGAAACTATGGGGACATCTGTGAAACTATGGGGACATCTGTGAAACTATGGGGACATCTGTTAACCTACTGGGATATCTGTAAAACTACTGGGACATCTATGAAACTATTGGGACATCTGTGAAACTATGGGGACATCTGTTAACCTACTTGGACATCTGTGAAACTAATGGGACATATGTGAAACTATTGGGGCATCTGTGAAACTACTGGGACATCTTTGAAACTACTGGGACATCTGTAAAACTACTGGGACATATGTGAACCTATTGGGACATCTGTGAAACTATTGGGACATCTGTGAAACTATTGGGACATCTGTGAAACAACTGGGACATCTGTTAAACTATTGGGACATCTGTTAAACTCCTGGGACATCTGTGAAACTATTGGGACATGGGTGAAACTATTGGGACATCTGTTAAACTATTGGGACATCTGTGAAACTACTGGTACATCTGTGAAACTATTGGGACATCTGTGAAACTATGGGGACATCTGTAAAAATAATGGGACATATGTGAAACTATTGGGGCGTCTGTGAAACTACTGGTACATCTCTAACACTACTGGGACATCTGTTAAACTATTGGGACATCTGTGAAACTATGGGGACATCTGTGAAACTAATGGGACATATGTGAAACTATTGGGACATCTGTGAAACTATTGGGACATCTGTGAAACTATTGGGACATCTGTGAAACTAGGGGGACATCTGTGAAACTAATGGGACATATGTGAAACTATTGGGACATCTGTGAAACTAATGGGACATATGTGAAACTATTGGGACATCTGTGAAACTATTGGGACATCTGTGAAACTACTGGTACATCTGTGAAACTATGGGGACATCTGTGAAACTATGGGGACATCTGTTAACCTACTGGGATATCTGTAAAACTACTGGGACATCTATGAAACTATTGGGACATCTGTGAAACTATGGGGACATCTGTTAACCTACTTGGACATCTGTGAAACTAATGGGACATATGTGAAACTATTGGGGCGTCTGTGAAACTACTGGGACATCTTTGAAAATACTGGGACATCTGTAAAACTACTGGGACATATGTGAACCTATTGGGACATCTGTCAAACTATTGGGACATCTGTGAAACTATTGGGACATCTGTGAAACAACTGGGACATCTGTTAAACTATTGGGACATCTGTTAAACTCCTGGGACATCTGTGAAACTATTGGGACATGGGTGAAACTATTGGGACATCTGTAAAACTACTGGGAAATCTGTTAAACTATTGGACATCTGTGAAATTATTGGGACATCTGTGAAACTAATGGGACATCTGTGAAACTATTGGGACATCTGTGAAACTATGGGGACATCTGTAAAAATAATGGGACATATGTGAAACTATTGGGGCGTCTGTGAAACTACTGGTACATTTGTGAAACTACTGGGACATCTCTAAAACCACTGGGACATCTGTTAAACTATTGGGACATCTGTGAAACTATGGGGACATCTGTGAAACTAATGGGACATATGTGAAACTATTGGAACATCTGTGAAACTAATGGGACGTATGTGAAACTATTGGGACATCTGTGAAACTATGGGGACATCTGTGAAACTAATGGGACATATGTGAAACTATTGGGACATCTGTGAAACTAATGGGACATATGTGAAACTACTGGTACATCTGTGAAACTATGGGGACATCTGTTAAACTACTGGGACATCTGTTAAACTATTGGGACATCTGTGAAACTATGGGGACATCTGTTAAACTATTGGGACATCTGTGAAACTATGGGGACATCTGTGAAACTAATGGGACATATGTGAAACTATTGGGACATCTGTGAAACTATTGGGACATCTGTGAAACTATTGGGACATCTGTGAAACATGGGGACATCTGTGAAACTAATGGGACATATGTGAAACTATTGGGACATCTGTGAAACTAATGGGACATATGTGAAACTATTGGGACATCTGTGAAACTATTGGGACATCTGTGAAACTACTGGTACATCTGTGAAACTATGGGGACATCTGTGAATCTATGGGGACATCTGTGAAACTATGGGGACATCTGTTAACCTACTGGGATATCTGTAAAACTACTGGGACATCTATGAAACTATTGGGACATCTGTGAAACTATGGGGACATCTGTTAACCTACTTGGACATCTGTGAAACTAATGGGACATATGTGAAACTATTGGGGCGTCTGTGAAACTACTGGGACATCTTTGAAACTACTGGGACATCTGTAAAACTACTGGGACATATGTGAACCTATTGGGACATCTGTGAAACTATTGGGACATCTGTGAAACTATTGGGACATCTGTGAAACAACTGGGACATCTGTTAAACTATTGGGACATCTGTTAAACTCCTGGGACATCTGTGAAACTATTGGGACATGGGTGAAACTATTGGGACATCTGTAAAACTGCTGGGAAATCTGTTAAACTATTGGACATCTGTGAAATTATTGGGACATCTGTGAAACTAATGGGACATATGTGAAACTATTGGGACATCTGTGAAACTATTGGGACATCTGTGAAACTATTGGGACATCTGTGAAACTATGGGGACATCTGTGAAACTAATGGGACATATGTGAAACTATTGGGACATCTGTGAAACTAATGGGACATATGTGAAACTATTGGGACATCTGTGAAACTATTGGGACATCTGTGAAACTACTGGTACATCTGTGAAACTATGGGGACATCTGTGAAACTATGGGGACATTTGTTAACCTACTGGGATATCTGTAAAACTACTGGGACATCTATGAAACTATTGGGACATCTGTGAAACTATGGGGACATCTGTTAACCTACTTGGACATCTGTGAAACTAATGGGACATATGTGAAACTATTGGGGCGTCTGTGAAACTACTGGGACATCTTTGAAACTACTGGGACATCTGTAAAACTACTGGGACATATGTGAACCTATTGGGACATCTGTCAAACTATTGGGACATCTGTGAAACTATTGGGACATCTGTGAAACAACTGGGACATCTGTTAAACTATTGGGACATCTGTTAAACTCCTGGGACATCTGTGAAACTATTGGGACATGGGTGAAACTATTGGGACATCTGTAAAACTACTGGGAAATCTGTTAAACTATTGGACATCTGTGAAATTATTGGGACATCTGTGAAACTAATGGGACATCTGTGAAACTATTGGGACATCTGTGAAAGTATGGGGACATCTGTAAAAATAATGGGACATATGTGAAACTATTGGGGCGTCTGTGAAACTACTGGTACATTTGTGAAACTACTGGGACATCTCTAAAACCACTGGGACATCTGTTAAACTATTGGGACATCTGTGAAACTATGGGGACATCTGTGAAACTAATGGGACATATGTGAAACTATTGGAACATCTGTGAAACTAATGGGACGTATGTGAAACTATTGGGACATCTGTGAAACTATGGGGACATCTGTGAAACTAATGGGACATATGTGAAACTATTGGGACATCTGTGAAACTAATGGGACATATGTGAAACTACTGGTACATCTGTGAAACTATGGGGACATCTGTTAAACTACTGGGACATCTGTTAAACTATTGGGACATCTGTGAAACTATGGGGACATCTGTTAAACTATTGGGACATCTGTGAAACTATGGGGACATCTGTGAAACTAATGGGACATATGTGAAACTATTGGGACATCTGTGAAACTATTGGGACATCTGTGAAACTATTGGGACATCTGTGAAACATGGGGACATCTGTGAAACTAATGGGACATATGTGAAACTATTGGGACATCTGTGAAACTAATGGGACATATGTGAAACTATTGGGACATCTGTGAAACTATTGGGACATCTGTGAAACTACTGGTACATCTGTGAAACTATGGGGACATCTGTGAATCTATGGGGACATCTGTGAAACTATGGGGACATCTGTTAACCTACTGGGATATCTGTAAAACTACTGGGACATCTATGAAACTATTGGGACATCTGTGAAACTATGGGGACATCTGTTAACCTACTTGGACATCTGTGAAACTAATGGGACATATGTGAAACTATTGGGGCGTCTGTGAAACTACTGGGACATCTTTGAAACTACTGGGACATCTGTAAAACTACTGGGACATATGTGAACCTATTGGGACATCTGTGAAACTATTGGGACATCTGTGAAACTATTGGGACATCTGTGAAACAACTGGGACATCTGTTAAACTATTGGGACATCTGTTAAACTCCTGGGACATCTGTGAAACTATTGGGACATGGGTGAAACTATTGGGACATCTGTAAAACTGCTGGGAAATCTGTTAAACTATTGGACATCTGTGAAATTATTGGGACATCTGTGAAACTAATGGGACATCTGTGAAACTATTGGGACATCTGTGAAACTATGGGGACATCTGTAAAAATATTGGGACATATGTGAAACTATTGGGGCGTCTATGAAACTACTGGTACATGTGTGAAACTACTGGGACATCTCTAAAACCACTGGGACATCTGTTAAACTATTGGGACATCTGTGAAACTATGGGGACATCTGTGAAACTAATGGGACATATGTGAAACTATTGGAACATCTGTGAAACTAATGGGACGTATGTGAAACTATTGGGACATCTGTGAAACTATGGGGACATCTGTGAAACTAATGGGACATATGTGAAACTATTGGGACATCTGTGAAACTAATGGGACATATGTGAAACTACTGGTACATCTGTGAAACTATGGTGACATCTGTTAAACTACTGGGACATCTGTTAAACTATTGGGACATCTGTGAAACTATGGGGACATCTGTTAAACTATTGGGACATCTGTGAAACTATGGGGACATCTGTGAAACTAATGGGACATATGTGAAACTATTGGGACATCTGTGAAACTATTGGGACATCTGTGAAACTATTGGGACATCTGTGAAACATGGGGACATCTGTGAAACTAATGGGACATATGTGAAACTATTGGGACATCTGTGAAACTAATGGGACATATGTGAAACTATTGGGACATATGTGAAACTATTGGGACATCTGTGAAACTATTGGGACATCTGTGAAACTACTGGTACATCTGTGAAACTATGGGGACATCTGTGAATCTATGGGGACATCTGTGAAACTATGGGGACATCTGTTAACCTACTGGGATATCTGTAAAACTACTGGGACATCTATGAAACTATTGGGACATCTGTGAAACTATGGGGACATCTGTTAACCTACTTGGACATCTGTGAAACTAATGGGACATATGTGAAACTATTGGGGCGTCTGTGAAACTACTGGGACATCTTTGAAACTACTGGGACATCTGTAAAACTACTGGGACATATGTGAACCTATTGGGACATCTGTGAAACTATTGGGACATCTGTGAAACTATTGGGACATCTGTGAAACAACTGGGACATCTGTTAAACTATTGGGACATCTGTTAAACTCCTGGGACATCTGTGAAACTATTGGGACATGGGTGAAACTATTGGGACATCTGTAAAACTGCTGGGAAATCTGTTAAACTATTGGACATCTGTGAAATTATTGGGACATCTGTGAAACTAATGGGACATATGTGAAACTATTGGGACATCTGTGAAACTATTGGGACATCTGTGAAACTATTGGGACATCTGTGAAACTATGGGGACATCTGTGAAACTAATGGGACATATGTGAAACTATTGGGACATCTGTGAAACTAATGGGACATATGTGAAACTATTGGGACATCTGTGAAACTATTGGGACATCTGTGAAACTACTGGTACATCTGTGAAACTATGGGGACATCTGTGAAACTATTGGGACATCTGTTAAACTCCTGGGACATCTGTGAAACTATTGGGACATGGGTGAAACTATTGGGACATCTGTAAAACTACTGGGAAATCTGTTAAACTATTGGACATCTGTGAAATTATTGGGACATCTGTGAAACTAATGGGACATCTGTGAAACTATTGGGACATCTGTGAAACTATGGGGACATCTGTAAAAATAATGGGACATATGTGAAACTATTGGGGCGTCTGTGAAACTACTGGTACATTTGTGAAACTACTGGGACATCTCTAAAACCACTGGGACATCTGTTAAACTATTGGGACATCTGTGAAACTATGGGGACATCTGTGAAACTAATGGGACATATGTGAAACTATTGGAACATCTGTGAAACTAATGGGACGTATGTGAAACTATTGGGACATCTGTGAAACTATGGGGACATCTGTGAAACTAATGGGACATATGTGAAACTATTGGGACATCTGTGAAACTAATGGGACATATGTGAAACTACTGGTACATCTGTGAAACTATGGGGACATCTGTTAAACTACTGGGACATCTGTTAAACTATTGGGACATCTGTGAAACTATGGGGACATCTGTTAAACTATTGGGACATCTGTGAAACTATGGGGACATCTGTGAAACTAATGGGACATATGTGAAACTATTGGGACATCTGTGAAACTATTGGGACATCTGTGAAACTATTGGGACATCTGTGAAACATGGGGACATCTGTGAAACTAATGGGACATATGTGAAACTATTGGGACATCTGTGAAACTAATGGGACATATGTGAAACTATTGGGACATCTGTGAAACTATTGGGACATCTGTGAAACTACTGGTACATCTGTGAAACTATGGGGACATCTGTGAATCTATGGGGACATCTGTGAAACTATGGGGACATCTGTTAACCTACTGGGATATCTGTAAAACTACTGGGACATCTATGAAACTATTGGGACATCTGTGAAACTATGGGGACATCTGTTAACCTACTTGGACATCTGTGAAACTAATGGGACATATGTGAAACTATTGGGGCGTCTGTGAAACTACTGGGACATCTTTGAAACTACTGGGACATCTGTAAAACTAC
This sequence comes from Petromyzon marinus, assembly GCF_048934315.1. Lineage (NCBI taxonomy): Eukaryota > Metazoa > Chordata > Hyperoartia > Petromyzontiformes > Petromyzontidae > Petromyzon > Petromyzon marinus. The sequence goes on along the minus strand of NC_133672.1, from coordinate 21,838,365 downwards.
TGGGACATATGTGAACCTATTGGGACATCTGTGAAACTATTGGGACATCTGTGAAACTATTGGGACATCTGTGAAACAACTGGGACATCTGTTAAACTATTGGGACATCTGTTAAACTCCTGGGACATCTGTGAAACTATTGGGACATGGGTGAAACTATTGGGACATCTGTAAAACTGCTGGGAAATCTGTTAAACTATTGGACATCTGTGAAATTATTGGGACATCTGTGAAACTAATGGGACATATGTGAAACTATTGGGACATCTGTGAAACTATTGGGACATCTGTGAAACTATTGGGACATCTGTGAAACTATGGGGACATCTGTGAAACTAATGGGACATATGTGAAACTATTGGGACATCTGTGAAACTAATGGGACATATGTGAAACTATTGGGACATCTGTGAAACTATTGGGACATCTGTGAAACTACTGGTACATCTGTGAAACTATGGGGACATCTGTGAAACTATGGGGACATCTGTTAACCTACTGGGATATCTGTAAAACTACTGGGACATCTATGAAACTATTGGGACATCTGTGAAACTATGGGGACATCTGTTAACCTACTTGGACATCTGTGAAACTAATGGGACATATGTGAAACTATTGGGGCGTCTGTGAAACTACTGGGACATCTTTGAAACTACTGGGACATCTGTAAAACTACTGGGACATATGTGAACCTATTGGGACATCTGTCAAACTATTGGGACATCTGTGAAACTATTGGGACATCTGTGAAACAACTGGGACATCTGTTAAACTATTGGGACATCTGTTAAACTCCTGGGACATCTGTGAAACTATTGGGACATGGGTGAAACTATTGGGACATCTGTAAAACTACTGGGAAATCTGTTAAACTATTGGACATCTGTGAAATTATTGGGACATCTGTGAAACTAATGGGACATCTGTGAAACTATTGGGACATCTGTGAAAGTATGGGGACATCTGTAAAAATAATGGGACATATGTGAAACTATTGGGGCGTCTGTGAAACTACTGGTACATTTGTGAAACTACTGGGACATCTCTAAAACCACTGGGACATCTGTTAAACTATTGGGACATCTGTGAAACTATGGGGACATCTGTGAAACTAATGGGACATATGTGAAACTATTGGAACATCTGTGAAACTAATGGGACGTATGTGAAACTATTGGGACATCTGTGAAACTATGGGGACATCTGTGAAACTAATGGGACATATGTGAAACTATTGGGACATCTGTGAAACTAATGGGACATATGTGAAACTATTGGTACATCTGTGAAACTATGGGGACATCTGTTAAACTACTGGGACATCTGTTAAACTATTGGGACATCTGTGAAACTATGGGGACATCTGTTAAACTATTGGGACATCTGTGAAACTATGGGGACATCTGTGAAACTAATGGGACATATGTGAAACTATTGGGACATCTGTGAAACTATTGGGACATCTGTGAAACTATTGGGACATCTGTGAAACATGGGGACATCTGTGAAACTAATGGGACATATGTGAAACTATTGGGACATCTGTGAAACTAATGGGACATATGTGAAACTATTGGGACATCTGTGAAACTATTGGGACATCTGTGAAACTACTGGTACATCTGTGAAACTATGGGGACATCTGTGAATCTATGGGGACATCTGTGAAACTATGGGGACATCTGTTAACCTACTGGGATATCTGTAAAACTACTGGGACATCTATGAAACTATTGGGACATCTGTGAAACTATGGGGACATCTGTTAACCTACTTGGACATCTGTGAAACTAATGGGACATATGTGAAACTATTGGGGCGTCTGTGAAACTACTGGGACATCTTTGAAACTACTGGGACATCTGTAAAACTACTGGGACATATGTGAACCTATTGGGACATCTGTGAAACTATTGGGACATCTGTGAAACTATTGGGACATCTGTGAAACAACTGGGACATCTGTTAAACTATTGGGACATCTGTTAAACTCCTGGGACATCTGTGAAACTATTGGGACATGGGTGAAACTATTGGGACATCTGTAAAACTGCTGGGAAATCTGTTAAACTATTGGACATCTGTGAAATTATTGGGACATCTGTGAAACTAATGGGACATCTGTGAAACTATTGGGACATCTGTGAAACTATGGGGACATCTGTAAAAATAATGGGACATATGTGAAACTATTGGGGCGTCTATGAAACTACTGGTACATGTGTGAAACTACTGGGACATCTCTAAAACCACTGGGACATCTGTTAAACTATTGGGACATCTGTGAAACTATGGGGACATCTGTGAAACTAATGGGACATATGTGAAACTATTGGAACATCTGTGAAACTAATGGGACGTATGTGAAACTATTGGGACATCTGTGAAACTATGGGGACATCTGTGAAACTAATGGGACATATGTGAAACTATTGGGACATCTGTGAAACTAATGGGACATATGTGAAACTACTGGTACATCTGTGAAACTATGGTGACATCTGTTAAACTACTGGGACATCTGTTAAACTATTGGGACATCTGTGAAACTATGGGGACATCTGTTAAACTATTGGGACATCTGTGAAACTATGGGGACATCTGTGAAACTAATGGGACATATGTGAAACTATTGGGACATCTGTGAAACTATTGGGACATCTGTGAAACTATTGGGACATCTGTGAAACATGGGGACATCTCTGAAACTAATGGGACATATGTGAAACTATTGGGACATCTGTGAAACTAATGGGACATATGTGAAACTATTGGGACATATGTGAAACTATTGGGACATCTGTGAAACTATTGGGACATCTGTGAAACTACTGGTACATCTGTGAAACTATGGGGACATCTGTGAATCTATGGGGACATCTGTGAAACTATGGGGACATCTGTTAACCTACTGGGATATCTGTAAAACTACTGGGACATCTATGAAACTATTGGGACATCTGTGAAACTATGGGGACATCTGTTAACCTACTTGGACATCTGTGAAACTAATGGGACATATGTGAAACTATTGGGGCGTCTGTGAAACTACTGGGACATCTTTGAAACTACTGGGACATCTGTAAAACTACTGGGACATATGTGAACCTATTGGGACATCTGTGAAACTATTGGGACATCTGTGAAACTATTGGGACATCTGTGAAACAACTGGGACATCTGTTAAACTATTGGGACATCTGTTAAACTCCTGGGACATCTGTGAAACTATTGGGACATGGGTGAAACTATTGGGACATCTGTAAAACTGCTGGGAAATCTGTTAAACTATTGGACATCTGTGAAATTATTGGGACATCTGTGAAACTAATGGGACATATGTGAAACTATTGGGACATCTGTGAAACTATTGGGACATCTGTGAAACTATTGGGACATCTGTGAAACTATGGGGACATCTGTGAAACTAATGGGACATATGTGAAACTATTGGGACATCTGTGAAACTAATGGGACATATGTGAAACTATTGGGACATCTGTGAAACTATTGGGACATCTGTGAAACTACTGGTACATCTGTGAAACTATGGGGACATCTGTGAAACTATGGGGACATCTGTTAACCTACTGGGATATCTGTAAAACTACTGGGACATCTATGAAACTATTGGGACATCTGTGAAACTATGGGGACATCTGTTAACCTACTTGGACATCTGTGAAACTAATGGGACATATGTGAAACTATTGGGGCGTCTGTGAAACTACTGGGACATCTTTGAAACTACTGGGACATCTGTAAAACTACTGGGACATATGTGAACCTATTGGGACATCTGTCAAACTATTGGGACATCTGGGAAACTATTGGGACATCTGTGAAACAACTGGGACATCTGTTAAACTATTGGGACATCTGTTAAACTCCTGGGACATCTGTGAAACTATTGGGACATGGGTGAAACTATTGGGACATCTGTAAAACTACTGGGAAATCTGTTAAACTATTGGACATCTGTGAAATTATTGGGACATCTGTGAAACTAATGGGACATCTGTGAAACTATTGGGACATCTGTGAAACTATGGGGACATCTGTAAAAATAATGGGACATATGTGAAACTATTGGGGCGTCTGTGAAACTACTGGTACATTTGTGAAACTACTGGGACATCTCTAAAACCACTGGGACATCTGTTAAACTATTGGGACATCTGTGAAACTATGGGGACATCTGTGAAACTAATGGGACATATGTGAAACTATTGGAACATCTGTGAAACTAATGGGACGTATGTGAAACTATTGGGACATCTGTGAAACTATGGGGACATCTGTGAAACTAATGGGACATATGTGAAACTATTGGGACATCTGTGAAACTAATGGGACATATGTGAAACTACTGGTACATCTGTGAAACTATGGGGACATCTGTTAAACTACTGGGACATCTGTTAAACTATTGGGACATCTGTGAAACTATGGGGACATCTGTTAAACTATTGGGACATCTGTGAAACTATGGGGACATCTGTGAAACTAATGGGACATATGTGAAACTATTGGGACATCTGTGAAACTATTGGGACATCTGTGAAACTATTGGGACATCTGTGAAACATGGGGACATCTGTGAAACTAATGGGACATATGTGAAACTATTGGGACATCTGTGAAACTAATGGGACATATGTGAAACTATTGGGACATCTGTGAAACTATTGGGACATCTGTGAAACTACTGGTACATCTGTGAAACTATGGGGACATCTGTGAATCTATGGGGACATCTGTGAAACTATGGGGACATCTGTTAACCTACTGGGATATCTGTAAAACTACTGGGACATCTATGAAACTATTGGGACATCTGTGAAACTATGGGGACATCTGTTAACCTACTTGGACATCTGTGAAACTAATGGGACATATGTGAAACTATTGGGGCGTCTGTGAAACTACTGGGACATCTTTGAAACTACTGGGACATCTGTAAAACTACTGGGACATATGTGAACCTATTGGGACATCTGTGAAACTATTGGGACATCTGTGAAACTATTGGGACATCTGTGAAACAACTGGGACATCTGTTAAACTATTGGGACATCTGTTAAACTCCTGGGACATCTGTGAAACTATTGGGACATGGGTGAAACTATTGGGACATCTGTAAAACTGCTGGGAAATCTGTTAAACTATTGGACATCTGTGAAATTATTGGGACATCTGTGAAACTAATGGGACATATGTGAAACTATTGGGACATCTGTGAAACTATTGGGACATCTGTGAAACTATTGGGACATCTGTGAAACTATGGGGACATCTGTGAAACTAATGGGACATATGTGAAACTATTGGGACATCTGTGAAACTAATGGGACATATGTGAAACTATTGGGACATCTGTGAAACTATTGGGACATCTGTGAAACTACTGGTACATCTGTGAAACTATGGGGACATCTGTGAAACTATGGGGACATCTGTTAACCTACTGGGATATCTGTAAAACTACTGGGACATCTATGAAACTATTGGGACATCTGTGAAACTATGGGGACATCTGTTAACCTACTTGGACATCTGTGAAACTAATGGGACATATGTGAAACTATTGGGGCGTCTGTGAAACTACTGGGACATCTTTGAAACTACTGGGACATCTGTAAAACTACTGGGACATATGTGAACCTATTGGGACATCTGTCAAACTATTGGGACATCTGTGAAACTATTGGGACATCTGTGAAACAACTGGGACATCTGTTAAACTATTGGGACATCTGTTAAACTCCTGGGACATCTGTGAAACTATTGGGACATGGGTGAAACTATTGGGACATCTGTAAAACTACTGGGAAATCTGTTAAACTATTGGACATCTGTGAAATTATTGGGACATCTGTGAAACTAATGGGACATCTGTGAAACTATTGGGACATCTGTGAAAGTATGGGGACATCTGTAAAAATAATGGGACATATGTGAAACTATTGGGGCGTCTGTGAAACTACTGGTACATTTGTGAAACTACTGGGACATCTCTAAAACCACTGGGACATCTGTTAAACTATTGGGACATCTGTGAAACTATGGGGACATCTGTGAAACTAATGGGACATATGTGAAACTATTGGAACATCTGTGAAACTAATGGGACGTATGTGAAACTATTGGGACATCTGTGAAACTATGGGGACATCTGTGAAACTAATGGGACATATGTGAAACTATTGGGACATCTGTGAAACTAATGGGACATATGTGAAACTACTGGTACATCTGTGAAACTATGGGGACATCTGTTAAACTACTGGGACATCTGTTAAACTATTGGGACATCTGTGAAACTATGGGGACATCTGTTAAACTATTGGGACATCTGTGAAACTATGGGGACATCTGTGAAACTAATGGGACATATGTGAAACTATTGGGACATCTGTGAAACTATTGGGACATCTGTGAAACTATTGGGACATCTGTGAAACTATCGGGACATCTGTTAACCTACTGGGATATCTGTAAAACTACTGGGACATCTATGAAACTATTGGGACATCTGTGAAACTATTGGGACATCTGTGAAACTACTGGTACATCTGTGAAACTATGGGGACATCTGTGAAACTATGGGGACATCTGTGAAACTATGGGGACATCTGTTAACCTACTGGGATATCTGTAAAACTACTGGGACATCTATGAAACTATTGGGACATCTGTGAAACTATGGGGACATCTGTTAACCTACTTGGACATCTGTGAAACTAATGGGACATATGTGAAACTATTGGGGCGTCTGTGAAACTACTGGGACATCTTTGAAACTACTGGGACATCTGTAAAACTACTGGGACATATGTGAACCTATTGGGACATCTGTGAAACTATTGGGACATCTGTGAAACTATTGGGACATCTGTGAAACAACTGGGACATCTGTTAAACTATTGGGACATCTGTTAAACTCCTGGGACATCTGTGAAACTATTGGGACATGGGTGAAACTATTGGGACATCTGTAAAACTGCTGGGAAATCTGTTAAACTATTGGACATCTGTGAAATTATTGGGACATCTGTGAAACTAATGGGACATATGTGAAACTATTGGGACATCTGTGAAACTATTGGGACATCTGTGAAACTATTGGGACATCTGTGAAACTATGGGGACATCTGTGAAACTAATGGGACATATGTGAAACTATTGGGACATCTGTGAAACTAATGGGACATATGTGAAACTATTGGGACATCTGTGAAACTATTGGGACATCTGTGAAACTACTGGTACATCTGTGAAACTATGGGGACATCTGTGAAACTATGGGGACATCTGTTAACCTACTGGGATATCTGTAAAACTACTGGGACATCTATGAAACTATTGGGACATCTGTGAAACTATGGGGACATCTGTTAACCTACTTGGACATCTGTGAAACTAATGGGACATATGTGAAACTATTGGGGCGTCTGTGAAACTACTGGGACATCTTTGAAACTACTGGGACATCTGTAAAACTACTGGGACATATGTGAACCTATTGGGACATCTGTCAAACTATTGGGACATCTGTGAAACTATTGGGACATCTGTGAAACAACTGGGACATCTGTTAAACTATTGGGACATCTGTTAAACTCCTGGGACATCTGTGAAACTATTGGGACATGGGTGAAACTATTGGGACATCTGTAAAACTACTGGGAAATCTGTTAAACTATTGGACATCTGTGAAATTATTGGGACATCTGTGAAACTAATGGGACATCTGTGAAACTATTGGGACATCTGTGAAAGTATGGGGACATCTGTAAAAATAATGGGACATATGTGAAACTATTGGGGCGTCTGTGAAACTACTGGTACATTTGTGAAACTACTGGGACATCTCTAAAACCACTGGGACATCTGTTAAACTATTGGGACATCTGTGAAACTATGGGGACATCTGTGAAACTAATGGGACATATGTGAAACTATTGGAACATCTGTGAAACTAATGGGACGTATGTGAAACTATTGGGACATCTGTGAAACTATGGGGACATCTGTGAAACTAATGGGACATATGTGAAACTATTGGGACATCTGTGAAACTAATGGGACATATGTGAAACTACTGGTACATCTGTGAAACTATGGGGACATCTGTTAATCTACTGGGACATCTGTTAAACTATTGGGACATCTGTGAAACTGTGGGGACATCTGTTAAACTATTGGGACATCTGTGAAACTATGGGGACATCTGTGAAACTAATGGGACATATGTGAAACTATTGGGACATCTGTGAAACTATTGGGACATCTGTGAAACTATTGGGACATCTGTGAAACATGGGGACATCTGTGAAACTAATGGGACATATGTGAAACTATTGGGACATCTGTGAAACTAATGGGACATATGTGAAACTATTGGGACATCTGTGAAACTATTGGGACATCTGTGAAACTACTGGTACATCTGTGAAACTATGGGGACATCTGTGAATCTATGGGGACATCTGTGAAACTATCGGGACATCTGTTAACCTACTGGGATATCTGTAAAACTACTGGGACATCTATGAAACTATTGGGACATCTGTGAAACTATGGGGACATCTGTTAACCTACTTGGACATCTGTGAAACTAATGGGACATATGTGAAACTATTGGGGCGTCTGTGAAACTACTGGGACATCTTTGAAACTACTGGGACATCTGTAAAACTACTGGGACATATGTGAACCTATTGGGACATCTGTGAAACTATTGGGACATCTGTGAAACTATTGGGACATCTGTGAAACAACTGGGACATCTGTTAAACTATTGGGACATCTGTTAAACTCCTGGGACATCTGTGAAACTATTGGGACATGGGTGAAACTATTGGGACATCTGTAAAACTGCTGGGAAATCTGTTAAACTATTGGACATCTGTGAAATTATTGGGACATCTGTGAAACTAATGGGACATCTGTGAAACTATTGGGACATCTGTGAAACTATGGGGACATCTGTAAAAATAATGGGACATATGTGAAACTATTGGGGCGTCTATGAAACTACTGGTACATGTGTGAAACTACTGGGACATCTCTAAAACCACTGGGACATCTGTTAAACTATTGGGACATCTGTGAAACTATGGGGACATCTGTGAAACTAATGGGACATATGTGAAACTATTGGAACATCTGTGAAACTAATGGGACGTATGTGAAACTATTGGGACATCTGTGAAACTATGGGGACATCTGTGAAACTAATGGGACATATGTGAAACTATTGGGACATCTGTGAAACTAATGGGACATATGTGAAACTACTGGTACATCTGTGAAACTATGGGGACATCTGTTAAACTACTGGGACATCTGTTAAACTATTGGGACATCTGTGAAACTATGGGGACATCTGTTAAACTATTGGGACATCTGTGAAACTATGGGGACATCTGTGAAACTAATGGGACATATGTGAAACTATTGGGACATCTGTGAAACTATTGGGACATCTGTGAAACTATTGGGACATCTGTGAAACATGGGGACATCTGTGAAACTAATGGGACATATGTGAAACTATTGGGACATCTGTGAAACTAATGGGACATATGTGAAACTATTGGGACATCTGTGAAACTATTGGGACATCTGTGAAACTACTGGTACATCTGTGAAACTATGGGGACATCTGTGAATCTATGGGGACATCTGTGAAACTATGGGGACATCTGTTAACCTACTGGGATATCTGTAAAACTACTGGGACATCTATGAAACTATTGGGACATCTGTGAAACTATGGGGACATCTGTTAACCTACTTGGACATCTGTGAAACTAATGGGACATATGTGAAACTATTGGGGCGTCTGTGAAACTACTGGGACATCTTTGAAACTACTGGGACATCTGTAAAACTACTGGGACATATGTGAACCTATTGGGACATCTGTGAAACTATTGGGACATCTGTGAAACTATTGGGACATCTGTGAAACAACTGGGACATCTGTTAAACTATTGGGACATCTGTTAAACTCCTGGGACATCTGTGAAACTATTGGGACATGGGTGAAACTATTGGGACATCTGTAAAACTGCTGGGAAATCTGTTAAACTATTGGACATCTGTGAAATTATTGGGACATCTGTGAAACTAATGGGACATATGTGAAACTATTGGGACATCTGTGAAACTATTGGGACATCTGTGAAACTATTGGGACATCTGTGAAACTATGGGGACATCTGTGAAACTAATGGGACATATGTGAAACTATTGGGACATCTGTGAAACTAATGGGACATATGTGAAACTATTGGGACATCTGTGAAACTATTGGGACATCTGTGAAACTACTGGTACATCTGTGAAACTATGGGGACATCTGTGAAACTATGGGGACATCTGTTAACCTACTGGGATATCTGTAAAACTACTGGGACATCTATGAAACTATTGGGACATCTGTGAAACTATGGGGACATCTGTTAACCTACTTGGACATCTGTGAAACTAATGGGACATATGTGAAACTATTGGGGCGTCTGTGAAACTACTGGGACATCTTTGAAACTACTGGGACATCTGTAAAACTACTGGGACATATGTGAACCTATTGGGACATCTGTCAAACTATTGGGACATCTGGGAAACTATTGGGACATCTGTGAAACAACTGGGACATCTGTTAAACTATTGGGACATCTGTTAAACTCCTGGGACATCTGTGAAACTATTGGGACATGGGTGAAACTATTGGGACATCTGTAAAACTACTGGGAAATCTGTTAAACTATTGGACATCTGTGAAATTATTGGGACATCTGTGAAACTAATGGGACATCTGTGAAACTATTGGGACATCTGTGAAACTATGGGGACATCTGTAAAAATAATGGGACATATGTGAAACTATTGGGGCGTCTGTGAAACTACTGGTACATTTGTGAAACTACTGGGACATCTCTAAAACCACTGGGACATCTGTTAAACTATTGGGACATCTGTGAAACTATGGGGACATCTGTGAAACTAATGGGACATATGTGAAACTATTGGAACATCTGTGAAACTAATGGGACGTATGTGAAACTATTGGGACATCTGTGAAACTATGGGGACATCTGTGAAACTAATGGGACATATGTGAAACTATTGGGACATCTGTGAAAGTAATGGGACATATGTGAAACTACTGGTACATCTGTGAAACTATGGGGACATCTGTTAAACTACTGGGACATCTGTTAAACTATTGGGACATCTGTGAAACTATGGGGACATCTGTTAAACTATTGGGACATCTGTGAAACTATGGGGACATCTGTGAAACTAATGGGACATATGTGAAACTATTGGGACATCTGTGAAACTATTGGGACATCTGTGAAACATGGGGACATCTGTGAAACTAATGGGACATATGTGAAACTATTGGGACATCTGTGAAACTAATGGGACATATGTGAAACTATTGGGACATCTGTGAAACTATTGGGACATCTGTGAAACTACTGGTACATCTGTGAAACTATGGGGACATCTGTGAATCTATGGGGACATCTGTGAAACTATGGGGACATCTGTTAACCTACTGGGATATCTGTAAAACTACTGGGACATCTATGAAACTATTGGGACATCTGTGAAACTATGGGGACATCTGTTAACCTACTTGGACATCTGTGAAACTAATGGGACATATGTGAAACTATTGGGGCGTCTGTGAAACTACTGGGACATCTTTGAAACTACTGGGACATCTGTAAAACTACTGGGACATATGTGAACCTATTGGGACATCTGTGAAACTATTGGGACATCTGTGAAACTATTGGGACATCTGTGAAACAACTGGGACATCTGTTAAACTATTGGGACATCTGTTAAACTCCTGGGACATCTGTGAAACTATTGGGACATGGGTGAAACTATTGGGACATCTGTAAAACTGCTGGGAAATCTGTTAAACTATTGGACATCTGTGAAATTATTGGGACATCTGTGAAACTAATGGGACATCTGTGAAACTATTGGGACATCTGTGAAACTATGGGGACATCTGTAAAAATAATGGGACATATGTGAAACTATTGGGGCGTCTATGAAACTACTGGTACATGTGTGAAACTACTGGGACATCTCTAAAACCACTGGGACATCTGTTAAACTATTGGGACATCTGTGAAACTATGGGGACATCTGTGAAACTAATGGGACATATGTGAAACTATTGGAACATCTGTGAAACTAATGGGACGTATGTGAAACTATTGGGACATCTGTGAAACTATGGGGACATCTGTGAAACTAATGGGACATATGTGAAACTATTGGGACATCTGTGAAACTAATGGGACATATGTGAAACTACTGGTACATCTGTGAAACTATGGGGACATCTGTTAAACTACTGGGACATCTGTTAAACTATTGGGACATCTGTGAAACTATGGGGACATCTGTTAAACTATTGGGACATCTGTGAAACTATGGGGACATCTGTGAAACTAATGGGACATATGTGAAACTATTGGGACATCTGTGAAACTATTGGGACATCTGTGAAACTATTGGGACATCTGTGAAACATGGGGACATCTGTGAAACTAATGGGACATATGTGAAACTATTGGGACATCTGTGAAACTAATGGGACATATGTGAAACTATTGGGACATCTGTGAAACTATTGGGACATCTGTGAAACTACTGGTACATCTGTGAAACTATGGGGACATCTGTGAATCTATGGGGACATCTGTGAAACTATGGGGACATCTGTTAACCTACTGGGATATCTGTAAAACTACTGGGACATCTATGAAACTATTGGGACATCTGTGAAACTATGGGGACATCTGTTAACCTACTTGGACATCTGTGAAACTAATGGGACATATGTGAAACTATTGGGGCGTCTGTGAAACTACTGGGACATCTTTGAAACTACTGGGACATCTGTAAAACTACTGGGACATATGTGAACCTATTGGGACATCTGTGAAACTATTGGGACATCTGTGAAACTATTGGGACATCTGTGAAACAACTGGGACATCTGTTAAACTATTGGGACATCTGTTAAACTCCTGGGACATCTGTGAAACTATTGGGACATGGGTGAAACTATTGGGACATCTGTAAAACTGCTGGGAAATCTGTTAAACTATTGGACATCTGTGAAATTATTGGGACATCTGTGAAACTAATGGGACATATGTGAAACTATTGGGACATCTGTGAAACTATTGGGACATCTGTGAAACTATTGGGACATCTGTGAAACTATGGGGACATCTGTGAAACTAATGGGACATATGTGAAACTATTGGGACATCTGTGAAACTAATGGGACATATGTGAAACTATTGGGACATCTGTGAAACTATTGGGACATCTGTGAAACTACTGGTACATCTGTGAAACTATGGGGACATCTGTGAAACTATGGGGACATCTGTTAACCTACTGGGATATCTGTAAAACTACTGGGACATCTATGAAACTATTGGGACATCTGTGAAACTATGGGGACATCTGTTAACCTACTTGGACATCTGTGAAACTAATGGGACATATGTGAAACTATTGGGGCGTCTGTGAAACTACTGGGACATCTTTGAAACTACTGGGACATCTGTAAAACTACTGGGACATATGTGAACCTATTGGGACATCTGTCAAACTATTGGGACATCTGGGAAACTATTGGGACATCTGTGAAACAACTGGGACATCTGTTAAACTATTGGGACATCTGTTAAACTCCTGGGACATCTGTGAAACTATTGGGACATGGGTGAAACTATTGGGACATCTGTAAAACTACTGGGAAATCTGTTAAACTATTGGACATCTGTGAAATTATTGGGACATCTGTGAAACTAATGGGACATCTGTGAAACTATTGGGACATCTGTGAAACTATGGGGACATCTGTAAAAATAATGGGACATATGTGAAACTATTGGGGCGTCTGTGAAACTACTGGTACATTTGTGAAACTACTGGGACATCTCTAAAACCACTGGGACATCTGTTAAACTATTGGGACATCTGTGAAACTATGGGGACATCTGTGAAACTAATGGGACATATGTGAAACTATTGGAACATCTGTGAAACTAATGGGACGTATGTGAAACTATTGGGACATCTGTGAAACTATGGGGACATCTGTGAAACTAATGGGACATATGTGAAACTATTGGGACATCTGTGAAACTAATGGGACATATGTGAAACTACTGGTACATCTGTGAAACTATGGGGACATCTGTTAAACTACTGGGACATCTGTTAAACTATTGGGACATCTGTGAAACTATGGGGACATCTGTTAAACTATTGGGACATCTGTGAAACTATGGGGACATCTGTGAAACTAATGGGACATATGTGAAACTATTGGGACATCTGTGAAACTATTGGGACATCTGTGAAACTATTGGGACATCTGTGAAACATGGGGACATCTGTGAAACTAATGGGACATATGTGAAACTATTGGGACATCTGTGAAACTAATGGGACATATGTGAAACTATTGGGACATCTGTGAAACTATTGGGACATCTGTGAAACTACTGGTACATCTGTGAAACTATGGGGACATCTGTGAATCTATGGGGACATCTGTGAAACTATTGGGACATCTGTGAAACTATGGGGACATCTGTTAACCTACTTGGACATCTGTGAAACTAATGGGACATATGTGAAACTATTGGGGCGTCTGTGAAACTACTGGGACATCTTTGAAACTACTGGGACATCTGTAAAACTACTGGGACATATGTGAACCTATTGGAACATCTGTGAAACTATTGGGACATCTGTGAAACTATTGGGACATCTGTGAAACAACTGGGACATCTGTTAAACTATTGGGACATCTGTTAAACTCCTGGGACATCTGTGAAACTATTGGGACATGGGTGAAACTATTGGGACATCTGTAAAACTGCTGGGAAATCTGTTAAACTATTGGACATCTGTGAAATTATTGGGACATCTGTGAAACTAATGGGACATCTGTGAAACTATTGGGACATCTGTGAAACTATGGGGACATCTGTAAAAATAATGGGACATATGTGAAACTATTGGGGCGTCTATGAAACTACTGGTACATGTGTGAAACTACTGGGACATCTCTAAAACCACTGGGACATCTGTTAAACTATTGGGACATCTGTGAAACTATGGGGACATCTGTGAAACTAATGGGACATATGTGAAACTATTGGAACATCTGTGAAACTAATGGGACGTATGTGAAACTATTGGGACATCTGTGAAACTATGGGGACATCTGTGAAACTAATGGGACATATGTGAAACTATTGGGACATCTGTGAAACTAATGGGACATATGTGAAACTACTGGTACATCTGTGAAACTATGGGGACATCTGTTAACCTATTGGGATATCTGTAAAACTACTGGGACATCTGTGAAACTATTGGGACATCTGTGAAACTATGGGGACATCTGTTAACCTACTGGGACATCTGTGAAACTACTGGGACATCTGTTAAACTACTGGGACATCTGTTAAACTATTGGGACATCTGTGAAACTATGGGGACATCTGTGACACTATGGGGACATCTTTTAACCTACTGGGGTATCTGTAAAACTACTGGGACATCTATGAAACTATTGGGACATCTGTGAAACTATGGGGACATCTGTTAATCTACTTGGACATCTGTGAAACTAATGGGACATATGTGAAACTATTGGGGCGTCTGTGAAACTACTGGGACATCTTTGAAACTACTGGGACATCTGTAAAACTACTGGGACATATGTGAACCTATTGGGACATCTGTGAAACTATTGGGACATCTGTGAAACTATTTGGGACATCTGTGAAACAACTGGGACATCTGTTAAACTATTGGGACATCTGTTAAACTCCTGGGACATCTGTGAAACTATTGGGACATGGGTGAAACTATTGGGACATCTGTTAAACTATTGGGACATCTGTGAAACTACTGGTACATCTGTGAAACTATTGGGACATCTGTGAAACTATGGGGACATCTGTAAAAATAATGGGACATATGTGAAACTATTGGGGCGTCTGTGAAACTACTGGTACATCTCTAACACTACTGGGACATCTGTTAAACTATTGGGACATCTGTGAAACTATGGGGACATCTGTGAAACTAATGGGACATATGTGAAACTATTGGGACATCTGTGAAACTATTGGGACATCTGTGAAACTATTGGGACATCTGTGAAACTATTGGGACATCTGTGAAACTATGGGGACATCTGTGAAACTAATGGGACATATGTGAAACTATTGGGACATCTGTGAAACTAATGGGACATATGTGAAACTATTGGGACATCTGTGAAACTATTGGGACATCTGTGAAACTACTGGTACATCTGTGAAACTATGGGGACATCTGTGAAACTATGGGGACATCTGTTAACCTACTGGGATATCTGTAAAACTACTGGGACATCTATGAAACTATTGGGACATCTGTGAAACTATGGGGACATCTGTTAACCTACTTGGACATCTGTGAAACTAATGGGACATATGTGAAACTATTGGGACGTCTGTGAAACTACTGGGACATCTTTGAAACTACTGGGACATCTGTAAAACTACTGGGACATATGTGAACCTATTGGGACATCTGTGAAACTATTGGGACATCTGTGAAACTATTGGGACATCTGTGAAACAACTGGGACATCTGTTAAACTATTGGGACATCTGTTAAACTCCTGGGACATCTGTGAAACTATTGGGACATGGGTGAAACTATTGGGACATCTGTTAAACTATTGGGACATCTGAGAAACTACTGGTACATCTGTGAAACTATTGGGACATCTGTGAAACTATGGGGACATCTGTAAAAATAATGGGACATATGTGAAACTATTGGGGCGTCTGTGAAACTACTGGGACATCTTTGAAACTACTGGTACATCTGTAAAACTACTGGGACATCTGTGAAACTACTGGTACATCTGTGAAACTATTGGGACATCTGTGAAACTATGGGGACATCTGTAAAAATAATGGGACATATGTGAAACTATTGGGGCATCTGTGAAACTACTGGTACATCTCTAACACTACTGGGACATCTGTTAAACTATTGGGACATCTGTGAAACTATGGGGACATCTGTGAAACTAATGGGACATATGTGAAACTATTGGGACATCTGTGAAACTATTGGGACATCTGTGAAACTATTGGGACATCTGTGAAACTATGGGGACATCTGTGAAACTAATGGGACATATGTGAAACTATTGGGACATCTGTGAAACTAATGGGACATATGTGAAACTATTGGGACATCTGTGAAACTATTGGGACATCTGTGAAACTACTGGTACATCTGTGAAACTATGGGGACATCTGTGAAACTATGGGGACATCTGTGAAACTATGGGGACATCTGTTAACCTACTGGGATATCTGTAAAACTACTGGGACATCTATGAAACTATTGGGACATCTGTGAAACTATGGGGACATCTGTTAACCTACTTGGACATCTGTGAAACTAATGGGACATATGTGAAACTATTGGGGCGTCTGTGAAACTACTGGGACATCTTTGAAACTTCTGGGACATCTGTAAAACTACTGGGACATATGTGAACCTATTGGGACATCTGTGAAACTATTGGGACATCTGTGAAACTATTGGGACATCTGTGAAACAACTGGGACATCTGTTAAACTATTGGGACATCTGTTAAACTCCTGGGACATCTGTGAAACTATTGGGACATCTGTGAAACTATGGGGACATCTGTGAAACTAATGGGACATATGTGAAACTATTGGGACATCTGTGAAACTATTGGGACATCTGTGAAACTATTGGGACATCTGTGAAACATGGGGACATCTGTGAAACTAATGGGACATATGTGAAACTATTGGGACATCTGTGAAACTAATGGGACATATGTGAAACTATTGGGACATCTGTGAAACTATTGGGACATCTGTGAAACTACTGGTACATCTGTGAAACTATGGGGACATCTGTGAATCTATGGGGACATCTGTGAAACTATGGGGACATCTGTTAACCTACTGGGATATCTGTAAAACTACTGGGACATCTATGAAACTATTGGGACATCTGTGAAACTATGGGGACATCTGTTAACCTACTTGGACATCTGTGAAACTAATGGGACATATGTGAAACTATTGGGGCGTCTGTGAAACTACTGGGACATCTTTGAAACTACTGGGACATCTGTAAAACTACTGGGACATATGTGAACCTATTGGGACATCTGTGAAACTATTGGGACATCTGTGAAACTATTGGGACATCTGTGAAACAACTGGGACATCTGTTAAACTATTGGGACATCTGTTAAACTCCTGGGACATCTGTGAAACTATTGGGACATGGGTGAAACTATTGGGACATCTGTAAAACTGCTGGGAAATCTGTTAAACTATTGGACATCTGTGAAATTATTGGGACATCTGTGAAACTAATGGGACATCTGTGAAACTATTGGGACATCTGTGAAACTATGGGGACATCTGTAAAAATAATGGGACATATGTGAAACTATTGGGGCGTCTATGAAACTACTGGTACATGTGTGAAACTACTGGGACATCTCTAAAACCACTGGGACATCTGTTAAACTATTGGGACATCTGTGAAACTATGGGGACATCTGTGAAACTAATGGGACATATGTGAAACTATTGGAACATCTTTGAAACTAATGGGACGTATGTGAAACTATTGGGACATCTGTGAAACTATGGGGACATCTGTGAAACTAATGGGACATATGTGAAACTATTGGAACATCTGTGAAACTAATGGGACATATGTGAAACTACTGGTACATCTGTGAAACTATGGGGACATCTGTTAACCTATTGGGATATCTGTAAAACTACTGGGACATCTGTGAAACTATTGGGACATCTGTGAAACTATGGGGACATCTGTTAACCTACTGGGACATCTGTGAAACTACTGGGACATCTGTTAAACTACTGGGACATCTGTTAAACTATTGGGACATCTGTGAAACTATGGGGACATCTGTGAAACTATGGGGACATCTTTTAACCTACTGGGGTATCTGTAAAACTACTGGGACATCTATGAAACTATTGGGACATCTGTGAAACTATGGGGACATCTGTTAATCTACTTGGACATCTGTGAAACTAATGGGACATATGTGAAACTATTGGGGCGTCTGTGAAACTACTGGGACATCTTTGAAACTACTGGGACATCTGTAAAACTACTGGGACATATGTGAACCTATTGGGACATCTGTGAAACTATTGGGACATCTGTGAAACTATTGGGACATCTGTGAAACTATTGGGACATCTGTGAAACAACTGGGACATCTGTTAAACTATTGGGACATCTGTTAAACTCCTGGGACATCTGTGAAACTATTGGGACATGGGTGAAACTATTGGGACATCTGTTAAACTATTGGGACATCTGTGAAACTACTGGTACATCTGTGAAACTATTGGGACATCTGTGAAACTATGGGGACATCTGTAAAAATAATGGGACATATGTGAAACTATTGGGGCGTCTGTGAAACTACTGGTACATCTCTAACACTACTGGGACATCTGTTAAACTATTGGGACATCTGTGAAACTATGGGGACATCTGTGAAACTAATGGGACATATGTGAAACTATTGGGACATCTGTGAAACTATTGGGACATCTGTGAAACTATTGGGACATCTGTGAAACTATTGGGACATCTGTGAAACTATGGGGACATCTGTGAAACTAATGGGACATATGTGAAACTATTGGGACATCTGTGAAACTAATGGGACTAATGTGAAACTATTGGGACATCTGTGAAACTATTGGGACATCTGTGAAACTACTGGTACATCTGTGAAACTATGGGGACATCTGTGAAACTATGGGGACATCTGTGAAACTATGGGGACATCTGTTAACCTACTGGGATATCTGTAAAACTACTGGGACATCTATGAAACTATTGGGACATCTGTGAAACTATGGGGACATCTGTTAACCTACTTGGACATCTGTGAAACTAATGGGACATATGTGAAACTATTGGGGCGTCTGTGAAACTACTGGGACATCTTTGAAACTACTGGGACATCTGTAAAACTACTGGGACATATGTGAACCTATTGGGACATCTGTGAAACTATTGGGACATCTGTGAAACTATTGGGACATCTGTGAAACAACTGGGACATCTGTTAAACTATTGGGACATCTGTTAAACTCCTGGGACATCTGTGAAACTATTGGGACATGGGTGAAACTATTGGGACATCTGTTAAACTATTGGGACATCTGAGAAACTACTGGTACATCTGTGAAACTATTGGGACATCTGTGAAACTATGGGGACATCTGTAAAAATAATGGGACATATGTGAAACTATTGGGGCGTCTGTGAAACTACTGGGACATCTTTGAAACTACTGGTACATCTGTAAAACTACTGGGACATCTGTGAAACTACTGGTACATCTGTGAAACTATTGGGACATCTGTGAAACTATGGGGACATCTGTAAAAATAATGGGACATATGTGAAACTATTGGGGCGTCTGTGAAACTACTGGTACATCTCTAACACTACTGGGACATCTGTTAAACTATTGGGACATCTGTGAAACTATGGGGACATCTGTGAAACTAATGGGACATATGTGAAACTATTGGGACATCTGTGAAACTATTGGGACATCTGTGAAACTATTGGGACATCTGTGAAACTATTGGGACATCTGTGAAACTATGGGGACATCTGTGAAACTAATGGGACATATGTGAAACTATTGGGACATCTGTGAAACTAATGGGACATATGTGAAACTATTGGGACATCTGTGAAACTATTGGGACATCTGTGAAACTACTGGTACATCTGTGAAACTATGGGGACATCTGTGAAACTATGGGGACATCTGTGAAACTATGGGGACATCTGTTAACCTACTGGGATATCTGTAAAACTACTGGGACATCTATGAAACTATTGGGACATCTGTGAAACTATGGGGACATCTGTTAACCTACTTGGACATCTGTGAAACTAATGGGACATATGTGAAACTATTGGGGCGTCTGTGAAACTACTGGGACATCTTTGAAACTACTGGGACATCTGTAAAACTACTGGGACATATGTGAACCTATTGGGACATCTGTGAAACTATTGGGACATCTGTGAAACTATTGGGACATCTGTGAAACAACTGGGACATCTGTTAAACTATTGGGACATCTGTTAAACTCCTGGGACATCTGTGAAACTATTGGGACATGGGTGAAACTATTGGGACATCTGTTAAACTATTGGGACATCTGAGAAACTACTGGTACATCTGTGAAACTATTGGGACATCTGTGAAACTATGGGGACATCTGTAAAAATAATGGGACATATGTGAAACTATTGGGGCGTCTGTGAAACTACTGGGACATCTTTGAAACTACTGGTACATCTGTAAAACTACTGGGACATCTGTGAAACTACTGGTACATCTGTGAAACTATTGGGACATCTGTGAAACTATGGGGACATCTGTAAAAATAATGGGACATATGTGAAACTATTGGGGCGTCTGTGAAACTACTGGTACATCTCTAACACTACTGGGACATCTGTTAAACTATTGGGACATCTGTGAAACTATGGGGACATCTGTGAAACTAATGGGACATATGTGAAACTATTGGGACATCTGTGAAACTATTGGGACATCTGTGAAACTATTGGGACATCTGTGAAACTATGGGGACATCTGTGAAACTAATGGGACATATGTGAAACTATTGGGACATCTGTGAAACTAATGGGACATATGTGAAACTATTGGGACATCTGTGAAACTATTGGGACATCTGTGAAACTACTGGTACATCTGTGAAACTATGGGGACATCTGTGAAACTATGGGGACATCTGTGAAACTATGGGGACATCTGTTAACCTACTGGGATATCTGTAAAACTACTGGGACATCTATGAAACTATTGGGACATCTGTGAAACTATGGGGACTTCTGTTAACCTACTTGGACATCTGTGAAACTAATGGGACATATGTGAAACTATTGGGGCGTCTGTGAAACTACTGGGACATCTTTGAAACTACTGGGACATCTGTAAAACTACTGGGACATATGTGAACCTATTGGGACATCTGTGAAACTATTGGGACATCTGTGAAACTATTGGGACATCTGTGAAACAACTGGGACATCTGTTAAACTATTGGGACATCTGTTAAACTCCTGGGACATCTGTGAAACTATTGGGACATGGGTGAAACTATTGGGACATCTGTTAAACTATTGGGACATCTGAGAAACTACTGGTACATCTGTGAAACTATTGGGACATCTGTGAAACTATGGGGACATCTGTAAAAATAATGGGACATATGTGAAACTATTGGGGCGTCTGTGAAACTACTGGTACATCTCTAACACTACTGGGACATCTGTTAAACTATTGGGACATCTGTGAAACTATGGGGACATCTGTGAAACTAATGGGACATATGTGAAACTATTGGGACATCTGTGAAACTATTGGGACATCTGTGAAACTATTGGCACATCTGTGAAACTATGGGGACATCTGTGAAACTAATGGGACATATGTGAAACTATTGGGACATCTGTGAAACTAATGGGACATATGTGAAACTATTGGGACATCTGTGAAACTATTGGGACATCTGTGAAACTACTGGTACATCTGTGAAACTATGGGGACATCTGTGAAACTATGGGGACATCTGTGAAACTATGGGGACATCTGTTAACCTACTGGGATATCTGTAAAAGTACTGGGACATCTATGAAACTATTGGGACATCTGTGAAACTATGGGGACATCTGTTAACCTACTTGGACATCTGTGAAACTAATGGGACATATGTGAAACTATTGGGGCGTCTGTGAAACTACTGGGACATCTTTGAAACTACTGGGACATCTGTAAAACTACTGGGACATATGTGAACCTATTGGGACATCTGTCAAACTATTGGGACATCTGTGAAACTATTGGGACATCTGTGAAACAACTGGGACATCTGTTAAACTATTGGGACATCTGTTAAACTCCTGGGACATCTGTGAAACTATTGGGACATGGGTGAAACTATTGGGACATCTGTAAAACTACTGGGAAATCTGTTAAACTATTGGACATCTGTGAAATTATTGGGACATCTGTGAAACTAATGGGACATCTGTGAAACTATTGGGACATCTGTGAAACTATGGGGACATCTGTAAAAATAATGGGACATATGTGAAACTATTGGGGCGTCTGTGAAACTACTGGTACATGTGTGAAACTACTGGGACATCTCTAAAACCACTGGGACATCTGTTAAACTATTGGGACATCTGTGAAACTATGGGGACATCTGTGAAACTAATGGGACATATGTGAAACTATTGGAACATCTGTGAAACTAATGGGACGTATGTGAAACTATTGGGACATCTGTGAAACTATGGGGACATCTGTGAAACTAATGGGACATATGTGAAACTATTGGGACATCTGTGAAACTAATGGGACATATGTGAAACTACTGGTACATCTGTGAAACTATGGGGACATCTGTTAACCTATTGGGATATCTGTAAAACTACTGGGACATCTGTGAAACTATTGGGACATCTGTGAAACTATGGGGACATCTGTTAACCTACTGGGACATCTGTGAAACTACTGGGACATCTGTTAAACTACTGGGACATCTGTTAAACTATTGGGACATCTGTGAAACTATGGGGACATCTGTGAAACTATGGGGACATCTGTTAACCTACTGGGATATCTGTAAAACTACTGGGACATCTATGAAACTATTGGGACATCTGTGAAACTATGGGGACATCTGTTAACCTACTTGGACATCTGTGAAACTAATGGGACATATGTGAAACTATTGGGGCGTCTGTGAAACTACTGGGACATCTTTGAAACTACTGGGACATCTGTAAAACTACTGGGACATATGTGAACCTATTGGGACATCTGTGAAACTATTGGGACATCTGTGAAACTATTGGGACATCTGTGAAACAACTGGGACATCTGTTAAACTATTGGGACATCTGTTAAACTCCTGGGACATCTGTGAAACTATTGGGACATGGGTGAAACTATTGGGACATCTGTTAAACTATTGGGACATCTGTGAAACTACTGGTACATCTGTGAAACTATTGGGACATCTGTGAAACTATGGGGACATCTGTGAAACTAATGGGACATTTGTGAAACTATTGGGGCGTCTGTGAAACTATTGGAATATCTGTGAAACTATGGGGTCATCTGTGAAACTAATGGGACATTTGTGAAACTATTGGGACATCTGTGAAACTATGGGGACATCTGTGAAACTAATGGGACATACGTGAAACTATTGGGACATCTGTGAAACTAATGGGACATATGTGAAACTATTGGGACATCTGTGAAACTATTGGGACATCTGTGAAACTACTGGTACATCTGTGAAACTATGGGGACATCTGTTAACCTATTGGGATGTCTGTAAAACTACTGGGACATCTGTTAACCTACTGGGACATCTGTGAAACTACTGGGACATCTGATAAACTACTGGGACATCTGTTAAACTATTGGGACATCTGTGAAACTATGGGGACATCTGTGAAACTATGGGGACATCTGTTAACCTACTGGGATATCTGTAAAACTACTGGGACATGGGTGAAACTATTGGGACATCTGTTAAACTATTGGGACATCTGTGAAACTACTGGTACATCTGTGAAACTATTGGGACATCTGTGAAACTATGGGGACATCTGTGAAACTAATGGGACATATGTTAAACTATTGGGGCATCTGTGAAACTACTGGGAAATGTGTGAAACTACTGGGACATCTGTAAAACTACTGGGACATCTGTTAAACTATTGGACATCTGTGAAACTATTGGGACATCTGTGAAACTAATGGGACATCTGTGAAACTAATGGGACATCTGTGAAACTAATGGGACATCTGTGAAACTATTGGGACATCTGTGAAACTATGGGGACATCTGTAAAAATAATGGGACATATGTGAAACTATTGGGGCGTCTGTGAAACTACTGGTACATGTGTGAAACTACTGGGACATCTCTAACACTACTGGGACATCTGTTAAACTATTGGGACATCTGTGAAACTATGGGGACATCTGTGAAACTAATGGGACATCTGTGAAACTATGGGGACATCTGTGAAACTAATGGGACATATGTGAAACTATTGGGACATCTGTGAAACTAATGGGACATATGTGAAACTATTGGGACATCTGTGAAACTATTGGGACATCTGTGAAACTACTGGTACATCTGTGAAACTATGGGGACATCTGTGAAACTATGGGGACATCTGTGAAACTATGGGGACATCTGTGAAACTATGGGGACATCTGTTAACCTACTGGGATATCTGTAAAACTACTGGGACATCTATGAAACTATTGGGACATCTGTGAAACTATGGGGACATCTGTTAACCTACTTGGACATCTGTGAAACTAATGGGACATATGTGAAACTATTGGGGCGTCTGTGAAACTACTGGGACATCTTTGAAACTACTGGGACATCTGTAAAACTACTGGGACATATGTCAACCTATTGGGACATCTGTGAAACTATTGGGACATCTGTGAAACTATTGGGACATCTGTGAAACAACTGGGACATCTGTTAAACTATTGGGACATCTGTTAAACTCCTGGGACATCTGTGAAACTATTGGGACATGGGTGAAACTATTGGGACATCTGTAAAACTACTGGGACATCTGTTAAACTATTGGACATCTGTGAAATTATTGGGACATCTGTGAAACTAATGGGACATCTGTGAAACTATTGGGACATCTGTGAAACTATGGGGACATCTGTAAAAATAATGGGACATATGTGAAACTATTGGGGCGTCTGTGAAACTACTGGTACATGTGTGAAACTACTGGGACATCTCTAAAACCACTGGGACATCTGTTAAACTATTGGGACATCTGTGAAACTATGGGGACATCTGTGAAACTAATGGGACATATGTGAAACTATTGGGACATCTGTGAAACTAATGGGACGTATGTGAAACTATTGGGACATCTGTGAAACTATTGGGACATCTGTGAAACAACTGGGACATCTGTTAAACTATTGGGACATCTGTTAAACTCCTGGGACATCTGTGAAACTATTGGGACATGGGTGAAACTATTGGGACATCTGTTAAACTATTGGGACATCTGTGAAACTACTGGTACATCTGTGAAACTATTGGGACATCTGTGAAACTATGGGGACATCTGTAAAAATAATGGGACATATGTGAAACTATTGGGGCGTCTGTGAAACTACTGGTACATCTCTAACACTACTGGGACATCTGTTAAACTATTGGGACATCTGTGAAACTATGGGGACATCTGTGAAACTAATGGGACATATGTGAAACTATTGGGACATCTGTGAAACTATTGGGACATCTGTGAAACTACTGGTACATCTGTGAAACTATGGGGACATCTGTGAAACTATGGGGACATCTGTGAAACTATGGGGACATCTGTTAACCTACTGGGATATCTGTAAAAGTACTGGGACATCTATGAAACTATTGGGACATCTGTGAAACTATGGGGACATCTGTTAACCTACTTGGACATCTGTGAAACTAATGGGACATATGTGAAACTATTGGGGCGTCTGTGAAACTACTGGGACATCTTTGAAACTACTGGGACATCTGTAAAACTACTGGGACATATGTGAACCTATTGGGACATCTGTCAAACTATTGGGACATCTGTGAAACTATTGGGACATCTGTGAAACAACTGGGACATCTGTTAAACTATTGGGACATCTGTTAAACTCCTGGGACATCTGTGAAACTATTGGGACATGGGTGAAACTATTGGGACATCTGTAAAACTACTGGGAAATCTGTTAAACTATTGGACATCTGTGAAATTATTGGGACATCTGTGAAACTAATGGGACATCTGTGAAACTATTGGGACATCTGTGAAACTATGGGGACATCTGTAAAAATAATGGGACATATGTGAAACTATTGGGGCGTCTGTGAAACTACTGGTACATGTGTGAAACTACTGGGACATCTCTAAAACCACTGGGACATCTGTTAAACTATTGGGACATCTGTGAAACTATGGGGACATCTGTGAAACTAATGGGACATATGTGAAACTATTGGAACATCTGTGAAACTAATGGGACGTATGTGAAACTATTGGGACATCTGTGAAACTATGGGGACATCTGTGAAACTAATGGGACATATGTGAAACTATTGGGACATCTGTGAAACTAATGGGACATATGTGAAACTACTGGTACATCTGTGAAACTATGGGGACATCTGTTAACCTATTGGGATATCTGTAAAACTACTGGGACATCTGTGAAACTATTGGGACATCTGTGAAACTATGGGGACATCTGTTAACCTACTGGGACATCTGTGAAACTACTGGGACATCTGTTAAACTACTGGGACATCTGTTAAACTATTGGGACATCTGTGAAACTATGGGGACATCTGTGAAACTATGGGGACATCTGTTAACCTACTGGGATATCTGTAAAACTACTGGGACATCTATGAAACTATTGGGACATCTGTGAAACTATGGGGACATCTGTTAACCTACTTGGACATCTGTGAAACTAATGGGACATATGTGAAACTATTGGGGCGTCTGTGAAACTACTGGGACATCTTTGAAACTACTGGGACATCTGTAAAACTACTGGGACATATGTGAACCTATTGGGACATCTGTGAAACTATTGGGACATCTGTGAAACTATTGGGACATCTGTGAAACAACTGGGACATCTGTTAAACTATTGGGACATCTGTTAAACTCCTGGGACATCTGTTAAACTATTGGGACATGGGTGAAACTATTGGGACATCTGTTAAACTATTGGGACATCTGTGAAACTACTGGTACATCTGTGAAACTATTGGGACATCTGTGAAACTATGGGGACATCTGTGAAACTAATGGGACATTTGTGAAACTATTGGGGCGTCTGTGAAACTATTGGAATATCTGTGAAACTATGGGGTCATCTGTGAAACTAATGGGACATTTGTGAAACTATTGGGACATCTGTGAAACTATGGGGACATCTGTGAAACTAATGGGACATACGTGAAACTATTGGGACATCTGTGAAACTAATGGGACATATGTGAAACTATTGGGACATCTGTGAAACTATTGGGACATCTGTGAAACTACTGGTACATCTGTGAAACTATGGGGACATCTGTTAACCTATTGGGATGTCTGTAAAACTACTGGGACATCTGTTAACCTACTGGGACATCTGTGAAACTACTGGGACATCTGATAAACTACTGGGACATCTGTTAAACTATTGGGACATCTGTGAAACTATGGGGACATCTGTGAAACTATGGGGACATCTGTTAACCTACTGGGATATCTGTAAAACTACTGGGACATGGGTGAAACTATTGGGACATCTGTTAAACTATTGGGACATCTGTGAAACTACTGGTACATCTGTGAAACTATTGGGACATCTGTGAAACTATGGGGACATCTGTGAAACTAATGGGACATATGTTAAACTATTGGGGCATCTGTGAAACTACTGGGAAATGTGTGAAACTACTGGGACATCTGTAAAACTACTGGGACATCTGTTAAACTATTGGACATCTGTGAAACTATTGGGACATCTGTGAAACTAATGGGACATCTGTGAAACTAATGGGACATCTGTGAAACTAATGGGACATCTGTGAAACTATTGGGACATCTGTGAAACTATGGGGACATCTGTAAAAATAATGGGACATATGTGAAACTATTGGGGCGTCTGTGAAACTACTGGTACATGTGTGAAACTACTGGGACATCTCTAACACTACTGGGACATCTGTTAAACTATTGGGACATCTGTGAAACTATGGGGACATCTGTGAAACTAATGGGACATCTGTGAAACTATGGGGACATCTGTGAAACTATTGGGACATCTGTGAAACTATGGGGACATCTGTGAAACTAATGGGACATATGTGAAACTATTGGGACATCTGTGAAACTAATGGGACATATGTGAAACTATTGGGACATCTGTGAAACTATTGGGACATCTGTGAAACTACTGGTACATCTGTGAAACTATGGGGACATCTGTGAAACTATGGGGACATCTGTGAAACTATGGGGACATCTGTGAAACTATGGGGACATCTGTTAACCTACTGGGATATCTGTAAAACTACTGGGACATCTATGAAACTATTGGGACATCTGTGAAACTATGGGGACATCTGTTAACCTACTTGGACATCTGTGAAACTAATGGGACATATGTGAAACTATTGGGGCGTCTGTGAAACTACTGGGACATCTTTGAAACTACTGGGACATCTGTAAAACTACTGGGACATATGTCAACCTATTGGGACATCTGTGAAACTATTGGGACATCTGTGAAACTATTGGGACATCTGTGAAACAACTGGGACATCTGTTAAACTATTGGGACATCTGTTAAACTCCTGGGACATCTGTGAAACTATTGGGACATGGGTGAAACTATTGGGACATCTGTAAAACTACTGGGACATCTGTTAAACTATTGGACATCTGTGAAATTATTGGGACATCTGTGAAACTAATGGGACATCTGTGAAACTATTGGGACATCTGTGAAACTATGGGGACATCTGTAAAAATAATGGGACATATGTGAAACTATTGGGGCGTCTGTGAAACTACTGGTACATGTGTGAAACTACTGGGACATCTCTAAAACCACTGGGACATCTGTTAAACTATTGGGACATCTGTGAAACTATGGGGACATCTGTGAAACTAATGGGACATATGTGAAACTATTGGGACATCTGTGAAACTAATGGGACGTATGTGAAACTATTGGGACATCTGTGAAACTATTGGGACATCTGTGAAACAACTGGGACATCTGTTAAACTATTGGGACATCTGTTAAACTCCTGGGACATCTGTGAAACTATTGGGACATGGGTGAAACTATTGGGACATCTGTTAAACTATTGGGACATCTGTGAAACTACTGGTACATCTGTGAAACTATTGGGACATCTGTGAAACTATGGGGACATCTGTAAAAATAATGGGACATATGTGAAACTATTGGGGCGTCTGTGAAACTACTGGTACATCTCTAACACTACTGGGACATCTGTTAAACTATTGGGACATCTGTGAAACTATGGGGACATCTGTGAAACTAATGGGACATATGTGAAACTATTGGGACATCTGTGAAACTATTGGGACATCTGTGAAACTATTGGGACATCTGTGAAACTATGGGGACATCTGTGAAACTAATGGGACATATGTGAAACTATTGGGACATCTGTGAAACTAATGGGACATATGTGAAACTATTGGGACATCTGTGAAACTATTGGGACATCTGTGAAACTACTGGTACATCTGTGAAACTATGGGGACATCTGTGAAACTATGGGGACATCTGTGAAACTATGGGGACATCTGTTAACCTACTGGGATATCTGTAAAACTACTGGGACATCTATGAAACTATTGGGACATCTGTGAAACTATGGGGACATCTGTTAACCTACTTGGACATCTGTGAAACTAATGGGACATATGTGAAACTATTGGGGCGTCTGTGAAACTACTGGGACATCTTTGAAACTACTGGGACATCTGTAAAACTACTGGGACATATGTGAACCTATTGGGACATCTGTGAAACTATTGGGACATCTGTGAAACTATTGGGACATCTGTGAAACAACTGGGACATCTGTTAAACTATTGGGACATCTGTTAAACTCCTGGGACATCTGTGAAACTATTGGGACATGGGTGAAACTATTGGGACATCTGTTAAACTATTGGGACATCTGAGAAACTACTGGTACATCTGTGAAACTATTGGGACATCTGTGAAACTATGGGGACATCTGTAAAAATAATGGGACATATGTGAAACTATTGGGGCGTCTGTGAAACTACTGGGACATCTTTGAAACTACTGGTACATCTGTAAAACTACTGGGACATCTGTGAAACTACTGGTACATCTGTGAAACTATTGGGACATCTGTGAAACTATGGGGACATCTGTGAAACTAATGGGACATCTGTGAAACTATTGGGACATCTGTGAAACTATTGGGACATCTGTGAAACTATTGGGACATCTGTGAAACTATGGGGACATCTGTGAAACTAATGGGACATATGTGAAACTATTGGGACATCTGTGAAACTAATGGGACATATGTGAAACTATTGGGACATCTGTGAAACTATTGGGACATCTGTGAAACTACTGGTACATCTGTGAAACTATGGGGACATCTGTGAAACTATGGGGACATCTGTGAAACTATGGGGACATCTGTTAACCTACTGGGATATCTGTAAAACTACTGGGACATCTATGAAACTATTGGGACATCTGTGAAACTATGGGGACATCTGTTAACCTACTTGGACATCTGTGAAACTAATGGGACATATGTGAAACTATTGGGGCGTCTGTGAAACTACTGGGACATCTTTGAAACTACTGGGACATCTGTAAAACTACTGGGACATATGTGAACCTATTGGGACATCTGTGAAACTATTGGGACATCTGTGAAACTATTGGGACATCTGTGAAACAACTGGGACATCTGTTAAACTATTGGGACATCTGTTAAACTCCTGGGACATCTGTGAAACTATTGGGACATGGGTGAAACTATTGGGACATCTGTTAAACTATTGGGACATCTGAGAAACTACTGGTACATCTGTGAAACTATTGGGACATCTGTGAAACTATGGGGACATCTGTAAAAATAATGGGACATATGTGAAACTATTGGGGCGTCTGTGAAACTACTGGTACATCTCTAACACTACTGGGACATCTGTTAAACTATTGGGACATCTGTGAAACTATGGGGACATCTGTGAAACTAATGGGACATGTGAAACTATTGGGACATCTGTGAAACTATTGGGACATCTGTGAAACTATTGGGACATCTGTGAAACTATGGGGACATCTGTGAAACTAATGGGACATATGTGAAACTATTGGGACATCTGTGAAACTAATGGGACATATGTGAAACTATTGGGACATCTGTGAAACTATTGGGACATCTGTGAAACTACTGGTACATCTGTGAAACTATGGGGACATCTGTAAAACTATGGGGACATCTGTGAAACTATGGGGACATCTGTTAACCTACTGGGATATCTGTAAAACTACTGGGACATCTATGAAACTATTGGGACATCTGTGAAACTATGGGGACATCTGTTAACCTACTTGGACATCTGTGAAACTAATGGGACATATGTGAAACTATTGGGGCGTCTGTGAAACTACTGGGACATCTTTGAAACTACTGGGACATCTGTAAAACTACTGGGACATATGTGAACCTATTGGGACATCTGTCAAACTATTGGGACATCTGTGAAACTATTGGGACATCTGTGAAACAACTGGGACATCTGTTAAACTATTGGGACATCTGTTAAACTCCTGGGACATCTGTGAAACTATTGGGACATGGGTGAAACTATTGGGACATCTGTAAAACTACTGGGAAATCTGTTAAACTATTGGACATCTGTGAAATTATTGGGACATCTGTGAAACTAATGGGACATCTGTGAAACTATTGGGACATCTGTGAAACTATGGGGACATCTGTAAAAATAATGGGACATATGTGAAACTATTGGGGCGTCTGTGAAACTACTGGTACATGTGTGAAACTACTGGGACATCTCTAAAACCACTGGGACATCTGTTAAACTATTGGGACATCTGTGAAACTATGGGGACATCTGTGAAACTAATGGGACATATGTGAAACAACTGGGACATCTGTTAAACTATTGGGACATCTGTTAAACTCCTGGGACATCTGTGAAACTATTGGGACATGGGTGAAACTATTGGGACATCTGTAAAACTACTGGGAAATCTGTTAAACTATTGGACATCTGTGAAATTATTGGGACATCTGTGAAACTAATGGGACATCTGTGAAACTATTGGGACATCTGTGAAACTATGGGGACATCTGTAAAAATAATGGGACATATGTGAAACTATTGGGGCGTCTGTGAAACTACTGGTACATGTGTGAAACTACTGGGACATCTCTAAAACCACTGGGACATCTGTTAAACTATTGGGACATCTGTGAAACTATGGGGACATCTGTGAAACTAATGGGACATATGTGAAACTATTGGAACATCTGTGAAACTAATGGGACGTATGTGAAACTATTGGGACATCTGTGAAACTATGGGGACATCTGTGAAACTAATGGGACATATGTGAAACTATTGGGACATCTGTGAAACTAATGGGACATATGTGAAACTACTGGTACATCTGTGAAACTATGGGGACATCTGTTAACCTATTGGGATATCTGTAAAACTACTGGGACATCTGTGAAACTATTGGGACATCTGTGAAACTATGGGGACATCTGTTAACCTACTGGGACATCTGTGAAACTACTGGGATATCTGTTAAACTACTGGGACATCTGTTAAACTATTGGGACATCTGTGAAACTATGGGGACATCTGTGAAACTATGGGGACATCTGTTAACCTACTGGGATATCTGTAAAACTACTGGGACATCTATGAAACTATTGGGACATCTGTGAAACTATGGGGACATCTGTTAACCTACTTGGACATCTGTGAAACTAATGGGACATATGTGAAACTATTGGGGCGTCTGTGAAACTACTGGGACATCTTTGAAACTACTGGGACATCTGTAAAACTACTGGGACATATGTGAACCTATTGGGACATCTGTGAAACTATTGGGACATCTGTGAAACTATTGGGACATCTGTGAAACAACTGGGACATCTGTTAAACTATTGGGACATCTGTTAAACTCCTGGGACATCTGTGAAACTATTGGGACATGGGTGAAACTATTGGGACATCTGTTAAACTATTGGGACATCTGTGAAACTACTGGTACATCTGTGAAACTATTGGGACATCTGTGAAACTATGGGGACATCTGTGAAACTAATGGGACATTTGTGAAACTATTGGGGCGTCTGTGAAACTATTGGAATATCTGTGAAACTATGGGGTCATCTGTGAAACTAATGGGACATTTGTGAAACTATTGGGACATCTGTGAAACTATGGGGACATCTGTGAAACTAATGGGACATACGTGAAACTATTGGGACATCTGTGAAACTAATGGGACATATGTGAAACTATTGGGACATCTGTGAAACTATTGGGACATCTGTGAAACTACTGGTACATCTGTGAAACTATGGGGACATCTGTTAACCTATTGGGATGTCTGTAAAACTACTGGGACATCTGTTAACCTACTGGGACATCTGTGAAACTACTGGGACATCTGATAAACTACTGGGACATCTGTTAAACTATTGGGACATCTGTGAAACTATGGGGACATCTGTGAAACTATGGGGACATCTGTTAACCTACTGGGATATCTGTAAAACTACTGGGACATGGGTGAAACTATTGGGACATCTGTTAAACTATTGGGACATCTGTGAAACTACTGGTACATCTGTGAAACTATTGGGACATCTGTGAAACTATGGGGACATCTGTGAAACTAATGGGACATATGTTAAACTATTGGGGCATCTGTGAAACTACTGGGAAATGTGTGAAACTACTGGGACATCTGTAAAACTACTGGGACATCTGTTAAACTATTGGACATCTGTGAAACTATTGGGACATCTGTGAAACTAATGGGACATCTGTGAAACTAATGGGACATCTGTGAAACTAATGGGACATCTGTGAAACTATTGGGACATCTGTGAAACTATGGGGACATCTGTAAAAATAATGGGACATATGTGAAACTATTGGGGCGTCTGTGAAACTACTGGTACATGTGTGAAACTACTGGGACATCTCTAACACTACTGGGACATCTGTTAAACTATTGGGACATCTGTGAAACTATGGGGACATCTGTGAAACTAATGGGACATCTGTGAAACTATGGGGACATCTGTGAAACTATTGGGACATCTGTGAAACTATGGGGACATCTGTGAAACTAATGGGACATATGTGAAACTATTGGGACATCTGTGAAACTAATGGGACATATGTGAAACTATTGGGACATCTGTGAAACTATTGGGACATCTGTGAAACTACTGGTACATCTGTGAAACTATGGGGACATCTGTGAAACTATGGGGACATCTGTGAAACTATGGGGACATCTGTGAAACTATGGGGACATCTGTTAACCTACTGGGATATCTGTAAAACTACTGGGACATCTATGAAACTATTGGGACATCTGTGAAACTATGGGGACATCTGTTAACCTACTTGGACATCTGTGAAACTAATGGGACATATGTGAAACTATTGGGGCGTCTGTGAAACTACTGGGACATCTTTGAAACTACTGGGACATCTGTAAAACTACTGGGACATATGTCAACCTATTGGGACATCTGTGAAACTATTGGGACATCTGTGAAACTATTGGGACATCTGTGAAACAACTGGGACATCTGTTAAACTATTGGGACATCTGTTAAACTCCTGGGACATCTGTGAAACTATTGGGACATGGGTGAAACTATTGGGACATCTGTAAAACTACTGGGACATCTGTTAAACTATTGGACATCTGTGAAATTATTGGGACATCTGTGAAACTAATGGGACATCTGTGAAACTATTGGGACATCTGTGAAACTATGGGGACATCTGTAAAAATAATGGGACATATGTGAAACTATTGGGGCGTCTGTGAAACTACTGGTACATGTGTGAAACTACTGGGACATCTCTAAAACCACTGGGACATCTGTTAAACTATTGGGACATCTGTGAAACTATGGGGACATCTGTGAAACTAATGGGACATATGTGAAACTATTGGGACATCTGTGAAACTAATGGGACGTATGTGAAACTATTGGGACATCTGTGAAACTATTGGGACATCTGTGAAACAACTGGGACATCTGTTAAACTATTGGGACATCTGTTAAACTCCTGAGACATCTGTGAAACTATTGGGACATGGGTGAAACTATTGGGACATCTGTTAAACTATTGGGACATCTGTGAAACTACTGGTACATCTGTGAAACTATTGGGACATCTGTGAAACTATGGGGACATCTGTAAAAATAATGGGACATATGTGAAACTATTGGGGCGTCTGTGAAACTACTGGTACATCTCTAACACTACTGGGACATCTGTTAAACTATTGGGACATCTGTGAAACTATGGGGACATCTGTGAAACTAATGGGACATATGTGAAACTATTGGGACATCTGTGAAACTATTGGGACATCTGTGAAACTACTGGTACATCTGTGAAACTATGGGGACATCTGTGAAACTATGGGGACATCTGTGAAACTATGGGGACATCTGTTAACCTACTGGGATATCTGTAAAAGTACTGGGACATCTATGAAACTATTGGGACATCTGTGAAACTATGGGGACATCTGTTAACCTACTTGGACATCTGTGAAACTAATGGGACATATGTGAAACTATTGGGGCGTCTGTGAAACTACTGGGACATCTTTGAAACTACTGGGACATCTGTAAAACTACTGGGACATATGTGAACCTATTGGGACATCTGTCAAACTATTGGGACATCTGTGAAACTATTGGGACATCTGTGAAACAACTGGGACATCTGTTAAACTATTGGGACATCTGTTAAACTCCTGGGACATCTGTGAAACTATTGGGACATGGGTGAAACTATTGGGACATCTGTAAAACTACTGGGAAATCTGTTAAACTATTGGACATCTGTGAAATTATTGGGACATCTGTGAAACTAATGGGACATCTGTGAAACTATTGGGACATCTGTGAAACTATGGGGACATCTGTAAAAATAATGGGACATATGTGAAACTATTGGGGCGTCTGTGAAACTACTGGTACATGTGTGAAACTACTGGGACATCTCTAAAACCACTGGGACATCTGTTAAACTATTGGGACATCTGTGAAACTATGGGGACATCTGTGAAACTAATGGGACATATGTGAAACTATTGGAACATCTGTGAAACTAATGGGACGTATGTGAAACTATTGGGACATCTGTGAAACTATGGGGACATCTGTGAAACTAATGGGACATATGTGAAACTATTGGGACATCTGTGAAACTAATGGGACATATGTGAAACTACTGGTACATCTGTGAAACTATGGGGACATCTGTTAACCTATTGGGATATCTGTAAAACTACTGAGACATCTGTGAAACTATTGGGACATCTGTGAAACTATGGGGACATCTGTTAACCTACTGGGACATCTGTGAAACTACTGGGACATCTGTTAAACTACTGGGACATCTGTTAAACTATTGGGACATCTGTGAAACTATGGGGACATCTGTGAAACTATGGGGACATCTGTTAACCTACTGGGATATCTGTAAAACTACTGGGACATCTATGAAACTATTGGGACATCTGTGAAACTATGGGGACATCTGTTAACCTACTTGGACATCTGTGAAACTAATGGGACATATGTGAAACTATTGGGGCGTCTGTGAAACTACTGGGACATCTTTGAAACTACTGGGACATCTGTAAAACTACTGGGACATATGTGAACCTATTGGGACATCTGTGAAACTATTGGGATGTCTGTAAAACTACTGGGACATCTGTTAACCTACTGGGACATCTGTGAAACTACTGGGACATCTGATAAACTACTGGGACATCTGTTAAACTATTGGGACATCTGTGAAACTATGGGGACATCTGTGAAACTATGGGGACATCTGTTAACCTACTGGGATATCTGTAAAACTACTGGGACATGGGTGAAACTATTGGGACATCTGTTAAACTATTGGGACATCTGTGAAACTACTGGTACATCTGTGAAACTATTGGGACATCTGTGAAACTATGGGGACATCTGTGAAACTAATGGGACATATGTTAAACTATTGGGGCATCTGTGAAACTACTGGGAAATGTGTGAAACTACTGGGACATCTGTAAAACTACTGGGACATCTGTTAAACTATTGGACATCTGTGAAACTATTGGGACATCTGTGAAACTAATGGGACATCTGTGAAACTAATGGGACATCTGTGAAACTAATGGGACATCTGTGAAACTATTGGGACATCTGTGAAACTATGGGGACATCTGTAAAAATAATGGGACATATGTGAAACTATTGGGGCGTCTGTGAAACTACTGGTACATGTGTGAAACTACTGGGACATCTCTAACACTACTGGGACATCTGTTAAACTATTGGGACATCTGTGAAACTATGGGGACATCTGTGAAACTAATGGGACATCTGTGAAACTATGGGGACATCTGTGAAACTATTGGGACATCTGTGAAACTATGGGGACATCTGTGAAACTAATGGGACATATGTGAAACTATTGGGACATCTGTGAAACTAATGGGACATATGTGAAACTATTGGGACATCTGTGAAACTATTGGGACATCTGTGAAACTACTGGTACATCTGTGAAACTATGGGGACATCTGTGAAACTATGGGGACATCTGTGAAACTATGGGGACATCTGTGAAACTATGGGGACATCTGTTAACCTACTGGGATATCTGTAAAACTACTGGGACATCTATGAAACTATTGGGACATCTGTGAAACTATGGGGACATCTGTTAACCTACTTGGACATCTGTGAAACTAATGGGACATATGTGAAACTATTGGGGCGTCTGTGAAACTACTGGGACATCTTTGAAACTACTGGGACATCTGTAAAACTACTGGGACATATGTCAACCTATTGGGACATCTGTGAAACTATTGGGACATCTGTGAAACTATTGGGACATCTGTGAAACAACTGGGACATCTGTTAAACTATTGGGACATCTGTTAAACTCCTGGGACATCTGTGAAACTATTGGGACATGGGTGAAACTATTGGGACATCTGTAAAACTACTGGGACATCTGTTAAACTATTGGACATCTGTGAAATTATTGGGACATCTGTGAAACTAATGGGACATCTGTGAAACTATTGGGACATCTGTGAAACTATGGGGACATCTGTAAAAATAATGGGACATATGTGAAACTATTGGGGCGTCTGTGAAACTACTGGTACATGTGTGAAACTACTGGGACATCTCTAAAACCACTGGGACATCTGTTAAACTATTGGGACATCTGTGAAACTATGGGGACATCTGTGAAACTAATGGGACATATGTGAAACTATTGGGACATCTGTGAAACTAATGGGACGTATGTGAAACTATTGGGACATCTGTGAAACTATTGGGACATCTGTGAAACAACTGGGACATCTGTTAAACTATTGGGACATCTGTTAAACTCCTGAGACATCTGTGAAACTATTGGGACATGGGTGAAACTATTGGGACATCTGTTAAACTATTGGGACATCTGTGAAACTACTGGTACATCTGTGAAACTATTGGGACATCTGTGAAACTATGGGGACATCTGTAAAAATAATGGGACATATGTGAAACTATTGGGGCGTCTGTGAAACTACTGGTACATCTCTAACACTACTGGGACATCTGTTAAACTATTGGGACATCTGTGAAACTATGGGGACATCTGTGAAACTAATGGGACATATGTGAAACTATTGGGACATCTGTGAAACTATTGGGACATCTGTGAAACTACTGGTACATCTGTGAAACTATGGGGACATCTGTGAAACTATGGGGACATCTGTGAAACTATGGGGACATCTGTTAACCTACTGGGATATCTGTAAAAGTACTGGGACATCTATGAAACTATTGGGACATCTGTGAAACTATGGGGACATCTGTTAACCTACTTGGACATCTGTGAAACTAATGGGACATATGTGAAACTATTGGGGCGTCTGTTAAACTACTGGGACATCTTTGAAACTACTGGGACATCTGTAAAACTACTGGGACATATGTGAACCTATTGGGACATCTGTCAAACTATTGGGACATCTGTGAAACTATTGGGACATCTGTGAAACAACTGGGACATCTGTTAAACTATTGGGACATCTGTTAAACTCCTGGGACATCTGTGAAACTATTGGGACATGGGTGAAACTATTGGGACATCTGTAAAACTACTGGGAAATCTGTTAAACTATTGGACATCTGTGAAATTATTGGGACATCTGTGAAACTAATGGGACATCTGTGAAACTATTGGGACATCTGTGAAACTATGGGGACATCTGTAAAAATAATGGGACATATGTGAAACTATTGGGGCGTCTGTGAAACTACTGGTACATGTGTGAAACTACTGGGACATCTCTAAAACCACTGGGACATCTGTTAAACTATTGGGACATCTGTGAAACTATGGGGACATCTGTGAAACTAATGGGACATATGTGAAACTATTGGAACATCTGTGAAACTAATGGGACGTATGTGAAACTATTGGGACATCTGTGAAACTATGGGGACATCTGTGAAACTAATGGGACATATGTGAAACTATTGGGACATCTGTGAAACTAATGGGACATATGTGAAACTACTGGTACATCTGTGAAACTATGGGGACATCTGTTAACCTATTGGGATATCTGTAAAACTACTGAGACATCTGTGAAACTATTGGGACATCTGTGAAACTATGGGGACATCTGTTAACCTACTGGGACATCTGTGAAACTACTGGGACATCTGTTAAACTACTGGGACATCTGTTAAACTATTGGGACATCTGTGAAACTATGGGGACATCTGTGAAACTATGGGGACATCTGTTAACCTACTGGGATATCTGTAAAACTACTGGGACATCTATGAAACTATTGGGACATCTGTGAAACTATGGGGACATCTGTTAACCTACTTGGACATCTGTGAAACTAATGGGACATATGTGAAACTATTGGGGCGTCTGTGAAACTACTGGGACATCTTTGAAACTACTGGGACATCTGTAAAACTACTGGGACATATGTGAACCTATTGGGACATCTGTGAAACTATTGGGACATCTGTGAAACTATTGGGACATCTGTGAAACAACTGGGACATCTGTTAAACTATTGGGACATCTGTTAAACTCCTGGGACATCTGTGAAACTATTGGGACATGGGTGAAACTATTGGGACATCTGTTAAACTATTGGGACATCTGTGAAACTACTGGTACATCTGTGAAACTATTGGGACATCTGTGAAACTATGGGGACATCTGTGAAACTAATGGGACATTTGTGAAACTATTGGGGCGTCTGTGAAACTATTGGAATATCTGTGAAACTATGGGGTCATCTGTGAAACTAATGGGACATTTGTGAAACTATTGGGACATCTGTGAAACTATGGGGACATCTGTGAAACTAATGGGACATACGTGAAACTATTGGGACATCTGTGAAACTAATGGGACATATGTGAAACTATTGGGACATCTGTGAAACTATTGGGACATCTGTGAAACTACTGGTACATCTGTGAAACTATGGGGACATCTGTTAACCTATTGGGATGTCTGTAAAACTACTGGGACATCTGTTAACCTACTGGGACATCTGTGAAACTACTGGGACATCTGATAAACTACTGGGACATCTGTTAAACTATTGGGACATCTGTGAAACTATGGGGACATCTGTGAAACTATGGGGACATCTGTTAACCTACTGGGATATCTGTAAAACTACTGGGACATGGGTGAAACTATTGGGACATCTGTTAAACTATTGGGACATCTGTGAAACTACTGGTACATCTGTGAAACTATTGGGACATCTGTGAAACTATGGGGACATCTGTGAAACTAATGGGACATATGTTAAACTATTGGGGCATCTGTGAAACTACTGGGAAATGTGTGAAACTACTGGGACATCTGTAAAACTACTGGGACATCTGTTAAACTATTGGACATCTGTGAAACTATTGGGACATCTGTGAAACTAATGGGACATCTGTGAAACTAATGGGACATCTGTGAAACTAATGGGACATCTGTGAAACTATTGGGACATCTGTGAAACTATGGGGACATCTGTAAAAATAATGGGACATATGTGAAACTATTGGGGCGTCTGTGAAACTACTGGTACATGTGTGAAACTACTGGGACATCTCTAACACTACTGGGACATCTGTTAAACTATTGGGACATCTGTGAAACTATGGGGACATCTGTGAAACTAATGGGACATCTGTGAAACTATGGGGACATCTGTGAAACTATTGGGACATCTGTGAAACTATGGGGACATCTGTGAAACTAATGGGACATATGTGGAACTATTGGGACATCTGTGAAACTAATGGGACATATGTGAAACTATTGGGACATCTGTGAAACTATTGGGACATCTGTGAAACTACTGGTACATCTGTGAAACTATGGGGACATCTGTGAAACTATGGGGACATCTGTGAAACTATGGGGACATCTGTGAAACCATGGGGACATCTGTTAACCTACTGGGATATCTGTAAAACTACTGGGACATCTATGAAACTATTGGGACATCTGTGAAACTATGGGGACATCTGTTAACCTACTTGGACATCTGTGAAACTAATGGGACATATGTGAAACTATTGGGGCGTCTGTGAAACTACTGGGACATCTTTGAAACTACTGGGACATCTGTAAAACTACTGGGACATATGTCAACCTATTGGGACATCTGTGAAACTATTGGGACATCTGTGAAACTATTGGGACATCTGTGAAACAACTGGGACATCTGTTAAACTATTGGGACATCTGTTAAACTCCTGGGACATCTGTGAAACTATTGGGACATGGGTGAAACTATTGGGACATCTGTAAAACTACTGGGACATCTGTTAAACTATTGGACATCTGTGAAATTATTGGGACATCTGTGAAACTAATGGGACATCTGTGAAACTATTGGGACATCTGTGAAACTATGGGGACATCTGTAAAAATAATGGGACATATGTGAAACTATTGGGGCGTCTGTGAAACTACTGGTACATGTGTGAAACTACTGGGACATCTCTAAAACCACTGGGACATCTGTTAAACTATTGGGACATCTGTGAAACTATGGGGACATCTGTGAA
Organism: Petromyzon marinus; assembly: GCF_048934315.1. Classification (NCBI taxonomy): domain Eukaryota; kingdom Metazoa; phylum Chordata; class Hyperoartia; order Petromyzontiformes; family Petromyzontidae; genus Petromyzon; species Petromyzon marinus. The sequence continues at coordinate 21,795,073 of NC_133672.1, read as the reverse complement.
ACTAATGGGACATATGTGAAACTATTGGGACATCTGTGAAACTAATGGGACGTATGTGAAACTCTTGGGACATCTGTGAAACTATTGGGACATCTGTGAAACAACTGGGACATCTGTTAAACTATTGGGACATCTGTTAAACTCCTGGGACATCTGTGAAACTATTGGGACATGGGTGAAACTATTGGGACATCTGTTAAACTATTGGGACATCTGTGAAACTACTGGTACATCTGTGAAACTATTGGGACATCTGTGAAACTATGGGGACATCTGTAAAAATAATGGGACATATGTGAAACTATTGGGGCGTCTGTGAAACTACTGGTACATCTCTAACACTACTGGGACATCTGTTAAACTATTGGGACATCTGTGAAACTATGGGGACATCTGTGAAACTAATGGGACATATGTGAAACTATTGGGACATCTGTGAAACTATTGGGACATCTGTGAAACTATTGGGACATCTGTGAAACTATGGGGACATCTGTGAAACTAATGGGACATATGTGAAACTATTGGGACATCTGTGAAACTAATGGGACATATGTGAAACTATTGGGACATCTGTGAAACTATTGGGACATCTGTGAAACTACTGGTACATCTGTGAAACTATGGGGACATCTGTGAAACTATGGGGACATCTGTGAAACTATGGGGACATCTGTTAACCTACTGGGATATCTGTAAAACTACTGGGACATCTATGAAACTATTGGGACATCTGTGAAACTATGGGGACATCTGTTAACCTACTTGGACATCTGTGAAACTAATGGGACATATGTGAAACTATTGGGGCGTCTGTGAAACTACTGGGACATCTTTGAAACTACTGGGACATCTGTAAAACTACTGGGACATATGTGAACCTATTGGGACATCTGTGAAACTATTGGGACATCTGTGAAACTATTGGGACATCTGTGAAACAACTGGGACATCTGTTAAACTATTGGGACATCTGTTAAACTCCTGGGACATCTGTGAAACTATTGGGACATGGGTGAAACTATTGGGACATCTGTTAAACTATTGGGACATCTGAGAAACTACTGGTACATCTGTGAAACTATTGGGACATCTGTGAAACTATGGGGACATCTGTAAAAATAATGGGACATATGTGAAACTATTGGGGCGTCTGTGAAACTACTGGGACATCTTTGAAACTACTGGTACATCTGTAAAACTACTGGGACATCTGTGAAACTACTGGTACATCTGTGAAACTATTGGGACATCTGTGAAACTATGGGGACATCTGTCAAAATAATGGGACATATGTGAAACTATTGGGGCGTCTGTGAAACTACTGGTACATCTCTAACACTACTGGGACATCTGTTAAACTATTGGGACATCTGTGAAACTATGGGGACATCTGTGAAACTAATGGGACATCTGTGAAACTATTGGGACATCTGTGAAACTATTGGGACATCTGTGAAACTATTGGGACATCTGTGAAACTATGGGGACATCTGTGAAACTAATGGGACATATGTGAAACTATTGGGACATCTGTGAAACTAATGGGACATATGTGAAACTATTGGGACATCTGTGAAACTATTGGGACATCTGTGAAACTACTGGTACATCTGTGAAACTATGGGGACATCTGTGAAACTATGGGGACATCTGTGAAACTATGGGGACATCTGTTAACCTACTGGGATATCTGTAAAACTACTGGGACATCTATGAAACTATTGGGACATCTGTGAAACTATGGGGACATCTGTTAACCTACTTGGACATCTGTGAAACTAATGGGACATATGTGAAACTATTGGGGCGTCTGTGAAACTACTGGGACATCTTTGAAACTACTGGGACATCTGTAAAACTACTGGGACATATGTGAACCTATTGGGACATCTGTGAAACTATTGGGACATCTGTGAAACTATTGGGACATCTGTGAAACAACTGGGACATCTGTTAAACTATTGGGACATCTGTTAAACTCCTGGGACATCTGTGAAACTATTGGGACATGGGTGAAACTATTGGGACATCTGTTAAACTATTGGGACATCTGAGAAACTACTGGTACATCTGTGAAACTATTGGGACATCTGTGAAACTATGGGGACATCTGTAAAAATAATGGGACATATGTGAAACTATTGGGGCGTCTGTGAAACTACTGGTACATCTCTAACACTACTGGGACATCTGTTAAACTATTGGGACATCTGTGAAACTATGGGGACATCTGTGAAACTAATGGGACATGTGAAACTATTGGGACATCTGTGAAACTATTGGGACATCTGTGAAACTATTGGGACATCTGTGAAACTATGGGGACATCTGTGAAACTAATGGGACATATGTGAAACTATTGGGACATCTGTGAAACTAATGGGACATATGTGAAACTATTGGGACATCTGTGAAACTATTGGGACATCTGTGAAACTACTGGTACATCTGTGAAACTATGGGGACATCTGTAAAACTATGGGGACATCTGTGAAACTATGGGGACATCTGTTAACCTACTGGGATATCTGTAAAACTACTGGGACATCTATGAAACTATTGGGACATCTGTGAAACTATGGGGACATCTGTTAACCTACTTGGACATCTGTGAAACTAATGGGACATATGTGAAACTATTGGGGCGTCTGTGAAACTACTGGGACATCTTTGAAACTACTGGGACATCTGTAAAACTACTGGGACATATGTGAACCTATTGGGACATCTGTCAAACTATTGGGACATCTGTGAAACTATTGGGACATCTGTGAAACAACTGGGACATCTGTTAAACTATTGGGACATCTGTTAAACTCCTGGGACATCTGTGAAACTATTGGGACATGGGTGAAACTATTGGGACATCTGTAAAACTACTGGGAAATCTGTTAAACTATTGGACATCTGTGAAATTATTGGGACATCTGTGAAACTAATGGGACATCTGTGAAACTATTGGGACATCTGTGAAACTATGGGGACATCTGTAAAAATAATGGGACATATGTGAAACTATTGGGGCGTCTGTGAAACTACTGGTACATGTGTGAAACTACTGGGACATCTCTAAAACCACTGGGACATCTGTTAAACTATTGGGACATCTGTGAAACTATGGGGACATCTGTGAAACTAATGGGACATATGTGAAACTATTGGAACATCTGTGAAACTAATGGGACGTATGTGAAACTATTGGGACATCTGTGAAACTATGGGGACATCTGTGAAACTAATGGGACATATGTGAAACTATTGGGACATCTGTGAAACTAATGGGACATATGTGAAACTACTGGTACATCTGTGAAACTATGGGGACATCTGTTAACCTATTGGGATATCTGTAAAACTACTGGGACATCTGTGAAACTATTGGGACATCTGTGAAACTATGGGGACATCTGTTAACCTACTGGGACATCTGTGAAACTACTGGGACATCTGTTAAACTACTGGGACATCTGTTAAACTATTGGGACATCTGTGAAACTATGGGGACATCTGTGAAACTATGGGGACATCTGTTAACCTACTGGGATATCTGTAAAACTACTGGGACATCTATGAAACTATTGGGACATCTGTGAAACTATGGGGACATCTGTTAACCTACTTGGACATCTGTGAAACTAATGGGACATATGTGAAACTATTGGGGCGTCTGTGAAACTACTGGGACATCTTTGAAACTACTGGGACATCTGTAAAACTACTGGGACATATGTGAACCTATTGGGACATCTGTGAAACTATTGGGACATCTGTGAAACTATTGGGACATCTGTGAAACAACTGGGACATCTGTTAAACTATTGGGACATCTGTTAAACTCCTGGGACATCTGTGAAACTATTGGGACATGGGTGAAACTATTGGGACATCTGTTAAACTATTGGGACATCTGTGAAACTACTGGTACATCTGTGAAACTATTGGGACATCTGTGAAACTATGGGGACATCTGTGAAACTAATGGGACATTTGTGAAACTATTGGGGCGTCTGTGAAACTATTGGAATATCTGTGAAACTATGGGGTCATCTGTGAAACTAATGGGACATTTGTGAAACTATTGGGACATCTGTGAAACTATGGGGACATCTGTGAAACTAATGGGACATACGTGAAACTATTGGGACATCTGTGAAACTAATGGGACATATGTGAAACTATTGGGACATCTGTGAAACTATTGGGACATCTGTGAAACTACTGGTACATCTGTGAAACTATGGGGACATCTGTTAACCTATTGGGATGTCTGTAAAACTACTGGGACATCTGTGAAACTATTGGGACATCTGTGAAACTATGGGGACATCTGTTAACCTACTGGGACATCTGTGAAACTACTGGGACATCTGATAAACTACTGGGACATCTGTTAAACTATTGGGACATCTGTGAAACTATGGGGACATCTGTGAAACTATGGGGACATCTGTTAACCTACTGGGATATCTGTAAAACTACTGGGACATGGGTGAAACTATTGGGACATCTGTTAAACTATTGGGACATCTGTGACACTACTGGTACATCTGTGAAACTATTGGGACATCTGTGAAACTATGGGGACATCTGTGAAACTAATGGGACATATGTTAACTATTGGGGCGTCTGTGAAACTACTGGGAAATGTGTGAAACTACTGGGACATCTGTAAAACTACTGGGACATCTGTTAAACTATTGGACATCTGTGAAACTATTGGGACATCTGTGAAACTAATGGGACATCTGTGAAACTAATGGGACATCTGTGAAACTATTGGGACATCTGTGAAACTATGGGGACATCTGTAAAAATAATGGGACATATGTGAAACTATTGGGGCGTCTGTGAAACTACTGGTACATGTGTGAAACTACTGGGACATCTCTAACACTACTGGGACATCTGTTAAACTATTGGGACATCTGTGAAACTATGGGGACATCTGTGAAACTAATGGGACATCTGTGAAACTATGGGGACATCTGTGAAACTATTGGGACATCTGTGAAACTATGGGGACATCTGTGAAACTAATGGGACATATGTGAAACTATTGGGACATCTGTGAAACTAATGGGACATATGTGAAACTATTGGGACATCTGTGAAACTATTGGGACATCTGTGAAACTACTGGTACATCTGTGAAACTATGGGGACATCTGTGAAACTATGGGGACATCTGTGAAACTATGGGGACATCTGTGAAACTATGGGGACATCTGTTAACCTACTGGGATATCTGTAAAACTACTGGGACATCTATGAAACTATTGGGACATCTGTGAAACTATGGGGACATCTGTTAACCTACTTGGACATCTGTGAAACTAATGGGACATATGTGAAACTATTGGGGCGTCTGTGAAACTACTGGGACATCTTTGAAACTACTGGGACATCTGTAAAACTACTGGGACATATGTCAACCTATTGGGACATCTGTGAAACTATTGGGACATCTGTGAAACTATTGGGACATCTGTGAAACAACTGGGACATCTGTTAAACTATTGGGACATCTGTTAAACTCCTGGGACATCTGTGAAACTATTGGGGCATGGGTGAAACTATTGGGACATCTGTAAAACTACTGGGACATCTGTTAAACTATTGGACATCTGTGAAATTATTGGGACATCTGTGAAACTAATGGGACATCTGTGAAACTATTGGGACATCTGTGAAACTATGGGGACATCTGTAAAAATAATGGGACATATGTGAAACTATTGGGGCGTCTGTGAAACTACTGGTACATGTGTGAAACTACTGGGACATCTCTAAAACCACTGGGACATCTGTTAAACTATTGGGACATCTGTGAAACTATGGGGACATCTGTGAAACTAATGGGACATATGTGAAACTTTTGGGACATCTGTGAAACTAATGGGACGTATGTGAAACTATTGGGACATCTGTGAAACTATTGGGACATCTGTTAAACTATGGGGACATCTGTGAAACTAATGGGACATATGTGAAACTATTGGGACATCTGTGAAACTAATGGGACATATGTGAAACTATTGGGACATCTGTGAAACTATTGGGACATCTGTGAAACTACTGGTACATCTGTGAAACTATGTGAAACTATGGGGACATCTGTTAACCTATTGAGATATCTGTAAAACTACTGGGACATCTGTGAAACTATTGGGACATCTGTGAAACTATGGGGACATCTGTTAACCTACTGGGACATCTGTGAAACTACTGGGACATCTGTTAAACTACTGGGACATCTGTTAAACTATTGGGACATCTGTGAAACTATGGGGACATCTGTGAAACTATGGGGACATCTGTTAACCTACTGGGATATCTGTAAAACTACTGGGACATCTATGAAACTATTGGGACATCTGTGAAACTATGGGGACATCTGTTAACCTACTTGGACATCTGTGAAACTAATGGGACATATGTGAAACTATTGGGGCGTCTGTGAAACTACTGGGACATCTTTGAAACTACTGGGACATCTGTAAAACTACTGGGACATCTGTAAAACTACTGGGACATATGTGAACCTATTGGGACATCTGTGAAACTATTGGGACATCTGTGAAACTATTGGGACATCTGTGAAACAACTGGGAAATCTGTTAAACTATTGGGACATCTGTTAAACTCCTGGGACATCTGTGAAACTATGGGGACATCTGTTAACCTACTGGGACATCTGTGAAACTACTGGGACATCTGATAAACTACTGGGACATCTGTTAAACTATTGGGACATCTGTGAAACTATGGGGACATCGGTGAAACTATGGGGACATCTGTTAACCTACTGGGATATCTGTAAAACTATTGGGACATGGGTGAAACTATTGGGACATCTGTTAAACTATTGGGACATCTGTGAAACTACTGGTACATCTGTGAAACTATTGGGACATCTGTGAAACTATGGTGACATCTGTGAAACTAATGGGACATATGTGAAACTATTGGGGCGTCTGTGAAACTACTGGGAAATGTGTGAAACTACTGGGAAATCTGTAAAACTACTGGGACATCTGTTAAACTATTGGACATCTGTGAAACTATTGGGACATCTGTGAAACTAATGGGACATCTGTGAAACTAATGGGACATCTGTGAAACTAATGGGACATCTGTGAAACTATTGGGACATCTGTGAAACTATGGGGACATCTGTAAAAATAATGGGACATATGTGAAACTATTGGGGCATCTGTGAAACTACTGGTACATGTGTGAAACTACTGGGACATCTCTAACACTACTGGGACATCTGTTAAACTATTGGGACATCTGTGAAACTATGGGGACATCTGTGAAACTAATGGGACATCTGTGAAACTATGGGGACATCTGTGAAACTATTGGGACATCTGTGAAACTATGGGGACATCTGTGAAACTAATGGGACATATGTGAAACTATTGGGATATCTGTGAAACTAATGGGACATATGTGAAACTATTGGGACATCTGTGAAACTATTGGGACATCTGTGAAACTACTGGTACATCTGTGAAACTATGGGGACATCTGTGAAACTATGGGGACATCTGTGAAACTATGGGGACATCTGTTAACCTACTGGGATATCTGTAAAACTACTGGGACATCTATGAAACTATTGGGACATCTGTGAAACTATGGGGACATCTGTTAACCTACTTGGACATCTGTGAAACTAATGGGACATATGTGAAACTATTGGGGCGTCTGTGAAACTACTGGGACATCTTTGAAACTACTGGGACATCTGTAAAACTACTGGGACATATGTCAACCTATTGGGACATCTGTGAAACTATGGGGACATCTGTCAAAATAATGGGACATATGTGAAACTATTGGGGCGTCTGTGAAACTACTGGTACATCTCTAACACTACTGGGACATCTGTTAAACTATTGGGACATCTGTGAAACTATGGGGACATCTGTGAAACTAATGGGACATCTGTGAAACTATTGGGACATCTGTGAAACTATTGGGACATCTGTGAAACTATTGGGACATCTGTGAAACTATGGGGACATCTGTGAAACTAATGGGACATATGTGAAACTATTGGGACATCTGTGAAACTAATGGGACATATGTGAAACTATTGGGACATCTGTGAAACTATTGGGACATCTGTGAAACTACTGGTACATCTGTGAAACTATGGGGACATCTGTGAAACTATGGGGACATCTGTGAAACTATGGGGACATCTGTTAACCTACTGGGATATCTGTAAAACTACTGGGACATCTATGAAACTATTGGGACATCTGTGAAACTATGGGGACATCTGTTAACCTACTTGGACATCTGTGAAACTAATGGGACATATGTGAAACTATTGGGGCGTCTGTGAAACTACTGGGACATCTTTGAAACTACTGGGACATCTGTAAAACTACTGGGACATATGTGAACCTATTGGGACATCTGTGAAACTATTGGGACATCTGTGAAACTATTGGGACATCTGTGAAACAACTGGGACATCTGTTAAACTATTGGGACATCTGTTAAACTCCTGGGACATCTGTGAAACTATTGGGACATGGGTGAAACTATTGGGACATCTGTTAAACTATTGGGACATCTGAGAAACTACTGGTACATCTGTGAAACTATTGGGACATCTGTGAAACTATGGGGACATCTGTAAAAATAATGGGACATATGTGAAACTATTGGGGCGTCTGTGAAACTACTGGTACATCTCTAACACTACTGGGACATCTGTTAAACTATTGGACATCTGTGAAATTATTGGGACATCTGTGAAACTAATGGGACATCTGTGAAACTATTGGGACATCTGTGAAACTATGGGGACATCTGTAAAAATAATGGGACATATGTGAAACTATTGGGGCGTCTGTGAAACTACTGGTACATGTGTGAAACTACTGGGACATCTCTAAAACCACTGGGACATCTGTTAAACTATTGGGACATCTGTGAAACTATGGGGACATCTGTGAAACTAATGGGACATATGTGAAACTATTGGGACATCTGTGAAACTAATGGGACGTATGTGAAACTATTGGGACATCTGTGAAACTATTGGGACATCTGTGAAACTATGGGGACATCTGTGAAACTAATGGGACATATGTGAAACTATTGGGACATCCGTGAAACTAATGGGACATATGTGAAACTATTGGGACATCTGTGAAACTATTGGGACATCTGTGAAACTACTGGTACATCTGTGAAACTACGTGAAACTATGGGGACATCTGTTAACCTATTGGGATATCTGTAAAACTACTGGGACATCTGTGAAACTATTGGGACATCTGTGAAACTATTGGGACATCTGTGAAACTACTGGTACATCTGTGAAACTATGGGGACATCTGTGAAACTATGGGGACATCTGTGAAACTATGGGGACATCTGTTAACCTACTGGGATATCTGTAAAACTACTGGGACATCTATGAAACTATTGGGACATCTGTGAAACTATGGGGACATCTGTTAACCTACTTGGACATCTGTGAAACTAATGGGACATATGTGAAACTATTGGGGCGTCTGTGAAACTACTGGGACATCTTTGAAACTACTGGGACATCTGTAAAACTACTGGGACATATGTGAACCTATTGGGACATCTGTGAAACTATTGGGACATCTGTGAAACAACTGGGACATCTGTTAAACTATTGGGACATCTGTTAAACTCCTGGGACATCTGTGAAACTATTGGGACATGGGTGAAACTATTGGGACATCTGTTAAACTATTGGGACATCTGAGAAACTACTGGTACATCTGTGAAACTATTGGGACATCTGTGAAACTATGGGGACATCTGTAAAAATAATGGGACATATGTGAAACTATTGGGGCGTCTGTGAAACTACTGGGACATCTTTGAAACTACTGGTACATCTGTAAAACTACTGGGACATCTGTGAAACTACTGGTACATCTGTGAAACTATTGGGACATCTGTGAAACTATGGGGACATCTGTCAAAATAATGGGACATATGTGAAACTATTGGGGCGTCTGTGAAACTACTGGTACATCTCTAACACTACTGGGACATCTGTTAAACTATTGGGACATCTGTGAAACTATGGGGACATCTGTGAAACTAATGGGACATCTGTGAAACTATTGGGACATCTGTGAAACTATTGGGACATCTGTGAAACTATTGGGACATCTGTGAAACTATGGGGACATCTGTGAAACTAATGGGACATATGTGAAACTATTGGGACATCTGTGAAACTAATGGGACATATGTGAAACTATTGGGACATCTGTGAAACTATTGGGACATCTGTGAAACTACTGGTACATCTGTGAAACTATGGGGACATCTGTGAAACTATGGGGACATCTGTGAAACTACGGGGACATCTGTTAACCTACTGGGATATCTGTAAAACTACTGGGACATCTATGAAACTATTGGGACATCTGTGAAACTATGGGGACATCTGTTAACCTACTTGGACATCTGTGAAACTAATGGGACATATGTGAAACTATTGGGGCGTCTGTGAAACTACTGGGACATCTTTGAAACTACTGGGACATCTGTAAAACTACTGGGACATATGTGAACCTATTGGGACATCTGTGAAACTATTGGGACATCTGTGAAACTATTGGGACATCTGTGAAACAACTGGGACATCTGTTAAACTATTGGGACATCTGTTAAACTCCTGGGACATCTGTGAAACTATTGGGACATGGGTGAAACTATTGGGACATCTGTTAAACTATTGGGACATCTGAGAAACTACTGGTACATCTGTGAAACTATTGGGACATCTGTGAAACTATGGGGACATCTGTAAAAATAATGGGACATATGTGAAACTATTGGGGCGTCTGTGAAACTACTGGTACATCTCTAACACTACTGGGACATCTGTTAAACTATTGGGACATCTGTGAAACTATGGGGACATCTGTGAAACTAATGGGACATGTGAAACTATTGGGACATCTGTGAAACTATTGGGACATCTGTGAAACTATTGGGACATCTGTAAAACTATGGGGACATCTGTGAAACTAATGGGACATATGTGAAACTATTGGGACATCTGTGAAACTAATGGGACATATGTGAAACTATTGGGACATCTGTGAAACTATTGGGACATCTGTGAAACTACTGGTACATCTGTGAAACTATGGGGACATCTGTAAAACTATGGGGACATCTGTGAAACTATGGGGACATCTGTTAACCTACTGGGATATCTGTAAAACTACTGGGACATCTATGAAACTATTGGGACATCTGTGAAACTATGGGGACATCTGTTAACCTACTTGGACATCTGTGAAACTAATGGGACATATGTGAAACTATTGGGGCGTCTGTGAAACTACTGGGACATCTTTGAAACTACTGGGACATCTGTAAAACTACTGGGACATATGTGAACCTATTGGGACATCTGTCAAACTATTGGGACATCTGTGAAACTATTGGGACATCTGTGAAACAACTGGGACATCTGTTAAACTATTGGGACATCTGTTAAACTCCTGGGACATCTGTGAAACTATTGGGACATGGGTGAAACTATTGGGACATCTGTAAAACTACTGGGAAATCTGTTAAACTATTGGACATCTGTGAAATTATTGGGACATCTGTGAAACTAATGGGACATCTGTGAAACTATTGGGACATCTGTGAAACTATGGGGACATCTGTAAAAATAATGGGACATATGTGAAACTATTGGGGCGTCTGTGAAACTACTGGTACATGTGTGAAACTACTGGGACATCTCTAAAACCACTGGGACATCTGTTAAACTATTGGGACATCTGTGAAACTATGGGGACATCTGTGAAACTAATGGGACATATGTGAAACTATTGGAACATCTGTGAAACTAATGGGACGTATGTGAAACTATTGGGACATCTGTGAAACTATGGGGACATCTGTGAAACTAATGGGACATATGTGAAACTATTGGGACATCTGTGAAACTAATGGGACATATGTGAAACTACTGGTACATCTGTGAAACTATGGGGACATCTGTTAACCTATTGGGATATCTGTAAAACTACTGGGACATCTGTGAAACTATTGGGACATCTGTGAAACTATGGGGACATCTGTTAACCTACTGGGACATCTGTGAAACTACTGGGACATCTGTTAAACTACTGGGACATCTGTTAAACTATTGGGACATCTGTGAAACTATGGGGACATCTGTGAAACTATGGGGACATCTGTTAACCTACTGGGATATCTGTAAAACTACTGGGACATCTATGAAACTATTGGGACATCTGTGAAACTATGGGGACATCTGTTAACCTACTTGGACATCTGTGAAACTAATGGGACATATGTGAAACTATTGGGGCGTCTGTGAAACTACTGGGACATCTTTGAAACTACTGGGACATCTGTAAAACTACTGGGACATATGTGAACCTATTGGGACATCTGTGAAACTATTGGGACATCTGTGAAACTATTGGGACATCTGTGAAACAACTGGGACATCTGTTAAACTATTGGGACATCTGTTAAACTCCTGGGACATCTGTGAAACTATTGGGACATGGGTGAAACTATTGGGACATCTGTTAAACTATTGGGACATCTGTGAAACTACTGGTACATCTGTGAAACTATTGGGACATCTGTGAAACTATGGGGACATCTGTGAAACTAATGGGACATTTGTGAAACTATTGGGGCGTCTGTGAAACTATTGGAATATCTGTGAAACTATGGGGTCATCTGTGAAACTAATGGGACATTTGTGAAACTATTGGGACATCTGTGAAACTATGGGGACATCTGTGAAACTAATGGGACATACGTGAAACTATTGGGACATCTGTGAAACTAATGGGACATATGTGAAACTATTGGGACATCTGTGAAACTATTGGGACATCTGTGAAACTACTGGTACATCTGTGAAACTATGGGGACATCTGTTAACCTATTGGGATGTCTGTAAAACTACTGGGACATCTGTGAAACTATTGGGACATCTGTGAAACTATGGGGACATCTGTTAACCTACTGGGACATCTGTGAAACTACTGGGACATCTGATAAACTACTGGGACATCTGTTAAACTATTGGGACATCTGTGAAACTATGGGGACATCTGTGAAACTATGGGGACATCTGTTAACCTACTGGGATATCTGTAAAACTACTGGGACATGGGTGAAACTATTGGGACATCTGTTAAACTATTGGGACATCTGTGACACTACTGGTACATCTGTGAAACTATTGGGACATCTGTGAAACTATGGGGACATCTGTGAAACTAATGGGACATATGTTAACTATTGGGGCGTCTGTGAAACTACTGGGAAATGTGTGAAACTACTGGGACATCTGTAAAACTACTGGGACATCTGTTAAACTATTGGACATCTGTGAAACTATTGGGACATCTGTGAAACTAATGGGACATCTGTGAAACTAATGGGACATCTGTGAAACTATCGGGACATCTGTGAAACTATGGGGACATCTGTAAAAATAATGGGACATATGTGAAACTATTGGGGCGTCTGTGAAACTACTGGTACATGTGTGAAACTACTGGGACATCTCTAACACTACTGGGACATCTGTTAAACTATTGGGACATCTGTGAAACTATGGGGACATCTGTGAAACTAATGGGACATCTGTGAAACTATGGGGACATCTGTGAAACTATTGGGACATCTGTGAAACTATGGGGACATCTGTGAAACTAATGGGACATATGTGAAACTATTGGGACATCTGTGAAACTAATGGGACATATGTGAAACTATTGGGACATCTGTGAAACTATTGGGACATCTGTGAAACTACTGGTACATCTGTGAAACTATGGGGACATCTGTGAAACTATGGGGACATCTGTGAAACTATGGGGACATCTGTGAAACTATGGGGACATCTGTTAACCTACTGGGATATCTGTAAAACTACTGGGACATCTATGAAACTATTGGGACATCTGTGAAACTATGGGGACATCTGTTAACCTACTGGGCCATCTGTGAAACTAATGGGACATATGTGAAACTATTGGGGCGTCTGTGAAACTACTGGGACATCTTTGAAACTACTGGGACATCTGTAAAACTACTGGGACATATGTCAACCTATTGGGACATCTGTGAAACTATTGGGACATCTGTGAAACTATTGGGACATCTGTGAAACAACTGGGACATCTGTTAAACTATTGGGACATCTGTTAAACTATTGGACATCTGTGAAATTATTGGGACATCTGTGAAACTAATGGGACATCTGTGAAACTATTGGGACATCTGTGAAACTATGGGGACATCTGTAAAAATAATGGGACATATGTGAAACTATTGGGGCGTCTGTGAAACTACTGGTACATGTGTGAAACTATTGGACATCTGTGAAATTATTGGGACATCTGTGAAACTAATGGGACATCTGTGAAACTATTGGGACATCTGTGAAACTATGGGGACATCTGTAAAAATAATGGGACATATGTGAAACTATTGGGGCGTCTGTGAAACTACTGGTACATGTGTGAAACTACTGGGACATCTCTAAAACCACTGGGACATCTGTTAAACTATTGGGACATCTGTGAAACTATGGGGACATCTGTGAAACTAATGGGACATATGTGAAACTATTGGGACATCTGTGAAACTAATGGGACGTATGTGAAACTATTGGGACATCTGTGAAACTATTGGGACATCTGTTAAACTATGGGGACATCTGTGAAACTAATGGGACATATGTGAAACTATTGGGACATCTGTGAAACTAATGGGACATATGTGAAACTATTGGGACATCTGTGAAACTATTGGGACATCTGTGAAACTACTGGTACATCTGTGAAACTATGTGAAACTATGGGGACATTTGTTAACCTATTGGGATATCTGTAAAACTACTGGGACATCTGTGAAACTATTGGGACATCTGTGAAACTATGGGGACATCTGTTAACCTACTGGGACATCTGTGAAACTACTGGGACATCTGTTAAACTACTGGGACATCTGTTAAACTATTGGGACATCTGTGAAACTATGGGGACATCTGTGAAACTATGGGGACATCTGTTAACCTACTGGGATATCTGTAAAACTACTGGGACATCTATGAAACTATTGGGACATCTGTGAAACTATGGGGACATCTGTTAACCTACTTGGACATCTGTGAAACTAATGGGACATATGTGAAACTATTGGGGCGTCTGTGAAACTACTGGGACATCTTTGAAACTACTGGGACATCTGTAAAACTACTGGGACATCTGTAAAACTACTGGGACATATGTGAACCTATTGGGACATCTGTGAAACTATTGGGACATCTGTGAAACTATTGGGACATCTGTGAAACAACTGGGAAATCTGTTAAACTATTGGGACATCTGTTAAACTCCTGGGACATCTGTGAAACTATGGGGACATCTGTTAACCTACTGGGACATCTGTGAAACTACTGGGACATCTGATAAACTACTGGGACATCTGTTAAACTATTGGGACATCTGTGAAACTATGGGGACATCTGTGAAACTATGGGGACATCTGTTAACCTACTGGAATATCTGTAAAACTATTGGGACATGGGTGAAACTATTGGGACATCTGTTAAACTATTGGGACATCTGTGAAACTACTGGTACATCTGTGAAACTATTGGGACATCTGTGAAACTATGGTGACATCTGTGAAACTAATGGGACATATGTGAAACTATTGGGGCGTCTGTGAAACTACTGGGAAATGTGTGAAACTACTGGGAAATCTGTAAAACTACTGGGACATCTGTTAAACTATTGGACATCTGTGAAACTATTGGGACATCTGTGAAACTAATGGGACATCTGTGAAACTAATGGGACATCTGTGAAACTAATGGGACATCTGTGAAACTATTGGGACATCTGTGAAACTATGGGGACATCTGTAAAAATAATGGGACATATGTGAAACTATTGGGGCATCTGTGAAACTACTGGTACATGTGTGAAACTACTGGGACATCTCTAACACTACTGGGACATCTGTTAAACTATTGGGACATCTGTGAAACTATGGGGACATCTGTGAAACTAATGGGACATCTGTGAAACTATGGGGACATCTGTGAAACTATTGGGACATCTGTGAAACTATGGGGACATCTGTGAAACTAATGGGACATATGTGAAACTATTGGGATATCTGTGAAACTAATGGGACATATGTGAAACTATTGGGACATCTGTGAAACTATTGGGACATCTGTGAAACTACTGGTACATCTGTGAAACTATGGGGACATCTGTGAAACTATGGGGACATCTGTGAAACTATGGGGACATCTGTTAACCTACTGGGATATCTGTAAAACTACTGGGACATCTATGAAACTATTGGGACATCTGTGAAACTATGGGGACATCTGTTAACCTACTTGGACATCTGTGAAACTAATGGGACATATGTGAAACTATTGGGGCGTCTGTGAAACTACTGGGACATCTTTGAAACTACTGGGACATCTGTAAAACTACTGGGACATATGTCAACCTATTGGGACATCTGTGAAACTATTGGGACATCTGTGAAACTATTGGGACATCTGTGAAACAACTGGGACATCTGTTAAACTATTGGGACATCTGTTAAACTCCTGGGACATCTGTGAAACTATTGGGACATGGGTGAAACTATTGGGACATCTGTAAAACTACTGGGACATCTGTTAAACTATTGGACATCTGTGAAATTATTGGGACATCTGTGAAACTAATGGGACATCTGTGAAACTATTGGGACATCTGTGAAACTATGGGGACATCTGTAAAAATAATGGGACATATGTGAAACTATTGGGGCGTCTGTGAAACTACTGGTACATGTGTGAAACTACTGGGACATCTCTAAAACCACTGGGACATCTGTTAAACTATTGGGACATCTGTGAAACTATGGGGACATCTGTGAAACTAATGGGACATATGTGAAACTATTGGGACATCTGTGAAACTAATGGGACGTATGTGAAACTATTGGGACATCTGTGAAACTATTGGGACATCTGTGAAACTATGGGGACATCTGTGAAACTAATGGGACATATGTGAAACTATTGGGACATCCGTGAAACTAATGGGACATATGTGAAACTATTGGGACATCTGTGAAACTATTGGGACATCTGTGAAACTACTGGTACATCTGTGAAACTACGTGAAACTATGGGGACATCTGTTAACCTATTGGGATATCTGTAAAACTACTGGGACATCTGTGAAACTATTGGGACATCTGTGAAACTATGGGGACATCTGTTAACCTACTGGGACATCTGTGAAACTACTGGGACATCTGTTAAACTACTGGGACATCTGTTAAACTATTGGGACATCTGTGAAACTATGGGGACATCTGTGAAACTATGGGGACATCTGTGAAACTATGGGGACATCTGTTAACCTACTGGGATATCTGTAAAACTACTGGGACATCTATGAAACTATTGGGACATCTGTGAAACTATGGGGACATCTGTTAACCTACTTGGACATCTGTGAAACTAATGGGACATATGTGAAACTATTGGGGCGTCTGTGAAACTACTGGGACATCTTTGAAACTACTGGGACATCTGTAAAACTACTGGGACATCTGTAAAACTACTGGGACATATGTGAACCTATTGGGACATCTGTGAAACTATTGGGACATCTGTGAAACTATTGGGACATCTGTGAAACAACTGGGAAATCTGTTAAACTATTGGGACATCTGTTAAACTCCTGGGACATCTGTGAAACTATTGGGACATGGGTGAAACTATTGGGACATCTGTTAAACTATTGGGACATCTGCGAAACTACTGGTACATCTGTGAAACTATTGGGACATCTGTGAAACTATGGGGACATCTGTGAAACTAATGGGACATTTGTGAAACTATTGGGGCGTCTGTGAAACTATTGGAATATCTGTGAAACTATGGGGTCATCTGTGAAACTAATGGGACATTTGTGAAACTATTGGGACATCTGTGAAACTATGGGGACATCTGTGAAACTATGGGGACATCTGTGAAACTATTGGGACATCTGTGAAACTAATGGGACATATGTGAAACTATTGGGACATCTGTGAAACTATTGGGACATCTGTGAAACTACTGGTACATCTGTGAAACTATGGGGACATCTGTTAACCTATTGGGATATCTGTAAAACTACTGGGACATATGTGAAACTATTGGGACATCTGTGAAACTATGGGGACATCTGTTAACCTACTGGGACATCTGTGAAACTACTGGGACATCTGATAAACTACTGGGACATCTGTTAAACTATTGGGACATCTGTGAAACTATGGGGACATCTGTGAAACTATGGGGACATCTGTTAACCTACTGGGATATCTGTAAAACTACTGGGACATGGGTGAAACTATTGGGACATCTGTTAAACTATTGGGACATCTGTGAAACTACTGGTACATCTGTGAAACTAATGGGACATCTGTGAAACTAATGGGACATCTGTGAAACTATTGGGACATCTGTGAAACTATGGGGACATCTGTAAAAATAATGGGACATATGTGAAACTATTGGGGCGTCTGTGAAACTACTGGTACATCTGTGAAACTAATGGGACATCTGTGAAACAACTGGGACATCTGTTAAACTATTGGGACATCTGTTAAACTCCTGGGACATCTGTGAAACTATTGGGACATGGGTGAAACTATTGGGACATCTGTGAAACTAATGGGACATCTGTGAAACTATGGGGACATCTGTGAAACTATTGGGACATCTGTGAAACTATGGGGACATCTGTGAAACTAATGGGACATATGTGAAACTATTGGGACATCTGTGAAACTAATGGGACATATGTGAAACTATTGGGACATCTGTGAAACTATTGGGACATCTGTGAAACTACTGGTACATCTGTGAAACTATGGGGACATCTGTGAAACTATGGGGACATCTGTGAAACTATGGGGACATCTGTTAACCTACTGGGATATCTGTAAAACTACTGGGACATCTATGAAACTATTGGGACATCTGTGAAACTATGGGGACATCTGTTAACCTACTTGGACATCTGTGAAACTAATGGGACATATGTGAAACTATTGGGGCGTCTGTGAAACTACTGGGACATCTTTGAAACTACTGGGACATCTGTAAAACTACTGGGACATATGTCAACCTATTGGGACATCTGTGAAACTATTGGGACATCTGTGAAACTATTGGGACATCTGTGAAACAACTGGGACATCTATTAAACTATTGGGACATCTGTTAAACTCCTGGGACATCTGTGAAACTATTGGGACATGGGTGAAACTATTGGGACATCTGTAAAACTACTGGGACATCTGTTAAACTATTGGACATCTGTGAAATTATTGGGACATCTGTGAAACTAATGGGACATCTGTGAAACTATTGGGACATCTGTGAAACTATGGGGACATCTGTAAAAATAATGGGACATATGTGAAACTATTGGGGCGTCTGTGAAACTACTGGTACATGTGTGAAACTACTGGGACATCTCTAAAACCACTGGGACATCTGTTAAACTATTGGGACATCTGTGAAACTATGGGGACATCTGTGAAACTAATGGGACATATGTGAAACTATTGGGACATCTGTGAAACTAATGGGACGTATGTGAAACTATTGGGACATCTGTGAAACTATTGGGACATCTGTGAAACTATGGGGACATCTGTGAAACTAATGGGACATATGTGAAACTATTGGGACATCTGTGAAACTAATGGGACATATGTGAAACTATTGGGACATCTGTGAAACTATTGGGACATCTGTGAAACTACTGGTACATCTGTGAAACTATGTGAAACTATGGGGACATCTGTTAACCTATTGGGATATCTGTAAAACTACTGGGACATCTGTGAAACTATTGGGACATCTGTGAAACTATGGGGACATCTGTTAACTTACTGGGACATCTGTGAAACTACTGGGACATCTGTTAAACTACTGGGACATCTGTTAAACTATTGGGACATCTGTGAAACTATGGGGACATCTGTGAAACTATGGGGACATCTGTTAACCTACTGGGATATCTGTAAAACTACTGGGACATCTTTGAAACTATTGAGACATCTGTGAAACTATGGGGACATCTGTTAACCTACTTGGACATCTGTGAAACTAATGGGACATATGTGAAACTATTGGGGCGTCTGTGAAACTACTGGGACATCTTTGAAACTACTGGTACATCTGTAAAACTACTGGGACATCTGTAAAACTACTGGGACATATGTGAACCTATTGGGACATCTGTGAAACTATTGGGACATCTGTGAAACTATTGGGACATCTGTGAAACAACTGGGAAATCTGTTAAACTATTGGGACATCTGTTAAACTCCTGGGACATCTGTGAAACTATTGGGACATGGGTGAAACTATTGGGACATCTGCGAAACTACTGGTACATCTGTGAAACTATTGGGACATCTGTGAAACTATGGGGACATCTGTGAAACTAATGGGACATTTGTGAAACTATTGGGGCGTCTGTGAAACTATTGGAATATCTGTGAAACTATGGGGTCATCTGTGAAACTAATGGGACATTTGTGAAACTATTGGGACATCTGTGAAACTATGGGGACATCTGTGAAACTAATGGGACATATGTGAAACTATTGGGACATCTGTGAAACTAATGGGACATATGTGAAACTATTGGGACATCTGTGAAACTATTGGGATATCTGTGAAACTACTGGTACATCTGTGAAACTATGGGGACATCTGTTAACCTATTGGGATATCTGTAAAACTACTGGGACATATGTGAAACTATTGGGACATCTGTGAAACTATGGGGACATCTGTTAACCTACTGGGACATCTTTGAAACTACTGGGACATCTGTAAAACTACTGGGACATATGTCAACCTATTGGGACATCTGTGAAACTATTGGGACATCTGTGAAACTATTGGGACATCTGTGAAACAACTGGGACATCTATTAAACTATTGGGACATCTGTTAAACTCCTGGGACATCTGTGAAACTATTGGGACATGGGTGAAACTATTGGGACATCTGTAAAACTACTGGGACATCTGTTAAACTATTGGACATCTGTGAAATTATTGGGACATCTGTGAAACTAATGGGACATCTGTGAAACTATTGGGACATCTGTGAAACTATGGGGACATCTGTAAAAATAATGGGACATATGTGAAACTATTGGGGCGTCTGTGAAACTACTGGTACATGTGTGAAACTACTGGGACATCTCTAAAACCACTGGGACATCTGTTAAACTATTGGGACATCTGTGAAACTATGGGGACATCTGTGAAACTAATGGGACATATGTGAAACTATTGGGACATCTGTGAAACTAATGGGACGTATGTGAAACTATTGGGACATCTGTGAAACTATTGGGACATCTGTGAAACTATGGGGACATCTGTGAAACTAATGGGACATATGTGAAACTATTGGGACATCTGTGAAACTAATGGGACATATGTGAAACTATTGGGACATCTGTGAAACTATTGGGACATCTGTGAAACTACTGGTACATCTGTGAAACTATGTGAAACTATGGGGACATCTGTTAACCTATTGGGATATCTGTAAAACTACTGGGACATCTGTGAAACTATTGGGACATCTGTGAAACTATGGGGACATCTGTTAACTTACTGGGACATCTGTGAAACTACTGGGACATCTGTTAAACTACTGGGACATCTGTTAAACTATTGGGACATCTGTGAAACTATGGGGACATCTGTGAAACTATGGGGACATCTGTTAACCTACTGGGATATCTGTAAAACTACTGGGACATCTATGAAACTATTGAGACATCTGTGAAACTATGGGGACATCTGTTAACCTACTTGGACATCTGTGAAACTAATGGGACATATGTGAAACTATTGGGGCGTCTGTGAAACTACTGGGACATCTTTGAAACTACTGGTACATCTGTAAAACTACTGGGACATCTGTAAAACTACTGGGACATATGTGAACCTATTGGGACATCTGTGAAACTATTGGGACATCTGTGAAACTATTGGGACATCTTTGAAACAACTGGGAAATCTGTTAAACTATTGGGACATCTGTTAAACTCCTGGGACATCTGTGAAACTATTGGGACATGGGTGAAACTATTGGGACATCTGCGAAACTACTGGTACATCTGTGAAACTATTGGGACATCTGTGAAACTATGGGGACATCTGTGAAACTAATGGGACATTTGTGAAACTATTGGGGCGTCTGTGAAACTATTGGAATATCTGTGAAACTATGGGGTCATCTGTGAAACTAATGGGACATTTGTGAAACTATTGGGACATCTGTGAAACTATGGGGACATCTGTGAAACTAATGGGACATATGTGAAACTATTGGGACATCTGTGAAACTAATGGGACATATGTGAAACTATTGGGACATCTGTGAAACTATTGGGATATCTGTGAAACTACTGGTACATCTGTGAAACTATGGGGACATCTGTTAACCTATTGGGATATCTGTAAAACTACTGGGACATATGTGAAACTATTGGGACATCTGTGAAACTATGGGGACATCTGTTAACCTACTGGGACATCTGTGAAACTACTGGGACATCTGATAAACTACTGGGACATCTGTTAAACTATTGGGACATCTGTGAAACTATGCGGACATCTGTGAAACTATGGGGACATCTGTTAACCTACTGGGATATCTGTAAAACTACTGGGACATGGGTGAAACTATTGGGACATCTGTTAAACTATTGGGACATCTGTGAAACTACTGGTACATCTGTGAAACTAATGGGACATCTGTGAAACTAATGGGACATCTGTGAAACTATGGGGACATCTGTAAAAATAATGGGACATATGTGAAACTATTAGGGCGTCTGTGAAACTACTGGTACATGTGTGAAACTACTGGGACATCTCTAAAACCACTGGGACATCTGTTAAACTATTGGGACATCTGTGAAACTATGGGGACATCTGTGAAACTAATGGGACATATGTGAAACTATTGGGACATCTGTGAAACTAATGGGACGTATGTGAAACTATTGGGACATCTGTGAAACTATTGGGACATCTGTGAAACTATGGGGACATCTGTAAAACTACTGGGACATATGTGAAACTATTGGGACATCTGTGAAACTATGGGGACATCTGTTAACCTACTGGGACATCTGTGAAACTACTGGGACATCTGATAAACTACTGGGACATCTGTTAAACTATTGGGACACCTGTGAAACTATGGGGACATCTGTGAAACTATGGGGACATCTGTTAACCTACTGGGATATCTGTAAAACTACTGGGACATGGGTGAAACTATTGGGACATCTGTTAAACTATTGGGACATCTGTGAAACTACTGGTACATCTGTGAAACTAATGGGACATCTGTGAAACTAATGGGACATCTGTGAAACTATGGGGACATCTGTAAAAATAATGGGACATATGTGAAACTATTAGGGCGTCTGTGAAACTACTGGTACATGTGTGAAACTACTGGTACATCTGTGAAACTACGTGAAACTATGGGGACATCTGTTAACCTATTGGGATATCTGTAAAACTACTGGGACATCTGTGAAACTATTGGGACATCTGTGAAACTATGGGGACATCTGTTAACCTACTGGGACATCTGTGAAACTACTGGGACATCTGTTAAACTACTGGGACATCTGTTAAACTATTGGGACATCTGTGAAACTATGGGGACATCTGTGAAACTATGGGGACATCTGTTAACCTACTGGGATATCTGTAAAACTACTGGGACATGGGTGAAACTATTGGGACATCTGTTAAACTATTGGGACATCTGTGAAACTACTGGTACATCTGTGAAACTAATGGGACATCTATGAAACTAATGGGACATCTGTGAAACTATGGGGACATCTGTAAAAATAATGGGACATATGTGAAAATATTAGGGCGTCTGTGAAACTACTGGTACATGTGTGAAACTACTGGGACATCTCTAAAACCACTGGGACATCTGTTAAACTATTGGGACATCTGTGAAACTATGGGGACATCTGTGAAACTAATGGGACATATGTGAAACTATTGGGACATCTGTGAAACTAATGGGACGTATGTGAAACTATTGGGACATCTGTGAAACTATTGGGACATCTGTGAAACTATGGGGACATCTGTGAAACTAATGGGACATATGTGAAACTATTGGGACATCTGTGAAACTATTGGGACATCTGTGAAACTATTGGGACATCTGTGAAACTACTGGTACATCTGTGAAACTACGTGAAACTATGGGGACATCTGTTAACCTATTGGGATATCTGTAAAACTACTGGGACATCTGTGAAACTATTGGGACATCTGTGAAACTATGGGGACATCTGTTAACCTACTGGGACATCTGTGAAACTACTGGGACATCTGTTAAACTACTGGGACATCTGTTAAACTATTGGGACATCTGTGAAACTATGGGGACATCTGTGAAACTATGGGGACATCTGTTAACCTACTGGGATATCTGTAAAACTACTGGGACATCTATGAAACTATTGGGACATCTGTGAAACTATGGGGACATCTGTTAACCTACTTGGACATCTGTGAAACTAATGGGACATATGTGAAACTATTGGGGCGTCTGTGAAACTACTGGGACATCTTTGAAACTACTGGGACATCTGTAAAACTACTGGGACATATGTGAACCTATTGGGACATCTGTGAAACTATTGGGACATCTGTGAAACTATTGGGACATCTGTGAAACAACTGGGACATCTGTTAAACTATTGGGACATCTGTTAAACTCCTGGGACATCTGTGAAACTATTGGGACATGGGTGAAACTATTGGGACATCTGTTAAACTATTGGGACATCTGCGAAACTACTGGTACATCTGTGAAACTATTGGGACATCTGTGAAACTATGGGGACATCTGTGAAACTAATGGGACATTTGTGAAACTATTGGGGCGTCTGTGAAACTATTGGAATATCTGTGAAACTATGGGGTCATCTGTGAAACTAATGGGACATTTGTGAAACTATTGGGACATCTGTGAAACTGTGGGGACATCTGTGAAACTAATGGGACATATGTGAAACTATTGGGACATCTGTGAAACTAATGGGACATATGTGAAACTATTGGGACATCTGTGAAACTATGGGGACATCTGTAAAAATAATGGGACATATGTGAAACTATTGGGGCGTCTGTGAAACTACTGGTACATGTGTGAAACTACTGGGACATCTCTAAAACCACTGGGACATCTGTTAAACTATTGGGACATCTGTGAAACTATGGGGACATCTGTGAAACTAATGGGACATATATGAAACTATTGGGACATCTGTGAAACTAATGGGACGTATGTGAAACTATTGGGACATCTGTGAAACTTTTGGGACATCTGTGAAACTATGGGGACATCTGTGAAACTAATGGGACATATGTGAAACTATTGGGACATCTGTGAAACTAATGGGACATATGTGAAACTATTGGGACATCTGTGAAACTATTGGAACATCTGTGAAACTACTGGTACATCTGTGAAACTATGTGAAACTATGGGGACATCTGTTAACCTATTGGGATATCTGTAAAACTACTGGGACATCTGTGAAACTATTGGGACATCTGTGAAACTATGGGGACATCTGTTAACCTACTGGGACATCTGTGAAACTACTGGGACATCTGTTAAACTACTGGGACATCTGTTAAACTATTGGGACATCTGTGAAACTATGGGGACATCTGTGAAACTATGGGGACATCTGTTAACCTACTGGGATATCTGTAAAACTACTGGGACATCTATGAAACTATTGGGACATCTGTGAAACTATGGGGACATCTGTTAACCTACTTGGACATCTGTGAAACTAATGGGACATATGTGAAACTATTGGGGCGTCTTTGAAACTACTGGGACATCTTTGAAACTACTGGGACATCTGTAAAACTACTGGGACATATGTGAACCTATTGGGACGTCTGTGAAACTATTGGGACATCTGTGAAACTATTGGGACATCTGTGAAACAACTGGGACATCTGTTAAACTATTGGGACATCTGTTAAACTCCTGGGACATCTGTGAAACTATTGGGACATGGGTGAAACTATTGGGACATCTGTTAAACTATTGGGACATCTGCGAAACGACTGGTACATCTGTGAAACTATTGGGACATCTGTGAAACTATGGGGACATCTGTGAAACTAATGAGACATTTGTGAAACTATTGGGGCATCTGTGAAACTATTGGAATATCTGTGAAACTATGGGGTCATCTGTGAAACTAATGGGACATTTGTGAAACTATTGGGACATCTGTGAAACTATGGGGACATCTGTGAAACTAATGGGACATATGTGAAACTATTGGGACATCTGTGAAACTAATGGGACATATGTGAAACTATTGGGACATCTGTGAAACTATTGGGACATCTGTGAAACTACTGGTACATCTGTGAAACTATGGGGACATCTGTTAACCTACTGGGACATCTGTTAAACTACTGGGACATCTGATAAACTACTGGGACATTTGTTAAACTATTGGGACATCTGTGAAACTATGGGGACATCTGTGAAACTATGTGGACATCTGTTAACCTACTGGGATATCTGTAAAACTACTGGGACATGGGTGAAACTATTGGGACATCTGTTAAACTATTGGGACATCTGTGAAACTACTGGTACATCTGTGAAACTAATGGGACATCTGTGAAACTAATGGGACATCTGTGAAACTATTGGGACATCTGTGAAACTATGGGGACATCTGTAAAAATAATGGGACATATGTGAAACTATTGGGGCGTCTGTGAAACTACTGGTACATGTGTGAAACTACTGGGACATCTCTAAAACCACTGGGACATCTGTTAAACTATTGGGACATCTGTGAAACTATGGGGACATCTGTGAAACTAATGGGACATATGTGAAACTATTGGGACATCTGTGAAACTAATGGGACGTATGTGAAACTCTTGGGACATCTGTGAAACTATTGGGACATCTGTGAAACGATGGGGACATCTGTGAAACTAATGGGACATATGTGAAACTATTGGGACATCTGTGAAACTATGTGAAGCTATGGGGACATCTGTTAACCTATTGGGATATCTGTAAAACTACTGGGACATATGTGAAACTATTGGGACATCTGTGAAACTATGGGGACATCTGTTAACCTACTGGGACATCTGTTAAACTACTGGGACATCTGATAAACTACTGGGACATTTGTTAAACTATTGGGACATCTGTGAAACTATGGGGACATCTGTGAAACTATGTGGACATCTGTTAACCTACTGGGATATCTGTAAAACTACTGGGACATGGGTGAAACTATTGGGACATCTGTTAAACTATTGGGACATCTGTGAAACTACTGGTACATCTGTGAAACTAATGGGACATCTGTGAAACTAATGGGACATCTGTGAAACTATTGGGACATCTGTGAAACTATGGGGACATCTGTAAAAATAATGGGACATATGTGAAACTATTGGGGCGTCTGTGAAACTACTGGTACATCTGTGAAACTAATGGGACATCTGTGAAACAACTGGGACATCTGTTAAACTATTGGGACATCTGTTAAACTCCTGGGACATCTGTGAAACTATTGGGACATGGGTGAAACTATTGGGACATCTGTAAAACTACTGGGACATCTGTTAAACTATTGGACATCTGTGAAATTATTGGGACATCTGTGAAACTAATGGGACATCTGTGAAACTATTGGGACATCTGTGAAACTATGGGGACATCTGTAAAAATAATGGGACATATGTGAAACTATTAGGGCGTCTGTGAAACTACTGGTACATGTGTGAAACTACTGGGACATCTCTAAAACCACTGGGACATCTGTTAAACTATTGGGACATCTGTGAAACTATGGGGACATCTGTGAAACTAATGGGACATATGTGAAACTATTGGGACATCTGTGAAACTAATGGGACGTATGTGAAACTATTGGGACATCTGTGAAACTATTGGGACATCTGTGAAACTATGGGGACATCTGTGAAACTAATGGGACATATGTGAAACTATTGGGACATCTGTGAAACTAATGGGACATATGTGAAACTATTGGGACATCTGTGAAACTATTGGGACATCTGTGAAACTACTGGTACATCTGTGAAACTATGTGAAACTATGGGGACATCTGTTAACCTATTGGGATATCTGTAAAACTACTGGGACATCTGTGAAACTATTGGGACATCTGTGAAACTATGGGGACATCTGTTAACCTACTGGGACATCTGTGAAACTACTGGGACATCTGTTAAACTACTGGGACATCTGTTAAACTATTGGGACATCTGTGAAACTATGGGGACATCTGTGAAACTATGGGGACATCTGTTAACCTACTGGGATATCTGTAAAACTACTGGGACATCTATGACACTATTGGGACATCTGTGAAACTATGGGGACATCTGTTAACCTACTTGGACATCTGTGAAACTAATGGGACATATGTGAAACTATTGGGGCGTCTGTGAAACTACTGGGACATCTTTGAAACTACTGGGACATCTGTAAAACTACTGGGACATATGTGAACCTATTGGGACATCTGTGAAACTATTGGGACATCTGTGAAACTATTGGGACATCTGTGAAACAACTGGGACATCTGTTAAACTATTGGGACA
The DNA here is from genome assembly GCF_048934315.1 of Petromyzon marinus. NCBI lineage: Eukaryota > Metazoa > Chordata > Hyperoartia > Petromyzontiformes > Petromyzontidae > Petromyzon > Petromyzon marinus. The sequence continues at coordinate 21,766,231 of NC_133672.1, read as the reverse complement.
TCTGTTAAACTCCTGGGACATCTGTGAAACTATTGGGACATGGGTGAAACTATTGGGACATCTGTTAAACTATTGGGACATCTGCGAAACTACTGGTACATCTGTGAAACTATTGGGACATCTGTGAAACTATGGGGACATCTGTGAAACTAATGGGACATTTGTGAAACTATTGGGGCGTCTGTGAAACTATTGGAATATCTGTGAAACTATGGGGTCATCTGTGAAACTAATGGGACATTTGTGAAACTATTGTGACATCTGTGAAACTATGGGGACATCTGTGAAACTAATGGGACATATGTGAAACTATTGGGACATCTGTGAAACTAATGGGACATATGTGAAAGTATTGGGACATCTGTGAAACTATTGGGACATCTGTGAAACTATGGGGACATCTGTAAAAATAATGGGACATATGTGAAACTATTGGGGCGTCTGTGAAACTACTGGTACATGTGTGAAACTACTGGGACATCTCTAAAACCACTGGGACATCTGTTAAACTATTGGGACATCTGTAAAACTATGGGGACATCTGTGAAACTAATGGGACATATGTGAAACTATTGGGACATCTGTGAAACTAATGGGACGTATGTGAAACTATTGGGACATCTGTGAAACTATTGGGACATCTGTGAAACTATGGGGACATCTGTGAAACTAATGGGACATATGTGAAACTATTGGGACATCTGTGAAACTAATGGGACATATGTGAAACTATTGGGACATCTGTGAAACTATTGGGACATCTGTGAAACTACTGGTACATCTGTGAAAATATTGGAAACTATGGGGACATCTGTTAACCTATTGGGATATCTGTAAAACTACTGGGACATCTGTGAAACTATTGGGACATCTGTGAAACTATGGGGACAACACCAACCTGTAAACACCAACTCTTAAGCACCAACCCTTTAAACACCAACCTGTAAACACCACCTCTTAAGCACCAACCCTTAAACGCCAACCCTTAAATGCCAACCCTTAAACGCCAAACCTTAAACAACAACCTTTAATCGCTAACTTTTTAAATGCCAACCCGTAAACGCAAACCCTTAAACACCAATCCTTAAACGCAAACCCTTAAACACCAACCTTTAAACACCAACCCTAAAATGCCAACCATAAAACGCGAACCCTTAAACACCCACCTTAAACGTCAACCCTTAAAGGCCAAACTTACACGCCAAACCTTTAAACAGCAACCTGTAAACACCAACTCTTAAGCACCAACACTTAAACGAAAACGCTTAAACACCAACCCTTAAACACCAACCCTTAAATGCCAACCCTTAAACACCAACCCTAAATCGCCAACCCTTAAAAACAAACCTTAAAACACCAACCTTTAAACACCAACCGTTAAAGACAAACCTTAAACGCCAAACCCTTAAACACCAACCCTTAAACGCCATCCATTAAACACCAACCATTAAACGCCAACCCTTAAACGCCAAAACCTAAACACGCTTAAACGCCAACCCTTAAATGCCAACCCTTAAACGCCAAACCCTTAAACCCCAACCCTTAAACGTCAACGCTTAAACGCCAACCCTTAAACACCAACCCTTAAGCGCCAACCCTTAAACACCAAGCCTTAAACACCAACCGTTTGAACGCCAAACCATAAACGCCCACCCCTAAACACCAACCCTTAAACGCCAACCCTTAAACGCCAACCCTTAAATGCCAACGTTTAAATGCCAACCCTTAAACACCAACCCTTAAACACCAACCCTTAAGCGCCAACCCGTAAACGCAAACCCTTTAACGCCAACCCTTAAACACCAAGCCTTAAACACCAACCGTTTGAACGCCAACCCATAAACGCCCACCCCTAAACACCAACTCTTAAACGCCAACCCTTAAACGCCAACCCTTAAACGCCAACCCTTAAACGCCAACCCTTAAACGCCAACGTTTAAATGCCAACCCTTAAACACCAACCCTTAAACGTCAACCCTTAAACACCAAGCCGTAAACACCAACCGTTTGAATGCCAACCCATAAACGCCCACCCCTAAACACCAACCCTTAAACGCCAACCCTTAAACGCCAAACCTTAAACGCCATCCCGTAAACGCCAACCCTTAAAACGCCAACCCTTAAACGCCAACCCTTTAAACACCCACGCCTAAACATCAACACTGAAACGCCAACGCTTAATCGCCAACCCTTAAACGCCAACCCTTAAACGCCAACCCTTAAACGCCAACCCTTAAACGCCAACCCTTAAACGCCAACCCTTAAACGCCAACCCTTAAACACCAACCCTTAAACGCCAACCCTTAAATGCCATCCCTTAAACGCCAACCCTTAAATGCCAACCCTTAAACGCCAAACCTTAAACAACAACCCTTAATCGCTAACTCTTTAAATGCCAACCCTTAAACGCAAACTCTTAAACACCAATCCTTAAACGCAAACCCTTAAACACCAACCTTTAAACACCAACCCTAAAACGCCAACCCTAAAACGCGAACCCTTAAACACCAACCTTAAACGTCAACCCTTAAAGGCCAAACTTACACGCCAAACCTTGAAACACCAACCTGTAAACACCAACTCTCAAGCACCAACACTTAAACGAAAACGCTTAAACACCAACCCTTAAACACCAACCATTAAACGCCAACCCTTAAACGTCAACCATCATCCGGCAAACCTTAAACGCTAATACTTTAAAGACCAACCCTTAAACACCAACCCTTAAGTGCCAACCCTTAAACACCAACCCTAAATCGCCAACCCTTAAAAACAAACCTTAAAACACCAACCTTTAAACACCAACCGTTAAAGACAAACCTTAAACGCCAAACCCTTAAACACCAACCCTTAAACGCCATCCATTAAACACCAACCATTAAACGCCAACTCATAAACGCCAAAACATAAACACGCTTAAACACCAACCCTTAAAGGCCAACCCTTTAATGCCAACCTTTAAACACCAACCCTTAATGCCAACCCTTAAACGCCAACCCTTAAACACCAACCTTTAAACATCAACCCTAAAACGCCAACCCTTAAACGCCAACCCTTTAAAACGCCAACCCTTAAACGCCAACCCTTAAACCCCAACCCTTAAACGTCAACGCTTAAACGCCAACTATTAAAGACCAACCCTTAAACACTAAACCCTAAAACACCAACCCTAAAACGCCAACCCATAAACAAACCCTTTAACGCCAACCCTTAAACACCAACCCTTAAACGCCAACCCTTAAATGCCAACCCTTAAACGCCAACCCTTAAACACCAACCCTTAATCGCTAACTCTTCAAATGCCAACCCTTAAACGCCAACCCTTAAACACCAATACTTAAACGCAAACCCTTAAACACCAACCTTTAAACACCGACCCTAAAACGCCAACCCTTAAACGCCAACCCTTAAACACCAACCCCTTGAAGGCCAAACTTACACGCCAAACCTTTAAACACCAACCTGAAAACACCAACTCTTAAGCACCAACACTTAAACGAAAACGCTTAAACGCCAACCCTTAAACACCAACCATTGAACGCCAACCCTTAAACGTCAACCTTTAAACGCCAACCCTTAAACGCCAACCCTTAAACGCCAACCCTTAAACACTAACCGTTAAACGCCAACCCTTTAACGCCAACCCTTAAACGCCAACCTTTAAACACCAACCCTTAAACACCAACCCTTAAACACCAACCATTAAATGCCAATCCTTCAACACCAAACCTCATCCGGAAAACCTTAAACGCTAACTTTTTAAAGACCAACCCTTAAACACGAACCCTTGAAAGCCAACCTTTACAAACCGACGGTTAAACACCAACCCTTAAATGCCAACCATTGAGCACCAACCCTAAATCGCCAACCCTTAAAAACCAACCTTAAAACACCAACCTTTAAACACCTACCGTTAAAGCTAACCCTTAAACGCCAACCCGTAAACGCTAACCCTTAAACACCAAACCTTAAACGCCATCTCTTAAACACCAACCTTTAAACACCAACCCTTAAAGGCCAAACCTTACCCGCCAAACTATTAAACACCAACCTGTAAACACCAACTCTTAAGCACCAACCCTTTAAACACCAACCTGTAAACACCACCTCTTAAGCACCAACCCTTAAACGCCAACCCTTAAATGCCAACCCTTAAACGCCAAACCTTAAACAACAACCCTTAATCGCTAACTCTTTAAATGCCAACCCTTAAACGCAAACCCTTAAACACCAATCCTTAAACGCAAACCCTTAAACACCAACCTTTAAACACCAACCCTAAAACGCCAACCATAAAACGCGAACTCTTAAACACCCACCTTAAACGTCAACCCTTGAAGGCCAAACTTACACGCCAAACCTTTAAACACCAACCTGTAAACACCAACTCTTAAGCACCAACACTTAAACGAAAACGCTTAAACACCAACCCTTAAACACCAACCCTTAAACGCCATCCATTAAACACCAACCATTAAACGCCAACCCTTAAACGCCAAAACATAAACACGCTTAAACACCAACCCTTAAAGGCCAACCCTTTAATGCCAACCTTTAAACACCAACCCTTAATGCCAACCCTTAAACGCCAACCCTTAAACACCAACCTTTAAACACCAACCCTAAAACGCCAACCGTTAAACGCCAACCCTTTAAAACGCCAACCCTTAAACGCCAACCCTTAAACCCCAACCCTTAAACGTCAACCCTTAAACGCCAATTATTAAAGACCAACCCTTAAACACTAAACCCTAAAACATCAACCCTAAAACGCCAACCCATAAACAAACCCTTTAACGCCAACCCTTAAACACCAACCCTTAAACGCCAACCCTTAAATGCCAACCCTTAAACGCCAACCCTTAAACACCAACCCTTAATCGCTAACTCTTCAAATGCCAACCCTTAAACGCCAACCCTTAAACACCAATACTTAAACGCAAACCCTTAAACACCAACCTTTAAACACCGACCCTAAAACGCCAACCCTTAAACGCCAACCCTTAAACACCAACCCCTTGAAGGCCAAACTTACACGCCAAACCTTTAAACACCAACCTAAAAACACCAACTCTTAAGCACCAACACTTAAACGAAAACGCTTAAACGCCAACCCTTAAACACCAACCATTAAACGCCAACCCTTAAACGTCAACCTTTAAACGCCAACCCTTAAACGCCAACCCTTAAACACTAACCGTTAAACGCCAACCCTTTAACGCCAACCCTTAAACGCCAACCTTTAAACACCAACCCTTAAACGCCAACCCTTAAATACCAACCTGTAAACACCACCTCTTAAGCACCAACACTTAAAGGACAACCCTTAAACGACAAAACCTAAACACGCTAAAATTTAAACCCTAAAACGTCAACCTTTAAACACCAACCCTTAAACACCAACCCTTAAACACCAACCATTAAACGCCAATCCTTCAACACCAAACCTCATCCGGAAAACCTTAAACGCTAACTCTTTAAAGACCAACCCTTAAACACGAACCCTTGAAAGCCAACCTTTACAAACCGACGGTTAAACACCAACCCTTAAATGCCAACCATTGAGCACCAACCCTAAATCGCCAACCCTTAAAAACCAACCTTAAAACACCAACCTTTAAACACCTACCGTTAAAGCTAACCCTTAAACGCCAACCCGTAAACGCAAACCCTTAAACACCAAACCTTAAACGCCATCTCTTAAACACCAACCTTTAAACACCAACCCTTAAAGGCCAAACCTTACCCGCCAAACTATTAAACACCAACCTGTAAACACCAACTCTTAAGCACCAACCCTTTGAACACCAACCTGTAAACACCACCTCTTAAGCACCAACCCTTAAACGCCAACCCTTAAATGCCAACCCTTAAACGCCAAACCTTAAACAACAACCCTTAATCGCTAACTCTTTAAATGCCAACCCTTAAACGCAAACCCTTAAACACCAATCCTTAAACGCAAACCCTTAGACACCAACCTTTAAACACCAACCCTAAAACGCCAACCATAAAACGCGAACCCTTAAACACCCACCTTAAACGTCAACCCTTAAAGGCCAAACTTACACGCCAAACCTTTAAACACCAACCTGTAAACACCAACTCTTAAGCACCAACACTTAAACGAAAACGCTTAAACACCAACCCTTAAACACCAACCCTTAAATGCCAACCCTTAAACACCAACCCTAAATCGCCAACCCTTAAAAACAAACCTTAAAACACCAACCTTTAAACACCAACCGTTAAAGACAAACCTTAAACGCCAAACCCTTAAACACCAACCCTTAAACGCCATCCATTAAACACCAACCATTAAACGCCAACCCTTAAACGCCAAAACATAAACACGCTTAAACACCAACCCTTAAAGGCCAACCCTTTAATGCCAACCTTTAAACACCAACCCTTAATGCCAACCCTTAAACGCCAACCCTTAAACACCAACCTTTAAACACCAACCCTAAAACGCCAACCGTTAAACACCAACCCTTTAAAACGCCAACCCTTAAACGCCAACCCTTAAACCCCAACCCTTAAACGTCAACGCTTAAACGCCAACTATTAAAGACCAACCCTTAAACACTAAACCCTAAAACACCAACCCTAAAACGCCAACCCATAAACAAACCCTTTAACGCCAACCCTTAAACGCCAACCCTTAAACGCCAACCTTTAAACACCAACCCTAAAACGCCAACCGTTAAACACCAACCCTTTAAAACGCCAACCCTTAAACGCCAACCCTTAAACCCCAACCCTTAAACGTCAACGCTTAAACGCCAACTATTAAAGACCAACCCTTAAACACTAAACCCTAAAACACCAACCCTAAAACGCCAACCCATAAACAAACCCTTTAACGCCAACCCTTAAACGCCAACCCTTAAACGCCAACCCTTAAACGCCAACCCTTAAATGCCAACCCTTAAATGCCAACCCTTAAACACCAACCCTTAATCGCTAACTCTTCAAATGCCAACCCTTAAACGCCAACCCTTAACACCAATACTTAAACGCAAACCCTTAAACACCAACCTTTAACCACCGACCCTAAAACGCCAACCCTTAAACGCCAACCCTTAAACACCAACCCCTTAAAGGCCAAACTTCCACGCCAAACCTTTAAACACCAACCTGAAAACACCAACTCTTAAGCACCAACACTTAAACGAAAACGCTTAAACGCCAACCCTTAAACACCAACCATTAAACGCCAACCCTTAAACGTCAACCTTTAAACGCCAACCCTTAAACGCCAACCCTTAAACGCCAACCCTTAAACACTAACCGTTAAACGCCAACCCTTTAACGCCAACCCTTAAACGCCAACCTTTAAACACCAACCATTGAACGCCAACCGTTAAACGTCAACCTTTAAACGCCAACCCTTAAACGCCAACCCTTAAACGCCAACCCTTAAACGCTAACCGTTAAACGCCAACCCTTTAACGCCAACCCTTAAACGCCAACCTTTAAACACCAACCCTTAAACGCCAACCCTTAAATACCAACCTGTAAACACCACCTCTTAAGCACCAACCCTTAAAGGACAACCCTTAAACGCCAAAACCTAAACACGCTAAAATTCAAACCCTAAAACGTCAACCTTTAAACACCAACCCTTAAACACCAACCCTTAAACACCAACCATTAAACGCCAATCCTTCAACACCAAACCTCATCCGGCAAACCTTAAACGCTAACTCTTTAAAGACCAACTCTTAAACACGAACCCTTGAAAGCCAACCCTTACAAACCGACGGTTAAACACCAATCCCTTAAATGCCGACCATTGAACACCAACCCTAAATCGCCAACCCTTAAAAACCAACCTTAAAACACCAACCTTTAAACACCTACCGTTAAAGCTAACCCTAAAACGCCAACCCGTAAACGCCAACCCTTAAACACCAAACCTTAAACGCCATCTCTTAAACACCAACCTTTAAACACCAACCCTTAAAGGCCAAACCTTACCCGCCAAACTATTAAACACCAACCTGTAAACACCAACTCTTAAGCACCAACCCTTTAAACACCAACCTGTAAACACCACCGCTTAAGCACCAACCCTTAAACGACAACCCATGAACGCCAAAACCTAAACACGCTAAAACGCCAACGCTTAAACACCAACCCTTAAAGGCCAACCCTTAAACGCCAACCCTAAATCGCCAAACCTTAAAAACCAACCTTAAAACACCAACCCTAAACGCCATCTATTAAACACCAAGCTTTAAACACCAACACTTAAAGGCCAAACTTACACGCCAAACCTTTAAACACCAACCTGTAAACACCAACTCTTAAGAACCAAACCTTAAACGATAACCCTTAAATGCCAAAGCCTAAACACGATTAAACACCAACCCTTAAACACCAAGCCTTAAAAGCCAACCCGTAAACGCCAACCCTTTAACGCCAACCCTTAAACACCAACCCCTTAAAGGCCAAACTTACATGCCAAACCTTTAAACACCAACCTGAAAACACCAACTCTTAAGCACCAACACTTAAACGAAAACGCTTAAACGCCAGCCCTTAAACACCAACCATTAAACGCCAACCCTTAAACGCCAACCCTTAAACACTAACCGTTAAACGCCAACCCTTTAACGCCAACCCTTAAACGCCAACTTTTAAACACCAACCCTTAAACGCCAACCCTTAAATACCAACCTGTAAACACCACCTCTTAAGCACCAACCCTTAAAGGAGAACCCTTAAACGCCAAAACCTAAACACGCTAAAATTCAAACCCTAAAACGTCAACCTTTAAACACCAACCCTTAAACACCAACCCTTAAACACCAACCATTAAACGCCAATCCTTCAACACCAAACCTCATCCGGAAAACCTTAAACGCTAACTCTTTAAAGACCAACCCTTAAACACGAACCCTTGAAAGCCAACCCTTACAAACCGACGGTTAAACACCAACCCTTAAATGCCAACCATTGAACACCAACCCTAAATCGCCAACCCTTAAAAACCAACCTTAAAACACCAACCTTTAAACACCTACCGTTAAAGCTAACCCTAAAACGCCAACCCGTAAACGCCAACCCTTAAACACCAAACCTTAAACGCCATCTCTTAAACACCAACCTTTAAACACCAACCTGTAAACACTACCTCTTAAGCACCAACCCTTAAACGACAACCCATGAACGCCAAAACCTAAACACGCTAAAACGCCAACACTTAAACACCAACCCTTAAATGCCAACCCTTAAACACCAACCCTAAATCGTCAAACCTTAAAAACCAAACCTTAAAACACCAACCCTAAACGCCATCTATTAAACCAAGCTTTAAACACCAACACTTAATGGCCAAACTTACACGCCAAACCTTTAAACACCAACCTGTAAACACCAACTCTTAAGAACCAAACCTTAAACGACAACCCTTAAACGCCAAAGCCTAAACACGATTAAACACCAACCCTTAAATGCCAAGCCTTAAAAGCCAACCCGTAAACGCCAACCCTTTAACGCCAACCCTTAAACTCCATCTCTTAAACACCAACCTTTAAACAGCAAACCTTAAAGGCCAAACTAACACGCCAAACCTTTAAACACCAACCTGTAAATACCAACTCTTAAGCACCAATCCTAAAAACTAAAACCCTTAAACGCCAACCCTTAAACACCAACCCTTATACGCCAACCCTTAAACGCCAACCCTTAAGCACCAACCCTTAAACACCAACCCTTAAATGCCAACCCTTAAACGCCAAACCTTAAACAACAACCCTTAATCGCTAACTCTTTAAATGCCAACCCTTAAACGCAAACCCTTAAACACCAATCCTTAAACGCAAACCCTTAAACACCAACCTTTAAACACCAACCCTAAAAAGCCAACCCTAAAACACGAACCCTTAAACACCAACCTTGAACGTCAACCCTTAAAGGCCAAACTTACACGCCAAACCTTTAAACACCAACCTGTAAACACCAACTCTTAAGCACCAACACTTAAACGAAAACGCTTAAACACCAACCCTTAAACACCAACTATTAAACGCCAACCCTTAAACGTCAACCATCATCCGGCAAACCTTAAACGCTAACACTTTAAAGACCAACCATTAAACACCAACCCTTAAATGCCAACCCTTAAACACTAACCCTAAATCGCCATCCCTTAAAAACAAACCTTAAAACACCAACCGTTAAAGACAAACCTTAAACGCCAAACCCTTAAACACCAACCCTTAAACGCCATCCATTAAACACCAACCATTAAACGCCAACCCCTAAACGCCAAAACATAAACACGCTTAAACACCAACCCTTAAAGGCCAACCCTTTAATGCCAACCTTTAAATACCAACCCTTAATGCCAACCCTTAAACGCCAACCCTTAAACACCAACCTTTAAACACCAACCCTAAAACGCCAACCCTTTAAAACGCCAACCCTTAAACGCCAACCCTTAAACCCCAACCCTTAAACGTCAACGCTTAAACGGCAACTATTAAAGACCAACCCTTAAACACTAAACCCTAAAACACCAACCCTAAAACGCCAACCCATAAACAAACCCTTTAACGCCAACCCTTAAACGCCAACACTTAAACGCCAACCCTTAAACGCCAACCCTTAAATGCCAACCCTTAAACGCCAACCCTTAAACACCAACCCTTAATCGCTAACTCTTCAAATGCCAACCCTTAAACGCCAACCCTTAAACACCAATACTTAAACGCAAACCCTTAAACACCAACCTTTAAACACCGACCCTAAAACGCCAACCCTTAAACGCCAACCCTTAAACACCAACCCCTTAAAGGCCAAACTTACACGCCAAACCTGTAAACACCAACCTAAAAACACCAACTCTTAAGCACCAACACTTAAACGAAAACGCTTAAACGCCAACCCTTAAACACCAACCATTGAACGCCAACCCTTAAACGCCAACCCTTAAACGCCAACCCTTAAACGCTAACCGTTAAACGCCAACCCTTTAACGCCAACCCTTAAACGCCAACCTTTAAACACCAACCCTTAAACGCCAACCCTTAAATACCAACCTGTAAACACCACCTCTTAAGCACCAACCCTTAAAGCACAACCCTTAAACGCCAAAACCTAAACACGCTAAAATTCAAACCCTAAAACGTCAACCTTTAAACACCAACCCTTAAACACCAACCCTTAAACACCAACCATTAAACGCCAATCCTTCAACACCAAACCTCATCCGGCAAACCTTAAACGCTAACTCTTTAAAGACCAACCCTTAAACACGAACCCTTGAAAGCCAACCCTTACAAACCGACGGTTAAACACCAACCCTAAATCGTCAAACCTTAAAAACCAAACCTTAAAACACCAACCCTAAACGCCATCTATTAAACACCAAGCTTTAAACACCAACACTTAAAGGCCAACCCTTTAATGCCAACCTTTAAACACCAACCCTTAATGCCAACCCTTAAACGCCAACCCTTAAACACCAACCTTTAAACACCAACCCTAAAACGCCAACCCTTAAACGCCAACCCTTTAAAACGCCAACCCTTAAACGCCAACCCTTAAACCCCTACCCTTAAACGTCAACGCTTAAACGCCAACTATTAAAGACAAACCCTTAAACACTAAACCCTAAAACACCAACCCTAAAACGCCAATCCATAAACAAACCCTTTAACGCCAACCCTTAAACGCCAACCTTTAAACGCCAACCCTTAAACGCCAACCCTTAAACGCCCACCCTTAAACGCCAACGTTTAAAGGCCAACCCTTAAACACCGACGCTTAAACGCCATCCCTTGAACACCAAGCCTTAAACACTTAACCATTTGAACGCCAACCCATAAACGCCCACCTCTAAACACCAACCCTTAAACGCCAACCCTTAAACGCAAACCCTTAAACTCCAACCCTTAAACGCCAACCCTTAAACGCCAACCAGTAAACGCCAACCCTTAAACGCCAACCCTTAAATGCCAACCCTTAAACGCCAACCCTTAATCGCCAACCCTTTAAACGCCAACCCTTAGACGCCAACCCTTTAACGCCAACCCTTAAACGCCAACCCTTAAATGCCAACCCTTAAACGCCAACCCTAAATCGCCAACCCTTAAAAACAAACCTTAAAACACCAACCTTTAAACACCACCTCTTAAGCACCAACCCTTAAACGCCAACCCGTAAACGCCAACCCTTTAACGCCAACCTTTAAACACCAACCCTTAAAGGCCGAACTTACACGCCAAACCTTTAAACACTAACCTGTCAACACCAACTCTTAAGCACCAACCCTTAAATGAAAACCCTTAAAACGCCAACCCTTAAACACCAATGTTTAAATGCCAACTCTTACACGCCAACCCTTTAACGCCAACCCTTAAACGCCAACCCTTAAACACCAACCTGTAAACACCAACTCTTAAGTACCAACCCTTAAACGACAACCCTTAAACGCAAAAACCTAAACACGCTTAAACATTAACCCTTAAACACCAACCCTTAAACGCCAACCTATTAAACACCAACCTTTAAACGCCATCTCTTAAACACCAACCTTTAAACACCAACCCTTAAAGGCAAAACTTACATGCTAAACCTTTAAACACCAACCTGTAATCACCAACTCTTAAGCACCAACCCTTAAACGAAAACCCTTAAACGCCAACCCTTAAATACCAATCTTTAAACACCAATCTTTTAACGCCAACCCTTAAACGCCAACCCTTAAACGCAAACCCTTAAACGCCAACCCTTAAATGCCAACCCTTAAACGCCAACCCTTAAATACCAACCCTTAGTCGCCAACCCTTTAAATGCCAACCCTTAAACGCCAACCCTTAAACACTAATCCTTAAACGCAAACCCTTAAACACCAACCTTTAAACACCAACCCTAAAACGCCAACCCTTATACGCCAACCCTTAAACACCAACCCTTAAACGCCAACCCTTTAAATGCCAACCCTTAAACGCCAACCCTTAAACACTAATCCTTAAACGCAAACCCTTAAACACCAACCTTTAAACACCAACCTTTAAACACCAACCCTTAAAGGCCAAACCTTACCCGCCAAACCTTTAAACACTAACCTGTAAACACCAACTCTTAAGCACCAACCCTTTAAACACCAACCTGTGAACACCACCTCTTAAGCACCAACCCTTAAACGACAACCCTTAAACGCCAAAACCTAAACACGCTAAAACACCAACCCTTAAACACCAACCCTTAAACGCCAACCCTTTAACGCCAACTCTTAAACACCAACCCTTTAACGCCAACTCTTAAACACCAACCCTTAAACGCCATCTCTTAAACACCAACCTTTAAACACCAACCCTTAAAGGCCGAACTTACACGCCAAACCTTTAAACACTAACCTGTCAATACCAACTCTTAAGCACCAACCCTTAAACGAAAACCCTTAAAACGCCAACCCTTAAACACTAACCCTTAAACGCCAACCCTTAAACGCCAACCTTTAAACGCCAACCCATAAATGCCAACCCTTAAATGCCAACCCTTAAACACCAACCCTTAAACGCCAACCCTTTAAAGCCAAGCCTTAAACACCAACGTTTAAATGCCAACTGTTACACGCCAAACCTTAAATGCCAACCCTTAAACACCAACTCTTAAACGCCAAACCCTTTAACGCCAACCCTTAAACGCCAACCCTTAAACACCAACCTGTAAACACCAACTCTTAAGCACCAACCCTTAAACGAAAACCCTTAAACGCCAACCCTTAAACACCAACCCTTTAACGCCAACCCTTAAACGCCAACCCTTAAACACGAACCTTTAAACACCAACCCTTATACGCCAACCCTTAAACACCAACCCTTAATAGCCAACCCTTAAATGCCAACCCTTTAACGCCAACCCTTAAACGCCAACCGTTAAACACCAACCTGTAAACACCAACACTTAAGTACCAACCCTTGACAACCTTTAAACGCCAAAACCTAAACACGCTTAAACACCAACCTGTAAACACCAACCCTTAAACGCCAACCCTCAAACGCCAACTCTTTAAACACCAACCTTTAAACGCCATCTCTTAAACACCAACCTTTAAACACCAACCCTTAAAGGCAAAACTTACACGCTAAACCTTTAAACAGCAACCTGTAAACACCAACTCTTAAGCACACATCCCTTAAACGAAAAACCTTAAACACCAACCCTTAAACACCAACCCTTATACGCCAACCCTTAAACGCCAACCCTTAAACGCCAACCCTTAAACACCAACCCTTAAACACCAACCCTTAACGCCAACCCTTAAACACCAACCTTTAAACACCAACCCTTAAACGCCAACCCTTAAATGCGCGAACTTGTACCAAAACGGTCAGGCCGATCTGCTACAGAGCAAACAAATCAGGGAGGCACATGGAAGGGGAGCTTTATTGACATTGGGACACTGCTTAAGAACTGGATAAAATGGTACAAAAGCGAAAACGATGTAAAAACTTCAGAAATAGCTACGCTGAACTCAGACCCTCTCGCACAGACAGACAAACAGAGATTATATAATGAGGAAAAATTCGGAAAAGAAACGGGTGGGGCTGACAACCCCGATGTCAGAGGGGGACAGAATATTAAAACTAAGTCACCAGGGGATTCTGTACTGATAACGCGAGAAAGGGCGGAGCCGAAGCTCCGAGGCAACTCTCCAGGAAAACGCACACCACGCACAGACGGCCGACACAAACATCGCGACAGGCACGACGCACCAGACAAATATAAATCAAACACCCCACAAAAACCACATAAGTATGAGCCATGGGATAAACAGGAGTCAACGAGCAAAGCTGACCCACGTTACAGGCGCAAAAGACACTGCAAAAATCATGTTAAGCAACGCCACCGTGATATTAATAACTCATCCGAATCTGACTCGGATGACGATGATCAACTTTCCGATTACTTGTTCAGTAGTAAAACTCTGAAATCGATGGACAAAGCTCTCGCCAGAATTCCCTATTTTGATCGACACAATAAGAACAGAGACATACACACTCACATTGCAATGGTAGAAGCAGAAGCAATGATCAGGGGTAAAGTTGCTACCATACGAGGTTCGGAACGATTTTAAAAAGCTGAGCTTGGCAGTGATTCGGAAGTTTGCACAATATCTAACACTGTCTGAGGGAATTAACGCTGCAAAATCTATGACCCAGTGCGCAGATGAGGATCCTCGAGAGTACCTCATACGATTTAAAAGAGCGTACTATGCGGGCGATGTGGATCAGTATCACGAAGGTGACAAAAGATTAAAAATTATGTTTTTCGGATCCTTGGGTCCAGAGATTACAAAAATCGTGGGAATGGTTTTGGATCCAGAGACGGCCTCCTTACACCACATAGTGAATAAGGCTCACATGGCTTGGCTGTACAGGGATAAGAACAATAATTCCACAACACACAGTGAACGAGGCAAGGCAACCAGTATTTCAGAAGGCAATAAAAATCAGGGGGGCAGAAACAAAACATCACCTGCGAGGCACTCAAGACACGCAGGCCCACAGTGCAGGAAACAAAAAGCACCCGCGAATTACCAACGTAATTACATAGCCAGGTGGCCAGATAGCAATTACACGAGACAATGGCACACAGACCAGGAGCGATCGCAGTGTGCAGGGACGCGTATTTGCGAGAATCGCAATGTGTGAAGACCACGAGCAAAGTCAGACCAGTTCCCAATTCCACGGCACACAGACCGAAAGCGTTCGCAGCATGCAGGCACGCGTATTTGCGAAAATCGCCACGGGTAGAAGCCAATAGCAGGACCAATGCCACGGCACACAGCTAGCCAAAATTACCCACACAGATGGCGAGATAATAATTCCACAATTCCACGGCACAGAGGCCGGGAGCGTCCGAAGCGTGCAAGGACGCGTATTTGCGAAAATCGCCACGGGTGGAAGCCAAGAGCAGGACCATATCTATACCCAATGCCACGGCACACTGCTGGCCAAAATTACCCACACAGATGGCGAGATAACAATTACGATCGACAGTGGCACATAAATAATGGGCGATCGCAACACACAAAGACACAATCACGAGAATCACGGCGCGTATAGGCCAAGAGCAGAATCACGCCGATTCCCAACTGCTGTGACAAAGAGGGTGACATGGGCACGTGATGAATCGCTCACAGGGGTTGAGAGGAAAATGACAGGAAGAGCAGTGTCCGCTGAGCTGGAAAAAAATTCACAGCCCTTGAAAAAAATCAAGCAGGCTGGAGGTGACGAACAAAACCAGGAGGGTAACCATGATTGTGGAAAACTAAATGCACCATGCACCCGTTCTGATAATGTGGTGGAGAACGCGAGAGTCGCTCCCGTGGTGAATACACCTATTGAACAGGGAAAAATAACAATGAAGTGTGATCCAACGAGAAATGATAAGCAACAGGATCGGGGGGGAGAAACCTGCTTGTTTGGTAAATGGAAACGCGATCAATTGTGTCGCGAAATTGCGTGAGAGTACTGCGAATGTGGCAGAGAAAGATGCTACGGAGACAGAAATCCATGATGGATCGGGGAATGTGTTGAAATCCAGCACATGCAAAAACATGGAATCGAATCGTGGTACGGAGTCATCAAATCAGCACATGGCTGCGGAGAAGGCAAATGACCCCAACAGTCGAGCACGGAAACTCGTGGTGTGTACTAATCCTGGTGGCGCACGACATCATTTCACGCCACATAAACCCACAGGGAAGGCGAGGGATAAAAAAAATTACCGATACGAACCAAGGAACCGTGCTCATTTGGCTAAAGCCATACCAACGATGAACCAAAATGACGATGTGATGATGTTGCATGGAAAGGTCACAGGTTACTCTAAAATACCTGGCCATGAGAAAAAATTATTCTGCACTCTTGACCCAAGGTGGCGGTAAGGTTGCCAATAACTTGGTAAACTTTGATTTAAAGCTTTTGTGACTGCAGTAATTCATATTCTTAGTTTTTTCGGTAAAGTCACGTTGAAGAGAAACAACATGACTTTACCGAAAAAACTAAGAATATGAACTTGGTAAACATTAAACAAAGAGATGCCAGGAGGGAAACGGTGTACCACCGGGCTCGAAACCGCTATCCAGTGTTTCCCAGGAACTGAAACAAAAATAAAAGTAGCAATAATTGATAAGAACCAATGTAACATGTTGCCTTAATTTTTTTTATTTTTCCTGTTCTTTTATTTTCTTATTTCAAATGTAATCATGCTAAGTTGTGACACGTACGTGCGCGTTGTAAGGAAAATCACAAACTCGAAGACAATCAATGCTTATGATGGGAAAAGGCATTTTTCTTTTATTTTAAAAATAATCCGTGGCAGACCACAGATCATTTTTAAAAGGGTGGTGTGTTGGATATGGGCCTTTTTCCAAAATTGATATTAACAATAATATCTGCCGATATATAATTTTTAAAAATAATAACAAAGAGAAATAATGCATAAAACGCATCAACCCAAAAACACGCAAACACAGATGGAGATCATAAACAGGCCATAAATAAAAAAAGAAATAATAAAACTCTCGAGGCGAGGATGTTAACAGCTGTCTGCGAAGATCTCCAGATGAACAAGAGTTTGATGTGCCCCTTTGGAAAGGTCACCCAGAGGCGAGCCTCAGGAAGACAGACGCGAGTTAAACCAATTTTTTTATTTTCCTTATTTGCCATTAAAACAACGGTTTTAATTTAAAATGCAACAACAAGAATAAGCTAAAATTAGCGATCCTCACGATCACTCCAATTAAGACCAGGCCACCAGATGCATCAGTGAATCCTTATCCAATTATTAATTCGATATCAAATTATTTTCACCTTTAATACGTTTTACTGTTAAAACAAAGCTTGGAGACAGAAATACCGAGTCACATCAAAGATTTTCGAGAAGGAATGAGACAACGGGCAAACTTACGAAACGAGTTAAACAATACTCCAAGAAACCCCGACCACCTTTGTCTCTCTCGCAGCGCGGAGAAACAGGAATTCCACCCTGGCAAGGGGCCATCTGGAAGCAGCCGGGTTTAATAAGAAAACAAAGATCCCCCATATAGCCTTAACAGACTGTAGGGGCAAGTGCTGTTAGCGAGCACCTATGAAGGCCACCTATGTAAAAACTTCAGAAATAGCTACGCTGAACTCAGACCCTCTCGCACAGACAGACAAACAGAGATTATATAATGAGGAAAAATTCGGAAAAGAAACGGGTGGGGCTGACAACCCCGATGTCAGAGGGGGACAGAATATTAAAACTAAGTCACCAGGGGATTCTGTACTGATAACGCGAGAAAGGGCGGAGCCGAAGCTCCGAGGCAACTCTCCAGGAAAACGCACACCACGCACAGACGGCCGACACAAACATCGCGACAGGCACGACGCACCAGACAAATATAAATCAAACACCCCACAAAAACCACATAAGTATGAGCCATGGGATAAACAGGAGTCAACGAGCAAAGCTGACCCACGTTACAGGCGCAAAAGACACTACAAAAATCATGTTAAGCAACGCCACCGTGATATTAATAACTCATCCGAATCTGACTCGGATGACGATGATCAACTTTCCGATTACTTGTTCAGTAGTAAAACTCTGAAATCGATGGACAAAGCTCTCGCCAGAATTCCCTATTTTGATCGACACAATAAGAACAGAGACATACACACTCACATTGCAATGGTAGAAGCAGAAGCAATGATCAGGGGTCTGAGAAAAACGGATGAGAAAGCCAGTTTGCTGAAACGCAGCTTGCATGGACAGTCCATATCATGGGTAAAGTTGCTACCATACGAGGTTCGGAACGATTTTAAAAAGCTGAGCTTGGCAGTGATTCGGAAGTTTGCACAATATCTAACACTGTCTGAGGGAATTAACGCTGCAAAATCTATGCGCAGATGAGGATCCTCGAGAGTACCTCATACGATTTAAAAGAGCGTACTATGCGAGCGATGTGGATCAGTATCACGAAGGTGACAAAAGATTAAAAATTATGTTTTTCGGATCCTTGGGTCCAGAGATTACAAAAATCGTGGGAATGGTTTTGGATCCAGAGACGGCCTCCTTACACCACATAGTGAATAAGGCTCACATGGCTTGGCTGTACAGGGATAAGAACAATAATTCCACAACACACAGTGAACGAGGCAAGGCAACCAGTATTTCAGAAGGAAATAAAAATCAGGGGAGCAGAAACAAAACATCACCTGCGAGGCACTCAAGACACGCAGGCCCACAGTGCAGGAAACAAAAAGCACCCGCGAATTACCAACGTAATTACATAGCCAGGTGGCCAGATAGCAATTACACGAGACAATGGCACACAGACCAGGAGCGATCGCAGTGTGCAGGGACGCGTATTTGCGAGAATCGCAATGTGTGGAGACCACGAGCAAAGTCAGACCAGTTCCCAATTCCACGGCACACAGACCGAAAGCGTTCGCAGCGTGCAGGGACGCGTATTTGCGAAAATCGCCACGGGTAGAAGCCAATAGCAGGACCAATGCCACGGCACACAGCTAGCCAAAATTACCCACACAGATGGCGAGATAACAATTCCACAATTCCACGGCACAGAGGCCGGGAGCGTCCGAAGCGTGCAAGGACGCGTATTTGCGAAAATCGCCACGGGTGGAAGCCAAGAGCAGGACCATATCTATACCCAATGCCAGGGCACACTGCTGGCCAAAATTACCCACACAGATGGCGAGATAACAATTACGATCGACAGTGGCACATAAATAATGGGCGATCGCAACACACAAAGACACAATCACGAGAATCACGGCGCGTATAGGCCAAGAGCAGAATCACGCCGATTCCCAACTGCTGTGACAAAGAGGGTGACATGGGCACGTGATGAATCGCTCACAGGGGTTGAGAGGAAAATGACAGGAAGAGCAGTGTCCGCTGAGCTGGAAAAAAATTCACAGCCCTTGAAAAAAATCAAGCAGGCTGGAGGTGACGAACAAAACCAGGAGGGTAACCATGATTGTGGAAAACTAAATGCACCATGCACCCGTTCTGATAATGTGGTGGAGAACGCGAGAGTCGCTCCCGTGGTGAATACACCTATTGAACAGGGAAAAATAACAATGAAGTGTGATCCAACGAGAAATGATAAGCAACAGGATCGGGGGGAGAAACCTGCTTGTTTGGTAAATGGAAACGCGATCAATTGTGTCGCGAAATTGCGTGAGAGTACTGCGAATGTGGCAGAGAAAGATGCTACAGAGACAGAAATCCATGATGGATCGGGGAATGTGTTGAAATCCAGCACATGCAAAAACATGGAATCGAATCGTGGTACGGAGTCATCAAATCAGCACATGGCTGCGGAGAAGGCAAATGACCCCAACAGTCGAGCACGGAAACTCGTGGTGTGTACTAATCCTGGTGGCGCACGACATCACTTCACGCCACATAAACCCACAGGGAAGGCGAGGGATAAAAAAAATTACCGATACGAACCAAGGAACCGTGCTCATTTGGCTAAAGCCATACCGACGATGAACCAAAATGACGATGTGATGATGTTGCATGGAAAGGTCACAGGTTACTCTAAAATACCTGGCCATGAGAAAAAATTATTCTGCACTCTTGACCAAAGGTGGCGGTAAGGTTGCCAATAACTTGGTAAACTTTGATTTAAAGCTTTCGTGACTGCAGTAATTCATATTCTTAGTTTTTTCGGTAAAGTCACGTTGAAGAGAAACAACATGACTTTACCGAAAAAACTAAGAATATGAACTTGGTAAACATTAAACAAAGAGATGCCAGGAGGGAAACGGTGTACCACCGGGCTCGAAACCGCTATCCAGTGTTTCCCAGGAACTGAAACAAAAATCAAAGTAGCAATAATTGATAAGAACCGATGTAACATGTTGCCTTAATTTTTTTTTATTTTTCCTGTTCTTTTATTTTCTTATTTCAAATGTAATCATGCTAAGTTGTGACACGTACGCGCGCGTTGTAAGGAAAATCACAAACTCGAAGACAATCAATGCTTATGATGGGAAAAGGCATTTTTCTTTTATTTTAAAAATAATCCGTGGCAGACCACAGATCATTTTTAAAAGGGTGGTGTGTTGGATATGAGCCTTTTTCCAAAATTGATATTAACAATAATATCTGCCGATATATATTTTTTTAAAATAATAACAAAGAGAAATAATGCATAAAACGCATCAACCCAAAAACATGCAAACACAGATGGAGATCATAAACAGGCCATAAATAAAAAAAGAAATAATAAAACTCTCGAGGCGAGGATGTTAACAGCTATCTGCGAAGATCTCCAGATGAACAAGAGTTTGATGTGCCCCTTTGGAAAGGTCACCCAGAGGCGAGCCTCAGGAAGACAGACGCGAGTTAAACCAATTTTTTTATTTTCCTTATTTGCCATTAAAACAACGGTTTTAATTTAAAATGCAACAACAAGAATAAGCTAAAATTAGCGATCCTCACGATCACTCCAATTAAGACCAGGCCACCAGATGCATCAGTGAATCCTTATCCAATTATTAATTCGATATCAAATTATTTTCACCTTTAATACGTTTTACTGTTAAAACAAAGCTTGGAGACAGAAATACCGAGTCACATCAAAGATCTTCGAGAAGGAATGAGACAACGGGCAAACTTACGAAACGAGTTAAACAATACTCCAAGAAACCCCGACCACCTTTGTCTCTCTCGCAGCGCGGAGAAACAGGAATTCCACCCTGGCAAGGGGCCATCTGGAAGCAGCCGGGTTTAATGAGAAAACAAAGATCCCCCATATAGCCTTAACAGACTGTAGGGGCAAGTGCTGTTAGCGAGCACCTATGAAGGCCGGAACGGTAGACGAGGGGGTGGGTGGCCAGCACCACGTCCGACCGCCTTTGTCTCCCTAGTGGCAATGTTTACACACCGCACCAGGTATTCATTTGAGGCTGAGTCGACCTAGGGGAGGCCCGGGACCGGTTCAGATAATCGTCACTGGTGTTGGCCGTGAGCGGGAATCGAACCCGGGTCACCCCACACACAAACTCACCCCCCCCCCCTCCACGATACCCTTCGGAAACAAAGGAAGATGAGGGTGGGGGGGAACAACTCCCAAAGCCATAACCGCCAGCAAACAATTTTTTTTAAGAAAATTGTTTAACAGGTTTTCCCTGCCAGGGATCTGAACACAATTAATTAAAAGATTGGTCCAAGATAAGAATCTCAAAGGAATACATTGCGGCCATTTGAGTTACGTGGTTACGGTCACTTGGGGGTATTTGAGTGGTTCGTTTTTTTTCTATTGCATAATCTTGCTGGTATCCGTGAATGAACAAGACGAATCTATGAACGCATATTTGTGCCTTTAGGAATAATAATGGTTTGAGTGTCTTTCCATATGAACAGCGTTGCATAATAATCAATCGTCCTACTGTTAACAACGTGACAAGAATCTGCATTAAGGGTCGCATATGATCAATGACCGAATGCCGTGTTGTGTAACAATTTAAATACGAATTACATATTATAAGGTTAAGGTTTTGATAGAATAGTTTGCATGTTTTAATCTCTCTCTCTCAACAACCGATCAATTGCGTTACGCGTCGGGAATTAAACACAGGTGCCATTATCGAAGTGAAACAACGCAATCGTGATGTGTACCTTGTTAATGCTGTGTTGAAATTCCGAGGTTGAGAGTTCTCATATTATCCAAAAATTAAAGTTTAGCTAGAAAATAAAATTGATTAAAGCAGAAGAGTTGTGTGTGATTCTTTCCGTGATACTGCATAGAATTGTTCTGCGAATGAGATCTGAATCTTGGGGACCTATCATAAGCACACTAATCACTAATCCAGCACATAATCAATAAGCGTTAAATCGAAGATAATTGTATCCTTATTGAAAACACGGAATTAAATAACAAGTCGAGTCGACTCTCTCTCATTCACGCTCACAATACCTGCACAACTGCATACGATTAATTGCGTTGTTCCAATTAATAACCAACCTTCGTCACCGAGGCTGGACCTAATTATCATAACGACCTGCATCATAACCACGCCCACTCGCATAAATTAATACGGTTATCTCGAATTAGCATAGTTCATGCACATAATTACACCAATTCGGATAAATTATGCAGATTTAAAATGTAATCAAATTTTCATTATTTTCATCAAATTTTCATAACCTACATAAACAACAACCTTCGAGCACCCATATCTCACAGAGCGGGCCCTAACCTATAACAGCTGGCAGTTCACCAGCATTGCTTCAAGTGAGCTGGAGCGTGCTGATGAATATAAAAACCGGACCAGAGCTTGGTTTGTGTACAACCAATACTGCTGAAATGATGCACTCCCAGCAGGAAAGCCGTGTGGCTAATGGGATGTGTACAAATACTTGTATTTTTTAAGTGGAAAGACAGATATGTGAAGGAGGGGAATCATCGTTTGCGTGTTAATTTTGTTACTCATATCCACGATGTAAGCGAATTATTATATTGAAACTTCGCAGAGCTTTCATGAGTAAGAAAGTTGTACCAACAATAATTATTATCGGTTCTATTGCGATCGAGGGCTGCACGTTTCAACGGGCACACATGTGTCATGCTGCGATGGTGACGGTGCTCCCGGTTTTTTAAGACCGGGAGGAAGTGAGGGCTTCACCTTTCTGGCAAATTGCCCGATGATGCTGGATGTAATTACCAGCGAAACGTCGTACTCAAAAATTGTAAATGTTGTGGATTCACTCTTCAACACACCGGTGGGCTGAAGGAGTGATCTATTTCTCTTTTGTCAATGTGACACTTTTTTACTGATTGGCCGTGTCGGGTAGTGGAGGGTTACGACACATTTATGAATAATGCGATCTAACCCAAAAACGTTTATTATGAATAATATTGGTCGTGAAAGCCTACGGCCTTTCTGGCCGTGATTTTTATTTCAGCATCATTGGTTCAACACGAGCAAACGTCAGAATGGTTTTCAGCTCTGCAAAGCTCATGATGACTTTTTGTGAAGTATTCCACAGTTTTGCATAGAACTAGGACCTGTAACTAACAGAGAGCATCCTTGCCTGCAAATATCTGGCAGTTCACCAGCGTCGGTTTGAGACACTGAATGCTCAAACGAACGCAAATGTGGTAATGATTATTTTGTGTTATCTCCATATATATAAAAGTTGTGAATGTGTGCCTGTTCAAAATGTTTAGCGTACTTACCGACATGCAACAAACTTGAAATTTGCCATGTGGGTACTTTCCAGACTGTACACCATGCAAAAGTTATGAAAACACACTTTTTTGTGTGTGGGGGGGGGGGAGCTCAATAATGCATTTATTTTTTGTACGGCAAGTGAGCTGTGACGTCAAATCTGTTACGTGACCCGCACATGTGGAAGCGTAACGCATTGTGTAGTGGTTAGCGCGCTGCGCTGCGAATCCGGCCACCCGAGTTCGATTCCCGCTCACGGCCACTACCAGTGACGATTAGTTTAACCGGTCCTGGGCCTCCCCTACGTCGACTCAGCCTCAAAACGAGTAACTGCTGTGGTGTGTAAACATCGCCACTGGGGAGACAAAGGCGGCCGGGCGTGGTGGATCCAAGTCCCAGGAGAAGCTGGGTAGTACAGCTAGTGTATTCATACTCTTTGGTTCTATTGGGTAAAGTCACGTAGGTGAAAATAAAATAACAAAAAATCACGACGTTTTGGCCACAACACAAGCGGCCTTCATCAGGTGAAGGGACGAGACTGTCTGGAGGACAGCGCTGGAGTGGAAGAAGCCACGCTTAGATCACGACCTTTAAGCTGTGTGACAAGAAAAACACCAAGCACCTTGACAAAGGAATTAGCATAAAATTTAGCATTGAAATGGCTCATTGAAATAGCTAAGTTAAAGTATACACATCCGCAGAGGTACCCCTTGACGAAGGAATTAGCATAGAATTCAGCATGGAAATAGCTGAGTGATTAGCTTGTAACTGGTCACAGAAATAGCTATGTTAAAGATAGAGCATATACATTCACCGAGGCACCTAGTACTCATGAAACAGGAGAATTTAGCGAAACACAACCACGCTCAGACAGCGGACCTTTAAACTGTGTGCGAGCAAACAAGGTGTTCTGACAAAAAAAATAGCATAAAAATTAGCATTTGATTGGCGGATTTTAGGAAAGAGGTGGTGTACGTGCCGATGGACTTGCCGTTTGGCACGGGGGGGGGGGGGGGGAAGGGGGGAGGGGGAGTTTACCTATTGATGGTGTGAAAAGGGAATTTATAGCTGCGAAAGTTTGGGGTACCACTACTTGAAAAATATACTGTACAATTGAAATTAGTTTAATGTTTAGTTCGATTTAGAACATCTTTCCAATGGTTGCTTAATTTGAAACCATTCTCTCGGTTGAAATTGTGTCTGTGTTTGTAGATCTGAATTGCTTCATGAACAAATCTCTGATAAAAGCCCGTGGGTTTGCAAAGAACCTTGGTATCGGAGAAAATTATATCGTGATCCCCCACAGCGTTGTAACAGTGATCAGCCACGGCAGAAGAATTCGTTTTGCCGTGTTTCAAATCTGATTTGTGCTCGCGAATTCGGTCAGAGACATGTCGCTTTGTCTCACCGATATAGCAATCACCGCAGGTACAACTCAATTTGTAAACCCCGGGGTACTGTAAATCAGGAATGACATCCTTCACGGATGGGATCAGATCACAAATTTTGTGTACTGTATTGAACCGGACCTGGATCTTGTGTTTGTTTAGAATTTTGGAAATCTTTTTAGTAACGCCTGCTATATATGGAAGTGTGATGGTTTTGACCGGAGTATCAAGTGGTTGTTTCTGTATGGAGGGAGAGACAGCTTGGCGGATGGTACGGTTAGAGTAACCATTCCTTTTGAGGGCCAGGTGTACATGTTTTAATTCACTGGTCAGGTGGTGTTGGTTCGAAATGCAATGAGCCCTATGGTATAAAGTTTTGATGAGATAATTCTTTTGGGCTGGGTGGTGGTGGGAATCAGGTTTCAAGTAGGAATCTGTGTGGGTGGGTTTCCTGTAGACAGAATGCCCCAATGAGCCATCAGGTCTCCTCTCAAACATAACATCTAAGAATGATAGCTTGCCATCTTTCTCCACTTCCATGGTGAATTTGATGGCGGGATGTCTGGAATTGATGTGTCTGGAATTGATGTGGTGTAGGAAAAGGTTCAGAGCTGGGAGGCCATGTGGCCAAATGACGAAAGTGTCATCCACATATCTCTTCCACAGGGAAGGTCTGAGGGTGGAAGTCTGGATGGCGTCTGATTCATATTTCTCCATGAAAATATTGGCTATCACTGGTGATGAGGGGGATCCCATGGGGGTACCCTCATTTTGTTTGTAGAAGGAGCCATTCCAAGTAAAGTAGGTATTATAATCTTAGTTCTTTCGGTAAAGTCACGTTGAAGGGAAACAACAAAATATATATTATATATATTTCACTGGCAAGACCGCCTCAGCAGTACTTAACTCAGCCCAATTGGTCTCTATGGTCAAAGACGTTGTACTGTCCCCTGACGATATCCTTGTCAGCTTCGATGTGCTTTCTTTGTTCACCAAGGTCCCAGTACCTGATACCATTGAAATAATTTAAAATTTGGTCCAACATGGACTAGACCCCGACACACCTGCACTGGTTAGGCACTGCCTCAACAATACCTACTTTACTTGGAATGGCTCCTTCTACAAACAAAATGAGGGTACCCCCATGGGATCCCCCTTATCACCAGTGATAGCCAATATTTTCATGGAGAAATTTGAATCAGATGCCATCCAGACTTCCACCCTCAGACCTTCCCTGTGGAAGAGATATGTGGATGACACTTTCGTCATTTGGCCACATGGCCTCCCAGCTCTGAACCTTTTCCTACACCACATCAATTCCAGACATCCCGCCATCAAGTTCACCATGGAAGTGGAGAAAGATGGCAAGCTACCATTCTTAGATGTTATGTTTGAGAGGAGACCTGATAGCTCATTGGGGCATTCTGTCTACAGGAAACCCACCCACACATATTCCTACTTGAAACCTGATTCCCACCACCACCCAGCCCAAAATAATTCTCTCATCAAAACTTTATACCATAGGGCTCATTGCATTTCGGACCAACACCACCTGACCAGTGAATTAAAACATGTACACCTGGCCCTCAAAAGGAATGGTTACTCTGACCGTACCATCCGCCAAGCTGTCTCTCCCTCCATACAGAAACAACCACTTGATACTCCGGTCAAAACCATCACACTTCCATATATAGCAGGCGTTACTAAAAAGATTTCCAAAATTCTAAACAAACACAAGATCCAGGTCCGGTTCAATACAGTACACAAAATTTGTGATCTGATCCCATCCGTGAAGGATGTCATTCCTGATTTACAGTACCCCGGGGTTTACAAATTGAGTTGTACCTGCGGTGATTGCTATATCGGTGAGACAAAGCGACATGTCTCTGACCGAATTCGCGAGCACAAATCAGATTTGAAACACGGAAAAACGAATTCTTCTGCCGTGGCTGATCACTGTTACAACGCTGTGGGGGATCACGATATAATTTTCTCCGATACCAAGGTTCTTTGCAAACCCACGGGCTTTTATCAGAGATTTGTTCATGAAGCAATTCAGATCTACAAACACAGACATAATTTCAACCGAGAGGATGGTTTCAAATTGAGCAACCATTGGAAAGATGTTCTAAATCGAACTAAACATTACACTAATTTCAATTGTACAGTATATTTTTCAAGTAGTGGTACCCCAAACTTTCGCAGCTCTTATAAATTCCCTTTTCACACCATCAATAGGTAAACTCCCCCTCCCCCCTTCCCCCCCCCCCCCCCCGCGCCAAACGGCAAGTCCACCGGCACGTACACCACCTCTTTCCTAAAATCCGCCAATCAAATGCTAATTTTTATGCTAATTTTTTTTGTCAGAACACCTTGTTTGCTCGCACACAGTTTAAAGGTCCGCTGTCTGAGCGTGGTTGTGTTTCGCTAAATTCTCCTGTTTGATGAGTACTAGGTGCCTCGGTGAATGTATATGCTCTAACTTTAACATAGCTATTTCTGTGACCAGTTACAAGCTAATCACTCAGATATTTCAATGCTAACTTCTATGCTAATTCCTTTGTCAAGGGGTACCTCTGCGGATGTGTATACTTTAACTTAGCTATTTCAATTAGCCATTTGAATGCTAAATTATATGCTAATTCCTTTGTCAAGGCGCTTGGTGTTTTTCTTCTCACACAGCTTAAAGGTCGTGATCTAAGCGTGGCTTCTTCCACTCCAGCGCTGTCCTCCAGACAGTCTTGTCCCTTCACCTGATGAAGGCCGCTTGTGTTGTGGCCGAAATGTCGTGATATTTTGTTATTTTATTTTCACCTACGTGACTTTACCCAATAGAACCAAAGAGTATGGATCCTAGCAGTCACGAAAGCTTTAAATCTAGAATAGCTAGTGTATTATATGCGCGAGTACTAAAGCTGGAACGATTCGATTACCAAGTCGATTATAACCGATTCCTTGTGTATGGTCAATTACTCAGACCCCTTTAAAAATGACAGCCATCCCCACATCTTACTTCCTGTGACGCGGCTGATGTGATCAAGTCCCTCCCATCAGGTGGGACAACCACAGCAAGAAAAAACTGCTGAAGTAGGCGAGAGATCTGCCGTGGCACGAGGTTATAGAGGCCTCGGCAGTAGGGGGGAGAGAGAAGGGGGGGGGGGAAGGAGGCGGGGCAGAAAGTGGACCCCGCAGCAGCACCCGGGTCACTGGAGTAAAGTGGGCCACCACTCATTGATCCGTACATTTAACTCGATGAGTCGATTCGATTCCGTGCCCCGTTGGGTCCTCCCCACTTTTGTGCTTTTGGGTGTGCTGGGTTTCAACATAATTCCCGATCCATTGTGAATCTTCCCTCCCCCCATTTCAGCACTCCGATCTACATCCGACAGGAGATGATAAACCACAGGGAGGGGGAGTAAAACCTAATCGCCAGGTAATTGGAAAAGTCGCCCATTGTCTCGCGGATTTGCATGATTGTACGATGGATGGGGCAGAGGAACGTGCTACAGGGACACGCCCTGAGGAATGCAGGCATCGGCCTTTGGATGAAAAACAATTTTTCAGTAATTCAGTGGGCAGTGCTCTCACTGGCAGCTCATTCTCAATTAATGTGGGTGATTCACCACGTGTTTGTGCCACATTTTGTATCTGAGTTGAGTCCATTTTTGTTTCCTTTCCTGTTTCTCTACTCCCTCCTGGTATAGCCGGGTGGGGGTATCGAAGGGGGAATGAGCAGATTGTGTTTAACCTTGAGTTTGTCGTGGCATGGGGTGCTGGTATGATTCCGCTCTTGGCTTCCACACCCAGACATTCCAATAATTACCTGTCTTTGTGTGCTGTGGTTGCTTCGGATTGGTGTGCCACTCTCTCGCTGGATTGTTACCTTGCCATCTCTGCGTGTAATTATGTTGGTAGTTCGTGGGTGCTTGCTCCTCTCTGTATTGTGGGGCTTGGTGTGAGGTGCTGTAGCTGCTCACGTGATTTTTACTTCCCCCTAGATGGCGGGGTGCATTATCTCTCTCCCTGTGTTTTGTCCGAATGATATATATATAGCCATGCCGTGTGAACCCTATTCTGTATGTGGTGTAAGGAGGCCGTCTCTGGGTCCAAAACCATTCCCACAATTTCTGTAATCTCTAGACTCAAGGATTAAAAAAAACAATCTTGAACTTTTTGTCACCTTCGTGGTATTGATCAACATCACCTGCGTAATACACTCCTCATTTACGCACTGGGTCATAAATTTGACAGCATTAAACCACTCAGTGTTGAATATTCTCCAAACTTCGTAATCACTGTTAGGCTGAGTTTTTTTAATAATTCCTAACCTTGTATGGCAGCGACTTTACCCATGGTATAGAATGTTCATGTAACCTTCTTTTCAGCACTTGTTTTCTCGTCCAACTTCCTCAGACCTCTGATCATTGCCTCCACTTCTACTGTTGTGATATGATTGTGTATGTCTCTGTTCCAATTGTGTGGATCAAAATAGGGGATTCTGACGAGAGCTTTCTCCGTCAATTTAAGAGTCTTACTACTGAATGAGTATTCGAAAAGTTGGTCGTTGTGAGAGGAGTCAGTGTCAGATGAGCTATCACTCAAACTTTGCCGCTGCTTAACATAACTTCTGTAATGTATTTTGCGTCTGTGTTGTGGGTATGAACGTAGAGCGAGACTTCTCTTGGAGGCAATGCGTTTATTACAATAAACGATAACAACACCAATAGCCGTAACACGACTGGTGTCTGTTAAAAACACTGCTGCAGTCAATCACAGTTGGTTTTGAGTGATTACATTGGGGTGGGGGGGGGATGGCAAGTGATGGGTGATGGGAGGAGACCAGGGACGCAACGTGACCGTCCATGTACGAGGATAAGAGTTGCCATCTGTGACGTACACAACCTGGGGACACATCATGGGAAGAAGGATCTCTCAAAACCCGAAGAGGGGAGAACTACATGGAAACGCATTGTCTTGAGCAATGAATTAGCACAAGGGGACGAACAGGGGTTGGAGTCATGTTCTTCGTATGGTCGACGTTTATGTAGAGCAACAACTATATTGGATTGAGGTGGTTGAGCCAGATCATTGTGTAAGAAGTAGAGTTGGTGCATCGCTGTGATGATGCCTCCGAATTTGTGAATTGGACATTGAGTTTTCATATATTCCATAGTCTATTCAGGCTTGGAGTTGGGGATAGGGCTACAGATTTGCTGCAGAAATATTTTTCAGAGCGTCAGTGTTTGGCACTACATGTAGGGCAGTTCCACATATTAGGCAAACATCACAATTTCAGCATCATCTTAATTTTATATATTTATATGGGATATAATATAGAAGGTAATTATTGCTTTAGAAATGACATTATTCACACAGATGATTTCTATCTGAATCTCTTGGTTGAAATACTTTGCCCAAGGTAAGATAACTGTGCGATTATGGTAATGAGTATCCACGTCTGTCTGAGACCGTGGAACTGCCCTCCAGCACTGCCGCTCACATCAGGGGACGTAGGAACGACTATGGTTGCTGGCTTCACCGTGGCCAACTAGTTTATTGATGGGCATCTCCTCCTTGCCATCCTCCTAAATTTCCACCACCATCACCACCTCCACAACCTTGTGCTTGTCGCCCCCAACTCAAGCTCAGTGCAAACCCCTTGGAGGGCTGGCATAACCCAAGGGACACAGAACTCTGCCTCACATTTGGTTTCTAGAAGCTCCGCAACAGCCACACTGTGGATGTAGACAGCCCTTAGCGTTATAAATGTGAGCCACTCGCATGTCCCAAACACTCAAAAGAATTGAGACGAGGCGATAGTATTAGATACAAATATTTATTATTAAAACGCGACGCCTTGTAAGGAAGGGGAGGTGCTGGTGGGGGTGGGTGGTGCTGGAAGTGTGGGGGGCTGTGAGATGCTCAGAGGGTGTTCGAGGCCTGGGGGGGCAGGTCTTGGGAGGCTTCTTGAATGCCGGGCTCCAGTGAGCAGCCAGAGATGTCCTCTTCCTCCTCAACCGTGACAAGCTGTGGACATACTGACCCATTAGACACTACACACAACTCAGTACTTCTACCAGCTCAACTGGGATTACACACAACAATCAGCACCCCCTACTGGCAGACAAATGCCAATTGCACACCAGGTGCTGAGTCACCTTGTGCCCACAGGGACATCTGTCATTGGGGGTGCCCTTTCACACGTGTTGAGATGAGATGTAAAGCGCTCTGAGATGCCCCGGTGTACAGAAAGGTGCTAAATCATTCTCATCATTATCACTGTATCCAGCAATAATGAAATTGTATATAGATAGATAATCTGTATTTGTAAACGGGGACCATGACGGCTTAACGTGATGGTTAGACCAGCTCATCATTATCATAATACACTGAATCGTGTGTGCATGAATCTATTATTTACGTTAAACGCAAATTATATACGTGTGTGTGTGTGCGATGCGCGAGTGCTGTACACTCACCTCCACCTCGCTCTGCAGACGCTGCTGCTCCGAGTGTCCACTCTGCTCGTTGTCGCGGTAGGGCGCCAGCTCAGCGTGCAGCTCCGCCACTACACGCTGATACCACTGAATCTCTGCCTGCAGAGATTCCAGTTGCCAGTTCCTGTCAATGAGCTGCGTGGGCCACGGGCAAATGGCGGCAGAGGGACACAGGAAAGCATTTTAACGACTGCGTGAGGTTATTGCAGAACATACAGGTATAATAACACACACACAACCAGGATCTTCATTTATAATTGAGTAATGTAATGAGCTACGAAGCTCTTTTACACAGATGTCCATACACCACCTTTGACCAAATAAACCGAAATGCATCCAATCATCTCAGATCTTGGAAGAAAAGCATGGTTGAACCTCAAGTGCTTGGATGGGCAACCACCATCAATACAAACCAAGATAACACCTATAAAAGCATGATGAAGACCGCTTGTGTTGCAATCGAAACGTCGTGGGTTTTTTTTATATTATAAAAAAAAGTACGTGACTTTACCGAAAGAATCAAGAATATGAATTCCTGCAGTCACGAAAGTTTTATGTTAAACATTTTTTAGGAATTAATTAACCCAAAATCTGGATTAAAATAATAGATTAAGATCGCTTCCCAACCAAAAAGAGGGAGGGGATGGAGATGCATGTAGCAAAGGGGAGCAGATGGTCTAGTAGTCGTAGGTACTTCTACTAGAGGTGGGATGGTGGATCGTAACGTGGTACAGTCCCTAAACAGAGAATGCTCAGTAACCTAGTGCGCATCCATTCTGTACAACCATCAGTGTGAAAAATAAGTGTATACATACAGTCCTCGACTTAGGAACACCATACTTACGGAGACCCGACTTACGGATACCCGACTTCCGAATCTGTTTCTATGAAATGTATTAATTTTTGGTTACCATTGACTTTAAAACGCGAACTTGCACTTCCAAACTGAACCACAGAACTATTTTGTTCAGTGCTGCGATCCTCCACGAGATGTCATGAGTCAGCCTCGTGCACGCGCACATGTGCGTATATGTGAAAGTGATTGTGTGGGGAGCGGTAGTGTTGCAGTTCACGCGCTGCGCTACAAACCCACCGACCCAAGTTCAATTCCAACTCACGGCCAACACCAGTGACGATTATCTGAACCATTCCTGGGCCTCCCGTTGGTCAACTCGGCCTCAAATGAGTACCTAGCGCGCTGTATAAACATCACCACTCGGGACACAAATGCAGCTGGGTGTGGTGCTGGCACACAACCCCTCGCATGCCGTGCTGGCTTTCATAGGCTATCGCTAACAGCACGTGCCCCAACAGCCTATTAAAGCTACACGGTGGATCTTTGTGCGGATCAGAAGTGTAGCGGTGAGCACGCTTGTGATTTGAAAGCGGTGAGTGAAAATAAAAAATATTTTTACTACATTTTACGTATTACTTACGATACACTATAATTTTAGTGTTAATGCAAATGTACATGATTTCTTATTTACGAGTTTAACAATGCTTGACTCTTTTGTTGAACCTTAACACATTTTATAACACTGACAATATGGGAATTTAAATATCGCACATTATTGTATTCCGACTTACGAACCGTTCCGACTTATGAATGGGCCTCAGGAACTAAATGCATTCGTAAGTCGAGGACTGCCATATTATTGATATATTTGTCTATTATACTATGTGTATTATTAGTTGTTTATCATGTAAAATTAGTTTACACTTGAAAAATATTCACCATAAATCCGGTATGTGGGGAAAAAATATTGATAGAGTATGTGTAGTGGCATAGCACTGGCTGCTGGTAAAAAAGGGTAACTGCGGTGTATGGTAGTACCCACGTCAGCAGGCCACGATAGACACGAGAGGGGGACATCTAGGGGAAAGGTCACAGAGGGGGGCCATCGGGAACCCGCTAGTAGGTTCCAGAGAGGGGGCGTGGCCGTGGCGGAGCGAGGCCACGCTGAGAGTATAAGAAGGGCCCCTGTGAGGGACCTTGTGGCTGTTGCTCGAAGTGGGATCCTCGTCGTGCTGTTCGTATATTTAAGATAGTCGTCGTCACCATCTCGTCATCGTCGTTGTCGTCTCGTCGCTGTCGTCTTGTCGCCATCGTCGCTGCCGTCTTCACTCGATATTACGCTGCTAGATAGGTGTTCGCTGTCTCCGTTCAGTGCTGTCACTGTTAGATGGTTAGTGTTTTGTATAGGCAAGCAACGGTAATAGTGTGTACCCACGTAGGGTGTCTGTATTATCCCAATGGTGCTCGTTAAATAAAAGAAGCGCCTAAAAGTCTTACTGTCTCTGAGTTAGTCACTACACATGTACACATGAAAGTGACTACTGTAGTCAGAGATGCAAACGCTTGGGCGTCATCTGGTGCCTTACTGTCGCCATCCAGCGTAAACTATTTGGGTCTTTATAGTAAAGTTCGTAAATCTCAAGTACGCTATGGCAAGGTACCACAGTACATAACATGTGATTGGCTATCAATGACTTGAGTACGTTAATAGTGAAAGTACGTACAACGGGAGGGCGTAAATAATGGTATTACTGTATATATGTGCGTTTGTGCCATGCCGGACTTCATAGGTGCTCGCTAACAGCACTTGCTCACCTTCGCCTCACTCTGCTGGTGCAGCACTTGCAGATCCTGGAGCTGACAGTGAATGCTCTGCAGGTTTTCTTGGCATGGCGCCAGCTCAGCGTGCAGCTCTGCCACCACACGCTGGTAACCCAAAATCCCCACCTGCAGGGATCCCAGATGCTCATTCTTTTCGATGAGCTGCATGGGCCACGGACAAACGGCAGCAGAAGGACATGGCTAAGCATTTTAACGACTGCGTGCAGTTGTTAAAGAACATACAAATGCAACAAACACATACAGAACCAGTATCTTTATTTTAAATGAAGGAATCTGATAAGCTATGAAACTCTTTTTCACAGATGTCCATACACCACACCACCTATGACCAAATGACCCGGAATGCACCCAATATTATAAGATCTTGGAAGAAAAGCAGGGTTGAACTTTGATGGTACTTGGATGGGTGACCACCATCCATACAACCCAAGATAACACCTATAAAAGCCCAGATATATGGATTAATTAACCCAAAAGCTACTTTAAAATGTCCGATTATAATTGCTTCCCAACCAAAAATAGGAAGGGGATGGAGATGCACGTAGCAGAGGGGAGCAGATGTTCTAGTAGTAGTAGGTACTTTTACTAGAGGTGGGATGGTGGATTGTAATGTGGTACAGTCCCTAAACAGAGGATGCTCAGTAACCCAGTGCGCATATACACATCTGTGTGAAAAATACGTGTATATATAGGCAGTCCTCAACTTACAAACACCTGCACTTACGAACCTGCTTCCATCAAATATATATTTTATAACATTGGCTTTAAACGCGAACTCGCACTTGAAAATTGAACCGCGTCACTATTTTGTTCAGTGGAGCAATCCTCCGCGACATGTAATAATTCAGGATGGCGCTTGGAGCAAGTGTTTGCCTATAAGTGTGTGTGTGTGCACGCGCACGTGTCTATGTGTATGAAAGTGAATGTGTGGGGAGCGGTAGTGTAGCGATTAGCCTTCGAAAGCGGCGACCCGAGTTCGATTCCCGTTCATGGCCAACACCAGTGACGATTATGTGAACCGGTCCTGGGCGTCCCCTAGATCGACCCAGCCTCAAATGAGTACCTGGTGCGATGTGTAAACACCACCACTGGAGAGACAAAGGCAGCGAGGCATGGTGCTGGCCAATCACCCCCTTGTGTGCCATGCCGGCCTTCATAGGTGCTGCTCACTAACAGTACTTTCCCCAACAGTCTATTAAGGCTATACGGGGAGTCTTTGTCTGCGACGTGCGAATGCAGTGTACTCACCTCCGCCTCGCTCTGCTGGCGCAGCATGTCCAAATGCTGCAGCTGTGAGCGTCCGATCTGTGCGTTTTCGCGGTACTGCTCCAGCTCTGTGTGCAGCTCGGCCAGCATACGCTGATACCAAAGAATCCCCGCATGCAGGGATCCCAGCTCCTGGCTCCTCTCGAACAGCTGCTTGGGCCACAGGCAGAGGGACAGAGAAAAGCATTTTAACGACTGTGTGCGGTTATTGTAGAACATACAGATGCAACAACAGACATTTAGAACCAGAATCTTTATTCATATTGGAGGAGTCTGATGAGCTGTGAAAATATTTTTCACAGATGTCCATACCCCATGTTTGACCAAATCACCCAGGATGCACCCAATCTTGTCAGACCATCATGCACACAACCCATGATTACGCCTATAAAAGCCCACATATATGGATTAAGTAACCCAAAATCTGCAGTAAAAGGTCAGATTAAAATCGCTTCCCAAACCAGGACAGGGAGGGCATGGACATGCACATAGCAGAGGGGAGCAGATGGTCAGACCCTACACAGCCTGACGACTCAAGTGCTGTGTCACGGTCAGACCTGGGCCGTTCCGGGGCCAGGAGAGCCTGGGTTCTCAGCGGCCGTGGGAACGAGGCTGGGAGCATTACCTGACGCAGAGTGTCCTCATTCTCAGCTTGGGACGTGGTCAGCTGATCCTGCAGCGCCGACAGTCCCTGTTGGGGGGTGGAGAGCTCCGGCTGGGCACTGGCGCGCTCCGCCTCACTCGCTGCGAGCTCCTCCTTGCTCGCCTTGAGCTCCTCCCTCAGCCGAGTGATTGTGTCCTCGTCCTCCTGAGCCTTAATACAGGCAACGTTCGTTTTACCATCGTAATCATCACCATTATCATCATGAACAGCCATGATCCGTCCACCGCTGAATGTGTTTTTGTGATACTGCTGGATGAAAGTTTCCCTGAGCCATACCGGTCATGGGAATTAATTGATCATACTTCATCACACTGGTCAGCATGAAGTGGTACACCCAAGACTGGGTCAGATTTCACTGGCCACCAATGCTAGCCATGGTTGGTAATCAAACTCGGACAGCTTGGTTCAGAGTGCAGAAGGCTCATCACAGTAAATTAATACGTTGTATATCATCATAAATATTTCGTCGCACAAGGGTCTCCTCCTCTTGTGAACGCTGCCACAAATGTCTTAAAACTCAAACTTGAATTATCTTTATTTTACCAGCTAAGGCCTACTGAACTATATAGCTCTTTTTCAGAAGCGACCTGCCCACAAATGAAAGTTCAACGAAGTGGCGTATCATGTGGAAATGTATTGCAGCTATAGAATCTAAACGCACGTTTCTAAATGTGGAGGAAGAACCGGAGGACCCGGAAAAAATCCACGTGACCACAGGGAGAACATGCAAACTCCAAATATACAGGTGTCGGGGTTGGGATCAAACCCACAACCTCCTGCATACAGGTGAGGTAGTTAACATCTCGCCACCGTGGCGCCCCTCTTCAGTGCCAATCGCGGCTTCACCACGGGTGCCCTTGCGAGCCGATACCTTCTTGGAGTTGCGCTCGAACTGCTTAAAAGCATCGGCGAGGGTGAGCCGGACCTCCTCCAGCCCTGTCGCCAGCTCGCAGGCCTCTTTCCGATGCACGTCCTGCTGCTGCGCCTTCTCCATCCCAAGTGCCTGGACGTGCCCCTCCGACTCCTTCAGCTACAGGCACGCACACGTTCCACAATGTTGGATTCATGTCTGGGGAAGTATACTGAATATGGTGTGCAGAATGTGGAAATATTTTCTGGGTTGGAAAAGACCCAGCTGTAATTAAGCCCGGCTTGCAAACAGATAAATAATTACCACTTAAGTCATTTAAACTCTGTGGTGTGCATATAGCTGTGTGTCTGCAAGCCTATATTGTTTCTCTAACAAATGCAAGCCAATCACATTTTAGAAAAAGTCCTGTAAACTGCAGCTGACTTTATAATTAAATTGTATTTATTCTAACTGAAAGTATTAAAATGTGAGAAAATACATTCGCAACTCTGAATCATGACAAATTATGAAAGGGAGTGAATTAGTTAAAGGCCTAGTCAGGGATTGCCTTGTCTAGTGTAATTACCTCATCCAACATTCACCTATCTGCAGACAAAATTAAGAGCCATGAGGGGAGGACCGATCCTGCGGTCACAATTATACCTTTTGCCATATAGAAATGCATGATCATACTACATTCGAAAAAAAAAACATTCTGGCTGTCTGCCTTCCTGGCTGCATCCATATTACTTATATAACCACTTCAGGTTTCAGCCACCTGTGATTAAGCCAGGTTCACATGTGCAGTGAGTTAATGATCTCAGCCTGATCATCAATGACTTCACAGAAAAGCCCATGAAAACAATGTCGGCTTTACACTAAATCGAGCTAAGTTCCAGCTCTGAAAACCAAAGATCAGACTGTTTTGTGATGAACATTACTCATTACTCTCCATAGCAGGGCAGATATCAAAGTATTTCCTCCTATTGTGTGGGTACCAGAGGGCACTTAAATATTTCTCAGAAGTAGTTATGTGATTTATGCTTCTGCAAACCATTCTCTAACATGAAACTTGAACTATCTTCTTTGGTTCTTTCGGTAAAGTCACGTAGAATGAGAATAAAATAATAAATTGATAAAATAAAATAACTCAATAATATTCTCATGACGTTTCGGCCACAACACAAGCGGCCTTCATCAGGTTGTTGTGGCCGAAACGTCGTGAGAATATTATTGTGTTATTTTAT
Organism: Petromyzon marinus; assembly: GCF_048934315.1. Taxonomy (NCBI): domain Eukaryota; kingdom Metazoa; phylum Chordata; class Hyperoartia; order Petromyzontiformes; family Petromyzontidae; genus Petromyzon; species Petromyzon marinus. Next base: position 21,727,463 of record NC_133672.1, on the reverse strand, counting down.
TTTATCAATTTATTATTTTATTCTCATTCTACGTGACTTTACCGAAAGAACCAAAGAAGATGAATCATTGCAGTCACGAAAGCTTTAAATCGAAATGAAACTTGAATTTGGAGCTTTCGTGACTGCAGGAATTATTCTTTGGTTTTTTATTATTAATTTTATTATTTCTTATTTCTACGTGACTTTACCTAAAAAAACATTCTCTAACATGCGATGGTGCACTGCTCAGGCGATGAGGACAGGCCTCATGCACACACATGGAGGTGGGGGGGCTGCCGCATAAGGCTCTGGTTACCTGGTGCTGCAGCCCGGCGATCTGGCCGTGCATGCACTCCATCTCAGCATCCGTGTGCTGAAGTGTGTGCTGCAGCTGCACCACCTCCTGTGCCCTCGCGGCCTCCTCTGCCCTGGAGACTCCCAGCTCGGCCTTGAGAAAGTCCGTCTGTTGCTCCAGAGAATTGCCTGTCGGAAGGGACACAAAACCATGGCGATGAAGACAGTACAGCCACCAGTGGCAGCAGACAGAGAAGGAGCAGCAGCTCAGGAGGAAGAGTACCAGCAGCGGGAGTAGTAGCAGACAGAATAGGTCTGAGGTCCCTCAGACCTATTCACCAGCTTGCATGCAAACACAGGGTCCAGAATAATAATATATGCACAGGAAGGGCCTAGTGAGAGAGCAGTTAGTAAACCCAGTGCAGTCCTATGTTAGACAGCGGAAGTGGTCCACGTGGGAAATGAAGTAAAAACGAGGAATTACTCGTTTTAACTCGTAAAAAGAAGTTATTGGTGCACAGTGCTCGACAAAAATTAGTGTTCAATGAGTCCGTGGATTCAGAAAGATTTTGGAGCACAGGCCCCTACCCACCGGTCTCCTCGCAGCAAGCGTTAGCCTCCTGCAGTCGTTGCTGCAGCTCCAGTACTTCATGCCGCAGGTTGTCCACCTCGGTCTGCTGCACCTCTTGGTTGGTAAAGAGGTCGCGCATGTTCGCTCTCAGCTCCGCGGCCTCGGTGCCCAGCCGCTCGGTTTCAGTCCCGCGCTCTCGCGCCTCTTCCCGCGCCGCCACCAGGTCTGCCTCTGAGCGCCGCAGCAGCTCGTCACGCTCCTTCAGCGCCTGCGGGCGGAGACGGGCAGCATCTAAATTACACGTAATTACAACATGTAATTTGAATATATTAATAAATTGTTTAGCATTCATCCAAAATATTGAGAAAATAAGTGGGCTTGGGCAGGACACATTGCTGTTGCAAGAAGGGGGGTGGCTGTTGCGAGAGTGGAGGCCTCACCTTCTGGAGGACCGTGATGTGCACAACGTGAGCGTCGTACTCTGAATTGTCGTGCATATGTGATGCACGATATTCGGCCAGCTCTATGTATGCCAGATGCAGAGTCGCATCGTGCTCACGCCTCAGCTGCTCCTCGCGCTCGCCCCACCGCACTGCCTCCAACTCCACCTGCAGGCTGTTGATGGCCTGCGAGTGTGCCATTAGCTGCTCACGGGCAGAAGGGCACAGTGTCACAGGCACGTGCATGCATAGGTGGGCAGCCCTTCATCACAGACACATGCAGCGTGCAGATGAGGACAGGTACAGACATACAGACACACGGAGCATGTAATTGTACAGAGAGATAAGAGACTATAGACATGGGCAGGAGGCACAAGAAAATAAATTACAGATGCAGAGACATACACACAAAGACACAAGCAAGTCATACAAATTTGGACACATTATGGAAAGACAGTGCATGTGGAGAGAGATGTACATAGCCCAAGGCAGAACATGCAGAGGGAGACAAGATAAGAATGCGGAGACACGGGCATTGAGTACAGAGACGCACATACAGGCGCCTCGCATGCAGACGGACGCACACGTGCAGTGGATGCTTTTCAAGATGAAAATAAGAAATTGAGATTCTATTGTAAACAAATCAAGAACTACAAAAATATGCAAGGTAAACACCTGTGGTCTTATTGAACATACCACAATCACGTTTAAAATATTTAGAATGATAATAGAAAGTCAAAAAATAGAACCATGATACTTGTATACATCAATCAACGATTGGTAAGCATGCATACAACATGGCAACGTTCTTCATCATAAGATAATGAAGAAACTCGTTGCACCCAAATGTTCATCTTCAAATTGAGTCAATATTCAAAACAAATAACTCACAACGCCTCCTCACACCATGTCGGTCATGGGAATGTGTTTGACTATACTTCCCCATGCTGGTCAGCACCGTACAGATGTATTAATCAATAAAACATAATACATGCACATTATGTGGGGAGATGCTATGATACAAAAATTTAGTTTGATCTGCTTTTATCTTTCATTTTCAACATTATTGGGAATAAAACCATGGACCACTCGCTACAGTGAATTTAGCAAAATTTATTACGGAACCAAAATATAATTCGATGGGTTTTTTGTGCACTCATTAGCAACTAGGCTGAGACCACTATGCTTGAGAATCCGGTTTAATCACTGTGGTTGGGCAGCTGTAATCCACATTCAATCCTGGCATCTCAGCCATGCTGGCACAGCATGTCTGACCCCTGGGGCACCTAGCTACCTCCCAGAATGCACTCATTTAATGTGCCATTTCCTTGACGTTCAGATCCTAACTCTGAATAAAAACTCAACGCATGAATCAATAATGATGCACTTAATAGGGCAGAGCTTCTAAAAGGTGATGTTTCAGGCAATGGGCCTTCATCACATCAGAGAAGTCAAAGCAATATCCATTGCAGCGTTATTGACGAATATGTTGAGGTTTTGTTATCTCTGCTTGTGTGCCACGCAGCTTCACAACGTGAACACATTATTTGGGTCTTTCGGTAAGGCCATGTAGATACAAAAATAATAATAACAATATCACGACGTTTCGATCGCAACACAAGCAATCGTCATCAAGTGAAGGATATGGCAGGAGAGCTGCCGAGGCAGGAAAAAATATATGGCGGGAGCGCTGCTAAGGTAGGGAGTTAAAAAGGTTTGAGATGGGTGTAGCTCAAGGGTCAGTGGGCAGGGCTTGATGAAATTTGCATGTAAATGTAAGATCGGCGAAATCTTGACAAACGAAGTTTCACTTTAGCCGTGCTCCGTGTAACAAGGGGACAGGGGGGTTGGTGGTGGCCACAGTACCTCCTCAGCATGGTTTTTCTTGAGTTGGTGCAGCATCTCGTGGAGACTCTTCTCTGTCTGGCTCAGTGCGCCACGCAGGGTGGCGAACTGCGCTCTTGCCCTGCTCAGATTGTCCCGCAGGGTCGACACCTCCCGGGACAGGTGGTGCATTTCCTTTTCCGGCATTTCCAACTGCGACGGGAGCAAGGGCACATGGCACGGGCACGTTAGCTCCTCCCAGCGTAAATCCTGCCTTCAATCGCATCGTGACATGCCATTCGCCATCGGATGGTGGAGACAACACCATGGCACATGGCAAGTGAGGTGCCTAATACACAGGTAGACACACATAGGACAGATGGGCTGACACCCACACACCCAAGCAAAGGCAACACCACGATTCCCCGCACAGCCTAAACAGAGTGGTAGAATGCGCAGCAGCGCTGGCCCAGGAAATGCACCCACACCATCTTCATTTACATTCGCTCAGCCAATGAGAGTGACAAACGCTCCAAGACAACCAGCATTCATGGCCATGAGTACTTAAAAAAAATCAATAATTTCGTCAATGTTAATACAATATTTGAACCTTATGGGGTCCCATAAGCCCCCGGCTCTCGCATAAACTGCGTTGCGACGTCATTTTGTCTGTTGAAGGCGAATGAAACGGCAATCTATTCCTCTCGACGAGCTCTACACGATGCGCTAATCAAAGTTTCAAAGTTTGGTTTCTTCTGCGCATTCGTCCTCGCTGCGCTTGGACGGCATGACAACAGAATGATCCTCGCCAGGTAGGTCGCGTCGTTTATGTGCGCGGTGTGACGGAGTCACCAAAAATGTATTCATTACGATTTTGACTTACGTTTATTCGGGACCTCGGGGTCCCGCCATAAGGTTAATTTGTTGTTCAGTTTTATCACAGTACGCTCTGAGCCACACAGCGCTCGCCAATTTTTAAAAGACAAACTCGTCCGTCGATGTGTTTGCTCCTCCTTGGTCTCTCTGCCTTAGCCCCAAAATGTCTGGGAATGTCAACATGCCAGTGATAAGGCCGGTCGAGGTGAGTGAGCATATGGCGGTTACACTGGTGAGTACAGTACATAATACTTCCTGATGCTATAAAAAAAAAAATTCGTTTTGATGGAATGTTTACCATCTGTTTTATTACTCTTATAAAATAGCGCTGATACTCCAATGAAGCCCTCATTTATTGTTCATAAGAGACAACGCTGTCGAGAAGTCATCCCCATATATAATGGTATAACCCTTTTCGCGCTGATTTCCTGAATGCTCACTTCTCCACATAGGCATCTTGAGCGCTAAGCGAGACTGCCTGTATTCATTTCAGCCTAAGTCGACATAGGGGAGTCCCAACACTGGCTCAGATATCCCTCGCCACTGGTGTTAGCAGGTATTTGTGGTTCATGCGGACTTGCTGCCTTGTAAAAGGTGTCAATCTGGTGTTGGGGCAAAGCTTTTTTTTATCATTCCATACACGTTTGCATTTTAGCTGGTAAGTGGCAGAGTGGTGGCCTCCACTCCAGCCTAGATTTGTGTCTGTCCCCTACCTCTCTTACCGAGTACAACTCCTCTGACATCAAAACACAAGGGGCCGTCCATAAATGACGTCACGCGATTTTGGACCCCTCCCCCTTTGTCACACGGTGTCACAAAAAGTCAGACCCCCCAAAAAAAACATGCTTCAAATCGCTTTAGTTCACAGTTCCATTTATTTGGTATAGCCCTGTGAGCCATTCAGCTCTTGATTCGGGTGCACCCGCAACAAACAAAAACATGAACAAGAAAACATCTTAAACTATTGTCATTGTAGTGCGTATTAATGTGGTGCTGCACTCTGATGTTGTAGAACATTTATTAAAAAGTCTATTTAATTAAGTGGAACGTGTTGTCTATTTTTATTTAAAATTGCGCATTTTGATGTGACATCACATTTCTCAAACCCCCCCCCCGTCACACATCGTCACAAATGTCTGCCCCCCCCCCAAGTGCGTGACGTCATTTATGGACGGCCCCCAAGAGGTGGCACTACGCACCTACACTGTTGACACATTCATTGTCTCATGTGTTGCTTTCTCAACTGTGGTCTGTTGAAGAATATCATGTATATTCTTGCCGACGCAGATAAAGAAACACAGGTGCTCAGATCGCTGGCTTTGCCCGAATTACAGGCCACCACGCAGCGATAAGGAGCCCGCAGCGCTGGCGTAATCAAATGCAGCGATGACGTCATCATAGGCAGCGATTACGCCATCGACCACAGCGATGACGACATCGATTAGTAATGACGTCATCAATTACAGTGACGACGTCAATTTCAGTGAAGAAAGCATCGAATACAGTGATGACGTCATCAATGGCAGTGATTACGTCACTGGCTTTACCCAAAAAGGGCGGAGCCAATGGCTCGGGCCTTATTGCGTCACCAAACGTCACGTGACCCCCAGGCACAGCTGCTGGGAAATGGCAGTTGACACGAGATGCTATCACCTTGGCAACGCAAACAAGGACCAACTGCCCAGAGAAAGCTTTTTCCGACTAAAATCCTTGATGAAACTCTCAATCTGTGATCTTAAACTATGAACCTCGTTACCCACGCATCAAGCGCTCAATTTAAAGTAAAATTTAAATATTTTAAAAAATAATATTTTTTCTCGATGTGATCACAGTACTATATTTGTTACTTCGTAAAACTCCAACGCAAGAGGTGGCGCCACTCACCTCCACTGTTGACGAATTTGGAGTCTCCAGCGTCGCTTGCATCTGCTGCCGTCTCTTGAAGAACTTCATGGCTCCTGTTGGGGGCGCAAGAGACAAACGCAGCCGCTCAGCTCGCTCGCCCTGCCGGAGTGACGTAACGCCATTGGGGTCGGAGGTGAGAGCGCAGGAAGTTACGCAATTGGCCCCGCCTACCATGGGCGGAGCCAGATCACGTGCCCCCAGGCACCCTATGGGGGCAGAGGAAGCTGCCTCCGTATCAGCCAGGGCTCAAAGTTCTCGACGCGGCTTTTGCGTCTGCGATTTGAAACTCGGAACCTCTTCACCCACGTGTCGAGAGTTCAATGTTTGAATGCAATTTAATCGAGGCCACTGTCTTGGTATGGTCCTTTGACTGTTGGTGTTTTGCCATCTTGCCCAAGCTTGGATTTGATGTTGACAAATCTACAAGAAGGTATGAGCTTGCACAGTTTGATTTTACATGACATTTATTCGTGACTTGACTACATTTTCTCAATCCTTACTCGAGTATCTTTAATTGCATTTTGTTGTTGATGCAACTGGCTAACCCGACCCTTCTGGACGTGTGTGAAAGAGAACGTCAAAACTCATGTAAAATACAGATTCTGATTTATCTACACGCACACGCAGAAGGCAAACGCGGGTACCTGGCCTCTATGCAGCAGACACGAGTAATTTATTATCTTTCAGGATGTTATTTAGAACTTTATTGAATGTTATGTCACCAACCAAACATCGAGCATAGCAACAAATATCATGCAACTCTCCGGAGACGGACACCTCCCTTACCGACCTCACCTCATCCTCCTCACCCCTAACCCCTCACCTCGCCCTCCTCACCCCTCGTTCTCCTCACCCCTCGTTCTCCTCACCCCTCGTTCTCCTCACCCCTCGCCTCGTCCTCACCCCCGTTCTACTCACCTCGTCCTCACCGCTCGCCTCATCCTCACCCCTCGCCTCATCCTCACCCCTCGACTCATCCTCACCCCTCGACTCATCCTCACCCCTCGACTCATCCTCACCCCTCGACTCATCCTCACCCCTCGACTCATCCTCACCCCTCGACTCATCCTCACCCCTCGACTCATCCTCACCCCTCACCTCGTCCACCTCACCCGTCGTCCTCAACCCTCACCTCGTTCTCACCCCTCGCCTCTCGTTCTACTCACCCCGTCGTTACCCCTCACCTCGTTCTCACCTCATCCTCACACGGCTACCTGCACTCTATGTAGTAGACGTGAATAATTGACTATAATTCAGATTGTTATTAACTTTATTACATGTTTTGTCACGAATCAAACATCACCTCCTCCTCACCCTTCACCTCGTCCTCACCCCGTCCTCGCATCTCGCCTCGTCCTCCTCACCCCGTTCTCCTTCACCCCTCGTTCTCACCCCTCACCTCGTCCTCCTCACCCCTCACCTCGTTCTTCTCATCCCTCAGCTCGTATTCCTCACCCCTCACCTCGCCCTCACTTCGTCCTCCTCACCCCTCACCTCGTCCTCGCCTCGTCATCTTTACCCCTTAGCTCATCCTCCTCACCCTCACCTCGTCCTTCTCTAACCCCTCGCTCTTCTCACCTCATTCTCACCCATCACCTCGTCCTCCTCACCCATCGCCTCGTCCTCCTCACCCATCGCCTCGTCCTCCTCAACCCTCGTTCTCACCCCTCGCCTCCTCCTCACCCCTCGCCTCGTCCTCCTCACCCGTCGTTCTCCTCACCCCTCGCCTCGTACTCACCCCTCGCCTCGGCCTCCTCAACCCTCGTTCTCACCCCTCGTCTCCTCACCCCTCGCCTCGGCCTCCTCACCCCTCGTTCTCCTCACCCCTCGTTCTCCTCACCCCTCGTACTCACCCCTCGCCTCGTACTCACCCCTCACTTCGTCCTCCTCACCCCTCACCTCGTCCTCGCCTCGTCCTCACCCCTTGCCTCGTCATCTTTACCCCTCAGCTCATCCTCCTCACCCTCACCTCGTCCTCCTCACCCCTCACCTCGTCCTCCTCAGCTCGTCCTCTTCACCCCTCGTCCTCCTCACCCCTCACCTCGTCCTCCTCACCCCTCAGCTCGTCTTCCTCACCTCGTCCTCACCCCTCACGTCGTCCGCTTGACCTTTCACCTCGTCCACACCCCTCACCTCATCCTCACCCATCACCTCGTCTTCCTCACCCCTCACCTCATCCGCTTTACCCCTCAGCTCGTCCTCCTCACCCCGCGTCCTCCTCACCCCTCAGCTCGTCTTCCTCACCCCTCACCTCGTCCTCCTCACCCCTCGTCCTCCTCACCCCCACACCTCGTTCTTCTTACTTCTCACCCCCCGTCCTCCTCACTTCTCGTCCTCCTCACCCCTCACCCCTCGTCCTCCTCACCCCTCACGCCTCATCTTCCTCACCCATCGTCCTCCTCACCCCTCGTCCGCGTCACCTTTCACCTCGTCCTCCTCACCCCTCGACTCGTCCTCACCTCTCAGCTCGTCCTCCTCACCCGTCGTCGTCCTCACCGCTCACCTCGTCCTCCTCACCCCTCACCTCTCCCTCACCTCGTCCTCCTAACCCTTAGCTCGTCCTCCTCGTCCTCCCCTTCCCTCGCTGTCCTCACCATTTGCCTCGTCCTCCTCACCCCACACCTCGTTCTTCTTACCCCTCATCTTGTCCTCCTCACCACTCGACTCGTTTTACTCACCCCTCACCTCACCCTCCTCACCCCTCGTCCTCCTCACCCCTCGTCCTCCTCACCCATTGTCCTCCTCACCCATTGTCCTCCTCACCGCTCGTTTTCCTCACCCCTCGTTCTCCTCACCCCTCGTTCTCCTCACCCCTCAGCTCGTCTTCCTCACCCCTCACCTCGTCCACCCCACCCCCGCGCCTCGTCATCCTCACGCCTCGCCCGCCTCACCCCTCACCTCGTCCTTCTCACCCACACTGCGTTCTTCTTACCCCTCACCTCTTCCTCCTCACCACTCGACTCGTCCTCCGCACCCCTCACCTCCTCACCCCTCGCTCTCCTCACCCCTCGTCCTCCTCACCCCTCGCTCTCCTCACCCCTCGCTCTCTTCACCCCTCGCTCTTCCTCAACCCTCGTCCTCACCCCCACACCTCGTTTTTCTTCTCACCCCCGTCCACACCCCTCGCTCGTCCACCACACCCTGCTCCTCACCTCCTCACCCCTCGTCCTCCTCACCCCTTGTCCTCCTCACCCCTCGTCCTCCTCACGCCTCGCTCTCCTCAGCCCTCGCCTCGTCCTCTTCACCCCTCGTCCTCCTCACCCCCACACCTCGTTCTTCTTACTTCTCACCCCCCCGTCCTCCTCACCTCTCGTTCTCCTCACCCATCGCTCGTCCACCGCACCCTGCTCCTCATCCTCCTCACCCCTCACCTCGTCCTCCTTACCCCTCACGTCGTCCGCTTGACCCCTCACCTCGTCCTCTTGATCCCTCACCTCGTTCTCACCCCTCACCTCGTCCACCTCACTTGTCCTCAACCCTCACCTCGTTCTCACCCCTCACCTCGTCCTCCTCACCCCCACAGCTCGTTCTTCTTACTCCTCACCCCTCACTCTCCTCACCCCTCGTCCTCCTCACTCTCGTCATCGTCACCCCTCGTCCTCCTCACCCCTCGTTCTCCTCACCCCTCGCCTCATCTTCCTCACCCATCGTCCTCCTCACCCCTCGTCCGCCTCACCTTTTACCTCGTCCTCCTCACCCCTAGACTCGTCCTCACCTCAGCTCGTCCTCCTCACCCATCGTCGTCCTCACCGCTCACCTCGTCCTCCTCACCCTTAGCTCGTCCTCACTCCTCGTCCTCCCCTCCTCTCGCTGTCCTCACCATTCGCCTCGTCCTCCTCACCCCACACCTCGTTCTTCTTACCCCTCATCTTGTCCTCCTCACCACTCGACTCGTCCTACTCACCCCTCACCTCACCTCACCCTCCTCACCCATTGTCCTCACCCATTGTCCTCCTCACCCATTGTCCTCTTCACCGCTCGTTCTCACCCCTCGTTCTCCTCACCCGTCAGCTCGTCTTCCTCACCTCGTCCTCACCCCTCACGTCGTCCGCTTGACCTTTCACCTCGTCCACACCCCTCATCTCATCCTCACCCCTCACCTCATCCGCTTTACCCCTCAGCTCGTCCTCCTCACCCCTCGTCTTCCTCACCCCTCACCTCGTCCTCCTCACCCCTCGTCCTCCTCACCCCTCACCCCTCGTCCTCCTCACCCCTCGCCTCATCTTCCTCACCCATCGCTCTCCTCACCCCTCGTCCGCCTCACCTTTTACCTCGTCCTCCTCACCCCTCGACTCGTCCTCTCACCTCAGCTCGTCCTCCACACCCGTCGTCATCCTCCTCACCCGTCGTCGTCCTCACCGCTCAACTCGTCCTTCTCACCCTTCACCTCTCCCTCGCCTCGTCCTCCTCACCCTTAGCTCGTCCTCACTCCTCGTCCTCCCCTCGCTGTCCTCACCATTTGCCTCGTCCTCCTCACCCCACACCTCGTTCTTCTTACCCCTCATCTTGTCCTCCTCACCACTCGACTCATCCTACTCACCCCTCACCTCACCCTCCTCACCCCTCGTTCTCCTCACCCCTCAGCTCGTCTTCCTCACCCCTCACCTCACCTCGTCCACCGCACCCCGCGCCTCGTCATCCTCACGCCTCGCCCACCTCACCCCTCACCTCGTCCTTCTCACCCACACCGCGTTCTTCTTACCCCTCACCTCTTCCTCCTCACCCCTCGACTCGTCCTCCTCACCCCTCGCTCTCCTCACCCCTCGCTCTCCTCACCCCTCGGCCTCCTCACCCCTCGGTCTCCTCACCCCTCGCTCTCCTCACCCCCACACCTCGTTCTTCTTACTTCTCACCCCCCGTCTTCCTCGCCCCTCGTCCTCCTCACCCCTCGCTCGTCCACCGCACCCAGCTCCTCATCCTCCTCACCCCTCACCTCGTCCTCCTTACCCCTCACGTCGTCCGCTTGACCCCTCACCTCGTCCTCTTGACCCCTCACCTCGTTCTCACCCCTCACCTCGTCCACCTCACTTGTCCTCAACCCTCACCTCGTTCTCACCCCTCACCTCGTCCTCCTCACCCCCACAGCTCGTTCTTCTTACTCCTCACCCCTCACTCTCCTCACCCCTCGTCCTCCTCACTCTCGTCATCGTCACCCCTTGTCCTCCTCACCCCTCGTCCTCCTCACCCCTCGCCTCATCTTCCTCACCCATCGTCCTCCTCACCCCTCGTCCGCCTCACCTTTTACCTCGTCCTCCTCACCCCTCGACTCGTCCTCACCTCAGCTCGTCCTTCTCACCCGTCGTCGTCCTCACCGCTCACCTCGTCCTCCTCACCCTTAGCTCGTACTCACTCCTCGTCCTCCCCTCGCTGTCCTCACCATTTGCCTCGTCCTCCTCACCCCACACCTCGTTCTTCTTACCCCTCATCTTGTCCTCCTCACCACTCGACTCATCCTACTCATCCCTCACCTCACCCTCCTCACCCCTCGTCCTCCTCACCCCTCGCCTCGTACTCACCCCTCACTTCGTCCTCCTCACCCCTCGTTCTGCTCACCCCTCGTCCTCCTCAACCCTCGTTCTTACCCCTCTCCTCCTCCTCACCCCTTGCCTCGTACTCACCCCTCACTTCGTCCTCCTCACCCCTCACCTCGTCCTCCTCACCCCTCACCTCGTCCTCGCCTCGTCCTCCTCACCCCTTGCCTCGTCATCTTTACCCCTCAGCTCATCCTCCTCACCCTCACCTCGTCCTCCTCACCCCTCACCTCGTCCTCCTCAGCTCGTCCTCTTCACCCCTCGTCCTCCTCACCCCTCACCTCGTCCTCTTCACCCCTCAGCTCGTCTTCCTCACCTCGTCCTCACCCCTCACGTCGTCCGCTTGACCTTTCACCTCGTTCACACCCCTCACCTCATCCTCACCCATCACCTCGTCTTCCTCACCCCTCACCTCATCCGCTTTACCCCTCAGCTCATCCTCCTCACTCCTCAGCTCGTCCTCCACACCCCTCGTCCTCCTCACCCCTCGTCCTCCTCACTCCTCAGCTTGTTTTCATCACCTCTCACCTCGTCCTCCTCACCCCTCGACTCGTCCTTCTCACCCCTCATCCTCCTCACCCCTCGTCCTCACCTCTCATCCTCACCCCTCGTCCTCCTCACCCCTCGCCTCATCGTCCTCACCCATCGTCCTCACCCCTCGTCCGCCTCACCTTTCAACTCGTCCTCCTCACCCCTCGACGCGTCCTCACCTCTCACCTCAGCTCGTCCTCACCTCAGCTCGTCCTCCTCACCCGTCGTCGTCCTCACCGCTCACCTCGTCCTCCTCACCCTTCACCTCGTTCTTCTTACCCCTCATCTTGTCCTCCTCACCACTCGACTCATCCTACTCACCCCTCACCTCACCCTCCTCACCCCTCGTCCTCCTCACCGCTCGTTCTCCTCACCCCTCGTTCTCCTCACCCCTCAGCTCGTCTTCCTCACCCCTCACCTCGTCCACCGCACCCCGCGCCTCGTCATCCTCACGCCTCGCCCACCTCACCCCTCACCTCGTCCTTCTCACCCACACCGCGTTCTTCTTACCCCTCACCTCACCCCTCGACTCGTCGTCCTCACCCCTCGTCCTCCTCACCCCTCGTCCTCCTCACCCCTCGCTCTCCTCACCCCTCGCTCTCCTCACCCCTCGCTCTCTTCACCCCTCACTCTCCTCAACCCTCGTCCTCACCCCCACACCTCGTTTTTCTTCTCACCCCCCGTCCTCACCCCTCGCTCGTCCACCGCACCCTGCTCCTCACCTCCTCACCCCTCGTCCTCCTCACCCCTCGTCCTCCTCACCCCTCGCTGTCCTCACCCCTCGCTCTCCTCACCCCTCGCTCTCCTCACGCCTCGCTCTCCTCAGCCCTCACCTCGTCCTCCTCACCCCTCGTCCTCCTCACCCCCACACCTCGTTCTTCTTACTTCTCACCCCCCGTCCTCCTCGCCCCTCGTCCTCCTCACCCTTCGCTCGTCCACCGCACCCTGCTCCTCATCCTCCTCACCCCTCACCTCGTCCTCCTTACCCCTCACGTCGTCCGCTTGACCCCTCACCTCGTCCTCTTGACCCCTCACCTCATTCTCACCCCTCACCTTGTCCACCTCACTTGTCCTCAACCCTCACCTCGTTCTCACCCCTCACCTCGTCCTCACCCCCACAGCTCGTTCTTCTTACTCCTCACCCCTCACTCTCCTCACCCCTCGTCCTCCTCACCCCTCGTCCTCCTCACGCCTCGTCCTCCTCACCCCTCGTTCTCTTCACTCCTCGTTCTCCTCACCTTTCTCCTCGCGTTCCTCACACCTCATCTCGTCCTCCTCACCCCTCACCTCCTGACCTCGTTCTTCTTACCCTTCACCTCGTCATCCTGACCCCTTGCCTCGTCCTCCTCACCCGCTCCTGACACGGCCAACACACACGCCCATGGCAACCTCACTTAGGGCACGGCACACCGACTTAGCATCACCCTCATTTATACCTCCACGTTTATCGGCCTCGTTCTATCGTGACGGCCAAGACGCTGGACGTTTGTGATAAAGAACTTCGTAGCTCATCGGATTCCTCCTCCAGTGTACAAATAAATAAATAAATATCACGGCTCTGATCTCTTTGCGGCGCCGCAGTGACGTTCATCACTCGCCGCCTCCCTATGGCACGACTACGACGCCCTCTGTTGGACGCTGTGTGTCATCAACATTGTTGCCTGTGATTACACTCAACACAACGTTGTTGTTGTAAGTGATTACACTCAACACAACGTTGTTGTTGTTGTAAGTGATTACACTCAACACAACATTGTTGTTGTAAGTGATTACACTCTACACAACGTCGTTGTGAGTGATTACACTCAACACAATGTCGTTTTGAGTGATTACACTCAACACAACGTTGTTGTTTGTGATTACACTCAACACAACGTCGTTGCGTCTCATCAATATTTTTGTGTGTGATTACACACACAACAACGTTGTGTTTAATCACACAACAATGTTGCGTGTAATCACTCACATATTGAGTGATTACACACTCGGCGTGTGTCTGTAGCAGTTGTACGTGTGCCGCTTGTCATAGATGTTCGCGGTTTGAATCCAGCGGCCGCCCTGTTTAATGCTACAGGCGTGTTCACCGCAAAGACACCATGTGCCGTCTGCTTCAGTGGACGTTGAAGATCCCAGCGTCATGGACCAGATTAACCGAATTAAATACAATTGCCCGCAAATTACCCAGTTGGAATATACTGTGCCTAGTTATCATTGCTGGGAAATGTGGTAGATCCCTCCTGTAAAGAGCCAGTAGGGCTATCCTGGGTAAAACTGACCAGCCACCCCCTCGTGTGGCATGCTAGCCTTAATAGGTGCTCGCTAACAGCACTTATTTATCGAACAGACTGTTAAATGAAGGGACTGTGTCTTCATTTGAGTCCGTGACTGTGTAACCTGGTACATAAGGGTGCCGCGGTGGTGGGATGTTAACTCCTTCACCTGGTTTGCAAGAGGTCGTGGGTTCGATCCGGACCCTGACGCCTGAATATTTGGAGTTTGCATGTCTCTCTCTCCCGTGGTCGCGTGGATTGTTCTCCAGGTCTTCCAGTTTTTCCCTCCATATTTAGAAACATGCGTTCAGAGCAGGAGTCTCAAACTCAACTTACCTGGGGGCCGCTGGAGGTAGAGTCTGGGTGAGGCTGGGCCTCATCAAGTATTCAAAAAAAAGTGCAACTGATCCAATCTTCTCAATCTTTATTAATAACAGTTCAGAACATGAACGGTTCTTCAGAACATAGGCTTCTCTTACCTACTCCATGCTTCCAGAGACCTGGCAGCGCTTCCTCTTCTTACACAGCTGAGCCACATTTGGCTTGAGGGAGGAAGCAATTGAGACCCTCAGTATGGCTTGAAATGCTCATCAGTAAGTTTGGACCTGTACTTTGACTTATTAAAGTTCATGGTGCAAAAGAGCTTTTAACACAGATATGTGCTCCCAAAAAGGCACATGGTCCACTTGAACATCTTGGAAAGCTCAGGGAAGGTGGGGGTGATATATTTACATGTTTTTATCCCAATACCTGAGTATTTGGGATCTTATTTAGTATGCCCTTTCTATATATTCTGAGAGGTATTTGAAAACTTTATCATTGTTCATGCTTTTTTTGAGCACTTCGTTTTTTTTTTATCATTATTAAATTCATCAATCGTGTTCTCTCAGGTGTTTATAACTTTCACATTCATAAATAAAGTGATCTAGATTTTCTTCTTTTTGTTCACATCCTACATATCCTTCTGCTCTACCGAATCTCTCTGGATGCCATTGAGCTAACTCTGGTGTCCATGTTACTCCACCTGTCTTAATTCTTAACATCAAGTGCATTGTCTCATGTTTTATATCTTTTAATTTCTTGCTCTTTTTGATTAAATTGTTCTTGGTAAATTATTTTCTTTTGCAATTGCACATATCTGTCCTTTTTCCTTTTCTTTGTTTCTCTTGTAATAATAATTATAACTTCTTTATAATATTCAGGTTCTAACCACCATTTGGCTTTTGTTCTTGCCACCCATCTCATGCTATTTGCTATCCATGTAATTATTTTCCCTTTCCTATTGCAACACTCTGTTGTCTTTATTAGGTCACTGATTACACTTGTTGAGTCCGCCCACTTCCTAAGTCCTCTGTACCTTGCACTGGGTGACAGGATATATTTTCCTTCCATTTGGTGTCACTCCGGAATCACGTTTCAACCAAGTGACTAACGTTGCTAATTCGCGTTGGCTAACTTGTCAACAAACACCGGAAGCTGTCACGAGCCTGAGCTATGGTAAAAAAATATAATAATAAAAAATAAAAAATTGATGCCAAATAGTGGGCCACAAAATATCGTTCCGCGGGCCACAATTGGCCTGCGGGCCGTGAGTTTGAGACCCCTGGTTTAGAGTATTTTACTGCTATAAATTTCCACAAGATGAGCCACTCCGTTAAAACTAACATTTGTGACCAGATCGCTTCTTAAAAAGAGCTATATGGCTCACTTCCCTGGTAAAATAAAAAGTTACATTTCAAATAATCACCACGGTAATGTGTCACCCACACGACCTTGAACTTGAGGCATCGCGCAGAACGCGGCATGCAGTGTGGGGTTAGCTGGGTGGTGCAGGGAGCTGCTACTACTTGCAGAGGGGGGCGGGGCAGGGGGGGACTGAGTCCTCTTGCATAATTGACTTGCGGATTGACCGATGCATAGACGAAAAGATAGCACGTGAATGAATGAGTGTACGGCTGGACTGCAAATGAATGGACAATATTCTTCATCGCCATTTTAAAAAAACTTAACATTGTAATCCATCACCCTGTACATCTGCTGAACCAACGTATCCTACAGTAGCATATGAGTGTGTTTTCATACATTGCCTGATTGTGTGTTTCTTGCGTATGATCGGTATGTGTTTTACGCATGATCCATATTTGATATCACACAATATATTTGCCTGTTTTTCTAATGATCTGCACGTGTTTCACGCATAATCTCTGGGTTTCACACATGTTCTGTGTGGGTGGCCGGGACCACCCTCAGCTGCCTTTTTCTCCCGAGTTGCGATGTGTACACATCGTACCAGATACTAATTTAAGGCTGAACCGACCTCTCAAGATCCAGGACGCACTGGTGATGGTGGCTGTAAGCGGGAATCGAGCTCGGGTCGCCGGATTCATTGTAGCGCAGCGTGCTAAACCCACACGCTCGCAGACAGGACTCCAGCTCATCCACCTCGCGCACCTTTGCCAGGAACTTCCAATTGTGGAGCGACGAGCAAATGAAGCGACCCGACCTCCCCTCGGGATACGATGGCTGGCAGGTGGTTGAAGCTATCCGGCAGGAAGCGAGTGCAGGTAACGCTCACCTGAGCGTTGCGAGGCGTGCCCCGCAGGTGGTATCACGTGGGACGATGGATGTGCGACCACGCTATGGCCCTTTCACGATTCCGCTGCTGTATGGGGACCGCCACAACCTAGCGGATCGTTGCGGTGTATTTGACCATACTTCACCACGCTGGTTGGTTGCAGGTGTGGGGAGCGGCACAGTGCAAGGGTTCATGTTGCTGGACTCCCCCTTTTCTGATCATGTGACCCTTGCCAGATTAATTCTGCAAATGCGCAATCGCCGAGCCATGCGACAGCACCCCCGGTTTGCCACGTGTAGCTCTTGTAGGCGATGACAACAAACACGCACCCTGCTCTACGGAGCCTGACAGCAGTCATGATGGTGGTGGTTTGCGTGGTACCTTACCATCAGACAAAAAAACTAAACAATTTTGCATTTTACCCGGTAAAGCTCACTGAGCTATATAGATGGTTCTCTGAAGCGACCTGGCTATCACAAATGATAACTCAACGAAGTGGCTTATCACGCGGAAATGTATTCTAGCCTCGATATTACAGCTGAATACAAATCCTCTGAGGGTACCCACGAGCCCGGGCAGCAAGGGGGCAGTTGGCAGATGGTAAGGGGCCAAGGAGCAAGGGGGAGGATGGAGAAGGGCAGCGGGGAGTGGAGCAGTGGTGTGGCACGTTCGAGTGATGCAAATATTAACTGATTTGTATTGAATACAACTAGAACAATTTACACCGGTGCGTTGATCGATATGATGTTGATTATAATGTTAACGATAATTATGTTGAGATTAGGATATGCAGGAGATAGTGATTATAATGCTAATGTCTTTACGCATGGTGATGGTAGAGATCTATTAATCTGGTGATGATGTAATGATGATGGCTTGGCAAGTTGAAGATGGTGATGATAGTGCTCCTGCTGGTGGTGGTGGTAATTCAGATGATGATTATGATGCTGCGACTTGCTGTAGCTGCTTATAATAATAATGATGCTGCATCTGCTGCTGACGATGATGATCCCCCCCACCCTCGTCCACCCCCGCAGGTTCTGAGGAGCGCCGCATGGTGGTGCAAGCACTGAGCCTGCTGAAGCGCGGGAGTGCGGAGAGGCGACCCCGCGAGATGGAAACAGGAGGGACAGGGTCCTCCTGGGGGGATATCGTGAGCGGCGCAGGGGGTCCTAGCGGGGTCGAGAGGGGAGGAGACACAGCGGATGGACACCTCATTGTTCCCCCCGACGGGGACCCTAATGGGGCTCCAGTGGGCGGGGACTCGGGTGGGAGATAACGGCCGAGGTTCGCGTGGCGAGAACAAACGCGCGACCCCGTGTGCGCGTGAGCGTGCGGGGCCACGAGGGCATGTACACGGGACCCAACCTCGGCGGGTTCGAGGAGGAGGAGGCCCTCCTGGAGCTTGGACTGCACGAGGCTTGAGACAGAGGTAGGTGGCTGAGGGGTTGGGTGAGTGACAGGTTGGGTGAGTGAAGGAGGCATTGATTGATTGCGTGGGTAGAGGGTGAGTGGTAATGTTGAGTGAGCGGGTGTATGTGGTTGAGTTAGTTGGTAGGTGGCCGAGTGGGTGAATGTGGGAGGTTGAGGGGGTGAATGAATGGTTGGATGAGAGAGTGGGTTGGTGAGTAGGTGGGTGAGTGTGGGAGGTCGAGTGGGTGAGTGAGGGGGTCGAGTGGGTGAGTGAGACGGATGGTGAGTGGGTGGGGGAGTTTGAGTGGGTGAGTGGATGCGTGGGTGATTTGGTAAGTGCATTGTTAATTGTGTAAATGGCTCGGTGAGTCAGTGAGTGCGTGCATGGGTGGGTAAGTGAGAGGATGAGTGGGTTGGGGAGTGCGTGAGTGGGTTGGGGAGTGCATAAGTGGGTGGGGGAGTGAGTGGGCGGGTTAGTGATTTAATCAATCATCGTGTGATTGAATGGCTGAACGGAGGGGTAGGTGAATGAGTGTTTGTGGTTTAGTGAGTGTGTGTGTGGATGAGTTAGTGGGTGGGTGAGTGGATGATTGTGGGAGGTTGAGGGGGTGAGTGGATGTGTAATTTAATGGTTGTATGGGTGGGTGAGCGTGGGAAGTTAAGTGGGTGTGTGAATGAGTGAAGGGGTGGGTGAGTTGAGTGGGTGAATTATTGGGTGGCTGAGTGGGTGTGCGGGTGAGTTAGGGGGTGGGTCAGTATGGGTGGATGGGTGATGGAGTCGGTGATTGAGTTTGTAAATTGAGTGGGTGATTGAGTAGTAGGGTGAGAGTGGGAGGTTGGGTGGGTGGAGGTGAGGGGTTGCATGAGTGAGGGGTTGGGTGAGTTGGTGGGTGGGTGAATGAGTGGATTGATCAGTTAGTGTGTGGTTGAGTGGGTGGTTGGCTGAGTGGGTGGTTGGCTGAGTGGGTGAGAAGATGGGTCGTTGAGTGAGTGGATGGGTTATAGATTGAGTGGGTGGTTGTGTGATTGATTGGCTGAGCAAAGGGGTGAATTAGTGGATTTGTGTGGTTGAGTTACTGGTTAGGTGGGTGAGTGCATGAGTGTGGGAGGTTGAGAGTTCGTTGGTGAGTGTTTGAGTTAGATATTGAGTTGGTGGTTATGTGATTGAGTAGGTGAGCGGAGGATTGGGTGAGTGAATAGATGTTTATGTTTGAGTTAGTGGGTGGGTGATTGGATGAGTGGGTGGGTGATTGGATGAGTGGGAGGGTAATTGGATGAGTGGGAGATTTAAATGGTGAGTGAATGGGTGATTGAATGCTTGGATGGGGGGTGAGTGATTGAATTGGTGGGTGCGAGATTGAGTGGGTGGCTGGGTGAGTGGGTGAGATGATGGGTGGGTTAGTGAGATGATGATGGGTGGGTTAGTTGATGTGTGAGTGGGTAGGTTAGAGATTCAGTGGGAGGGAGGGTGGGTGAGTGGTTACGTGGCTCGTGGGTGAGTAGCTCAGTGGCTGGTTGAATTGGTGAGTTAATTTGTGCGTGATTGATTTGGTGAATGGGTGAGTGAGTGGATGGATGAGGGAATGGATGAGTGAGACGGTGAGTGCGTTGGTGAGTGATTGAGTTAGTGGGTACGAGATTGGATGACCGTGGAAGGTTGGGTTGGTGAGTGAGTGGATGGATGTGAGAGGTTCAGTGGGTGAGTTATTGCGGTTAAGTATGGAGGGGGTGGGTAAGTGAAGGGGTGGTTCAGTGAGTGGGTGAGTGGATGGTTGGTGAGTGAGTGGGGTGAGTGAATGCGTGGGTGAGCAAGTGAATGAGTTGGTGAGTGGTTGTGTGAGTAGTGGGTGAGTGGGTGGTGAGTGAGTGGATATTTGTGGGTGATTTAGTCGGTGGGTGATTTGGTCAGTATGGGAGCTTGAAGCAGTGAATGGTTAGGTGAGTGAGGGGTGGGTGAGTGAGTAGATGAATGAATTAGTTAGTGGGAGCACTAGTGGGTGGGTGAGTGAGTGGGTGAGAAATTGAGTCAGTTGGTGGGTGGGTGGTTCCGTGGGTAGTGCGTCTTGGGTGAGTAGGTCAGTTGCTCGGTGAGTTCCTGAATTAATGGGTGGGTTAGTGAGTTGATGGGTGAGTGAGTGGGAAAGTGCATTGGTAAGTGTGAGGGTGAGTGGGTGGGTGGTTGCATGAGTGTGGTTTAGATATTTTAGTGGGTGGCTTTTTGAGTGGATGAGTTCGAGTAGGTCAGTGGTTGCGTTAGTGGGTGGTTGAGTTAGTGGGTGGGTGAATAATTACGTGGGTAGTGGGTGAGTGTGTGAAGAGGTGAGTGGCTGAGGGAGTAGGTGTGTGGGTGGGTTAGAAATTGAATGGGTGGCAGAGTGAGTGAGTCCTGGGTGAGTTAATGAGTTGGTGGGTCGGTCAGTGGGTGAGTGTCTGGATTGGTGATTGAGTAAGTCGGTGAGTGAGGGGTTGGGTGAGTGATGGGTTGGGTATGTGTGTTTTTGGTTCGCGAGTTTGTGGGTGAGTGAGTGGGTCAGTTCGTGGTTGGGTGAGTGAGTTCGTTGGTGAGTGTTTGAGTTAGTATGTTGGTGGGTGAGTGTGTAGTTTAGTGAGTGAGTGATTTAGAGATTAAGTGGGTCATAGGGTGAGTGGGTGGGTGAGCAAGTGGTTAACTAAGTGAGTGGTTGGGTGGGTCGGTGAGTTGTTGACTGAATGGGGTCAGAAAGTAGGTGAGTGAGTGAATGGGTGAGTGACTGCTGGGTGGGTAAGTTAATGTGGGAGGTTGAGTGGGTAAGTTAGCTTGTGAGTGATTGGGTGAGTCAAAGAGTGGGGCGCTACGGTGGTGAAATGTTCACTAGCTCGCCTAGTATACATGAGGTTGTGGATTCGATTGCGATCCTGCCGCCTGTATATTTGGAGTTTGCATGTTCTCCGGGTCCTTTCCGCTGCATTTAGAATCAACATGCCTTTTGAGGATTTGGCTGCAATAAATGTATGTGATAAGCCACTTCGTTTATCTATCATTTGTAGCCAGGCCGATTCTGAAAAGGGTCTATATAGCTCAATGAGCCTTACCTGGTGAAATAAAAAGTAGTTTAGTTTAGGGGATGGGTGGCTGGTTGGGTCGGTAGGTCGGTTAGAGGTTGAGTGGGCGGCATGGTGAGTGGGTGGCAGGGTGAGTGGGTGAGTAGGTAAGTAGCTGGGTGAGCGGGTGGACTGGTGAGTGTGCGAGTTAGAGATTGAGTGGGTGGATGGGTGGGTGTGTAAGTGGATGCGTCGGTAAGTGGTTGAGTTGGTAGCAAGGTGTGGGTTTTTGAGTGGGTGGGTGTTTCTGAGTGGGTAGGTGGCTGAAGGGGTGGGTGAGTGGGTGACTGAGTCAAGAAAGTGGAGCGCCATGGTGGTGAGATATTAACTACCTCGCCTTTTGTACAGGAGGTTGTGGGTTCGATCTCGATTATGACGCCTGTATATTTGGAGTGTGCATGTTCTTGTGGTTGCATGGATTTTTCTCCGAGTCCTCCGGGTTTTCTCTCCATATTTAGAAACATGCATTTCGAGGTTTTGGCTGTTCTGGAACTCACTCACTCAACTACTAAAGCCACCCACCAACCCACTCACAAACCTGCTCACCCTACCATGCACTCAATTTTTAATCAATGCACTCACGCACACACCCACTCACTCGCTCAACCACTCATCCACGCACCCACCTACACACGCACTCACTGACTTATTTGAGCAGTCATTTGTGGCCGCGTCGCTTATGAAAAAAATCTATATAGCTCCGTCGGCCTTTCCTGGTAAAATTAAAATAGTTAAATTTTAGTTTACAGTTGGGTGAGTGGGCGGTGAGTGCGTCGGTGGGTGAGTGAATGGGTGGTTAAGTAAGTAGGTGAGGTGCTGGGTGAGTTGTTGGGAGATTGAGTGGGTCACAGTGTGAGTGGGTGGGTTGGAGCGTGAGTTGGTCACTGAGTGAGTGGGTGGGTGAGGTGAGTGGGTGGGTAGGTTGGGTGGGTGGGTGGGTGAGTGAGTTAGTGAGTGCATGTGTAGGTGGGTGCGTGGATGAGTGGTTGAGTGAGTGAGTGGGTGTGTGCGTGTGTGCGTTGATTAGAAATTGAGTGCATGGCAGGGTGAGCGGGTTTGTGAGTGGGTTGGTGGGTGGCTTTAGTAGTTGAGTGGCTGAGTTCGAGAATTGTACGCCACTGTGGCGAGATGTTAGCTACGTCGCCTGGTATTTTGGAGTTCGTAGGTTCCATCCCAACCCTGATGCTTGCATATTTGGGGTTTGCATGTGCTCTATGGTCACGTGGATTTCGACTCCACATTTAGAAACATTCGTTTATCGGATTTGGCTGCTATACATTACTATGTGATAGGCCACTTAGTGAAGCTCTCATTTGTGGCCAGGTTACTTTGGAAAAATATTTTATATAGCTCTGTGGGTCTTACCTGGTAACTTAAAAAATAGTTGAATTTAGTCAGTTTGGATTAGTGAGTAGGTGGAATGTTGAGTGCGTGGGTTAGAGATTGATTTTGTGGCAGGGTGAGTGGCTGGGTGAGTTTGTGATTGGTTGGGTGGGTGAGTGTGTGAGTTAGACATTGAGTTGGTGGATGGGTGGGTGTGTGAGGGAGTGAATAGGTGACCTGGTGGGTGAGTGGATTGTTGAGTGAGTGGGTTGTTGAGTTAGGTAGTGGGTGGGCTGGTAAGTGGGTTGGTGAATTAGTTTGTGGGTGTGTGGGTGAGTCAGTCGGTTAGAGATTGATTTGGTTAGTGTGTTGAGGAGTTCCCGACGACGACTCGGAGACGGCTTGAAGGTAAGGGCTTTCGCCAAAGGTTTATTAAGTATATTACAATAACACAAAGGGTGTGACAACTTCCCAGGGGTTAGGGGTCCTACACTAAGTCCTGGTCCAGCCCGGCTAGCTCCGGTCTCTCTCCCTCGAGTCGGATGGGGGAACTTGCCAACCCCACCGACCGGGAAGAGCAGCACCTCCTACGGCTACCACCAGCTTCACTCCTGACTCTTCGTCGATCCCTCTCTACCCCTGGTTCCCTCTCCACCCTTCTCACTCTACCCGTTCCCACAGTGATCCCGCTTTCGTCACGGGGTCCCCCTTAAATACTAGAGGAGACATGACGTCATCGAGCCGCCCAGCGTGCATGACGCCACGTTCCGTGACGTCATCGCACTAGACGGCACACATGACGTCACGTCCCCATTTTACTCTACAAGTGGTTTGTGTGTGGGTGGGTGGGTGGTTGAGTTAAAGAGTGGAATGTCAAGGTGGCAAAATTTTAAGAACCTCGCCTGTATATCTAGAGTTTGCACGTTCTCCCCCGTGGTTGCATGGAATTTTCTCTGGGTACTCCAGGTTGCCCCTCCACATTTAGAAACATTCATTTATAGACTTTGACTGCTATAACGTTCTATGTGAAAAGCCATTCCATTGAGCAATCATTTGTACTCTGCTTGTTTCTGAAAAAGATGTATATAGCATGGGCCTTACCTAGTAAAGTAAAAAAAAAGCTACATTTTTATTTGGTGTGTAGATGGGCGGTTTTGTGGGTGGGTGCGTGGATGAGTGAGTGCGACGTTCGATGGGTAGTAGGTGAGAGGCTTGGTGAGTGAGTGTGGATTAGAGATTGAGTGCGTGGCTTGGCGAGTGCGTGGCTGGGTGAGTGAGTGTGTGCAAGGCTCGGTGGTTGAATTAATGGATGGTTGAGTTAGTGGGTCGGTGTTTGAGTGTGGTTTCGTGGGTGGGAGAGTCAGAGAATGGAGTGTCATTGTGGCAAGATGTTAACTACCTCGCCGAGTTTACAGGATGTTGTGGGTTCGATTCCACATTTAGAAACATGCATTTAGAGGAGTTGGCTGCTATAAATGTATACGTGATAAGCCACTCTGTTGAGCTATCATTTGTGGCGAAGTTGCTTCTGAAAATCATCCATATATGTCAGTGGGCCTTGCCTGGTAAAACAAACAATTTATATTTAGGCTGTGTTGGTGAGTGGTCGGGTTGGTGAATTAGTGGGTGAGTTAGTGGGTGGGTTAATAATTGGATGGGTGAGTTCATGAGTGGGTGGGTGAGGGTGGGTCAGTGGGTGTGTTAGTGGGTACGGGTTTGAGAGGGTGGCTGGGTGAAAAGGTGGGTGGGTGAGTGATTGGGTGGGTGGTTTGGTGCGTGGGTGAGTGAGCAGGTGGGTGGGTGAGTGAGCAGGTGGGTGGGTGAGTGAATGGATGTTTGTGTTTGAGTCAGTGGGTGGGTGATTGGATGAGTGGGAGGTTGAAAAGGTGAGTGGATGGGTGATTTAATGCTTGGGTGGGTGAGTGGTTACGTGGGTAGTGGGTCGTGGCTGGCTGAGTTGGGGTGTGAGTGTGTCGGTGAGTGAGTTGGTGAATGGGAGGGTGGGTGAGTGATTAGAGTTAATGGGTACAAGATTGAGTGAATAAGAAGATGGGTGAGTTGGTGAGTGTTTGGGTTAGAGATTGAGTTGGTGGTTATGTGATTGAGTAGGTGAGTGGAGGGATGGGTGAGTGAATGGGTGTTTGAGTTAGTGGGTGGGTGATTGGATGACTGTGCGAGGTTGAAGGGATGAGTCGATGGGTGATTAAATGGTTGGTTGAGAGGGTGGGTTGGTTAGTGGGTGGGTGAATGTGGGAGGTTCAGTGGGTGAGTTTTTGGGTGAGTGTGTGGATGAGTGAAGGGTTCGGTGAGTGAGGGGGTGGGTGAGTGAATGTATGGATGGGTGAGTGAATAGGGTGAGTGAATAGTTGGTTGAGTGAGTGGGTAGGTGGTGAGTGTGGGAGGTTGAGTCGGTGAGTTTATGCGCGAGTGGTTGCTGAGTGGGTTGGCGGGTAGTTGAGTGGGTTGGCGGGTAGGTGAGTGGGTTGGCGAGTAGGTGAGTGGGTTTGTGGGTGGGTCAGGAGTGACTAGGTGGGTGGGGGAATAGTGGAGTGGTAGCCTGGGTAATGGGTGAGTGGGTGGGTTGTTCACTGGGTGACTACGTGCGTGGGTTCGTTAGTGACAGGCGACTTAGTGGATGCGATAGTGAAGATGCGATAGTGAGTCAGAGTGGATGGGTTGTTGATTGAGTGGGGTGAATGAGTGAGTGGGTGAGTTAGTGAGTGGATTGGTGAGTGGGTGGGTGAGTGCACGAGTGAGTGGATGGGTTAGAGATTGAGTGAGTGGTTGAGTGGATTGGTGATTCAGTGGGTGAGTTAGTGGGTGTTTGAGTTAATTTGTGTGTTAGTCTGTGGGTGATGGAGTCGGTGACTGGGTGAGTCTGTGCTGGTGGCTCGGTGGATGGTTGAGTTCATGCATGGGTTTTTGAGTGAGTGGATGGGTTGTTGAGTGAGTTGATGGGTGAAACGGTGCGTGGGTAGGTGAGTGAGTGAGTGGATGGGTGGGTGATTGATTGGGTGAGTGTGTTGGCAAGTGAGAGGGTGAGTGGGTGAGTGAGTGGGTGGTTAATCGGTTGGTGGGTGCGTGAAGGAGTGGTTGGGATGAGTGAGTTAGTGAGTGGATACGTCAGTGAGTGAATGGGTGGGTGAGTGGGTGAGAGGTTGCGTTGGTAGTAGGTGAGTGGGTGGTGAGTGGGTTGGTTCTTGAGTGAGTAGGTGGTTTGTTAAGTGAATGAGTGGGTGGTTGGGTTGGTTAGTGAGTTTGTGGGTGAGTTGGTGGATGGGTGAGTTAGTGGTTGAGTTAGTGAATGAATGCCTGTGTTAATAAGTGGGTGAGTGGGTGTGGGGTTGGTGGACGAGTGGGTTGGTGAGTGAGTTAGTGAGTGGATGGGTGGGTGAGTGAGTGGGTGATTGAGTGGATGGGTGGATGACTGGGTAAATGATTGGGTAAGTTATGAGGGTGAGTAAGTGAGTTACAGGGTGAGTGGGTCGGTGGGTGATTGGGTGGGTGGGTGAGTGGGTGTGATCATCGCCATGCTCTCCATGGAGCTCTCTGTAGTGAGGGGCAGCTCACAGGGACAGCTGTTGCAGGGATTCACAACAGCTGCTTCTCCTCCTCCAGTTCTGAACCAGCTGACCAGGGTTGCCAGACGAGGCCAAGCAGCTCCTCGAGTTGTTCCACAGTTTCCTTTATGCCTGCTGTGCCACGTGCAGCTTCTGCATGAGGCTACTGTGCCACGTGCGGCTTGTGCATTAGGCTGCTGCGCCACGTGTGAGGCTGCTGCGTGAGGCTGCTGCGTGAGACTGCTGTGCCACGTGAGGTTTCTGCGTGAGGCTGCTCTGCCGCGTGAGGCTGCTGTACCGCGTGAGATTGCTGTGCCGCGTGGGTCGACGTGACATCACCGTCACTCTAGGGGGATCTTTGTATGAGTGATGGGGCAGTCGTAGAGAAAGTGGAGAAGTTTCCGTACTTATGCAGTCAGCAGAGGTCTCACGCCGAATCAGCTGAGTAGCATTATTTGTTCGTCGTGTGAACCAAAATTGAGGTGAATAATTTTGAGTAAAAAAAATGATGACATTACACTGGCTATGAATATGACTATATAAAAGGTTAGGATCTTGTGTCGGATGCATATTTGCTGGACTTTATACAGTGGCTTGGGCCAAGAAACTGGCATTCAGAGGCAAACTTGTCATGGTGGGGATTTGTTTCCAGAAACACACTCAGCCACCTTTGTCTCTCCAGTGGTGATGTTTACCAACCACACCTGATACTAATTTAAGGTTAAGTCGACTTAGGGGAGGCATAGGGTCGATTAGAATATAATTCATCACTGATTTTGGCCACAACCGGGAATTATATCTCGTAAGACTGCGATCAAGAATACTTGAAATAGTGTCGGGGCCAGAGGACATCCCCATCACACCCTACAGTAAAGATGAGGAAATGGCTCTGACACCCGGCCATGCAGCGTTCCGTGGGCCTGCCCACCATCATGGTCTTTAATGGTCGTGAACAGAGTCAGGGACCCTAAATAACACGAAGAATAATCCAAGACCATAGCCTCTTAATGGTAATGCAGGCCTCCAGCAGGTGAAGAGAGCTTCCTGATGCGTTTGTGCGTTTTTCACCGTTGCGGTGCCCCGCCGTGGCATTTTGGTGATGCTTTTGTTTTCCATTTGTGGAGGCAATTGTTCGTGCCATGGCCAGGTTGGATCCGGTGTACGGTGGCCCCCCACTGCTTGCGGTGGTGGGGGGCCAGCGAGCTTCTTGATGGTTTGATCCACGATGAGGCACTTCTTGGGAATGTTTGAGTTCTCCCAATTGTTTATCCACTCATTCGTACCGGTTGTGTGGACAGAAGCCGGAGGGATTTAAGAAAAGTCCACATTAAAATGGCCACGATAAATCGAACCGGCGACTTCTATATTGTGTACCAACCATTACATCATGGCAACATCCTGTGATGTCACGTTTATAAGGGTGGGGGGAAATAACAACCAGGGTACTAGGTGTTAGTGTGTTTGAGGACGCAAGTTTCAAATACAATTATATTTTTTTATCTTGTCCTCTTCCCCCCAACTGGGGTTAAAACAATCAACAATTGAGGAAAGGGTTGGTGGGACGTGTGCAGAGATCACCAGTAATCCCAGGTGGACTCCGCTCGCTGCACAAACGCCTCCCGTGGAATCCATCCAGCAGTTTGTCGACGGAAACGATGATGGTAGGCGACCATGGTTTTTGGAGATCGTAGCCGGGGCCGGAGCGGCAACAGTGATGAAGGAAGGGGGGGGAGCGAGTGGCGGGGGCAGAACGGAAGGGGAGATGAGCGGTATCATTGGTGACGCGAGAATGCGCCCCAAACCGTTTGCGATCAGTCATGTCCATGGGTGGGACGGTGCTCGCGTCCACTTCCATGAAGGTGTCCTGCAGACACCTGAGAGTGGGCGCACACATGCACAAGAGAGAAGCCAATGTAACAATCCAGTTTGTCAACCAGGTATCTAGGCCCAGCCTGGATGCCCACGGCAGCCTCAGTGGGCGACGCCTGCCCCAAGTGGGCCACGCAGGCCCCTTAAACTGTGCCACTTGGCCCACTTTCCTATGGGAGCTGCTCGCTTTGATGTTGGCCGACCTTGGAAACGGTCGTGATGTCACGGAGTCAATGCAAAAGAGAGGCAATCGTCAAGTTAGTGCTGATTAAGGTGAAGTTCATGGCAATAAATGTAAAAAAAACAGATTCCAGCTGGGTATATGTGTAAGTCATCTCAACCACGTTAATAATAATTGAAAAATAAATATTGTCGCTTTCATCTGGCTGTGGGCAAAAGGGAGGGTGGGAAGTGGTCGGAGTAATGAAAGGATTTGTGGCCATAGAGCCACAAGGCCCTCAATGTTTGAAGAATAATTGTTGCTCGTTATTGCAACGAAGCATAAAAGCGTATTGCGGAAAGTGTCGCGCATGTGTCTGTAGCGCGGTGCCCCCACATGTTCTCATTCACCTCAGCGACCATATCACAGTTCATGGTATTTGAGTGGTTCGTTTTTTTTCTATTGCATAATCTTGCTGGTATCCATGAATGAACAAGACGAATCTATGAACGCATATTTGTGCCTTTAGGAATAATAATGGTTTGAGTGTCTTTCCATATGAACAGCGTTGCATAATAATCAATCGTCCTACTGTTAACAACGTGACAAGAATCTGCATTAAGGGTTGCATATGATCAATGACCGAATGCCGTGTTGTGTAACAATTTAAATACGAATTACATATTATAAGGTTAAGGTTTTGATAGAATAGTTTGCATGTTTTCATCTCTCTCAACAACAACAACATTGCGTTACGCGTCGGGAATTAACCACAGGTGCCGTTATCGAAGTGAAACAACGCAATCGTGATGTGTACCATGTTAATGCTGTGTTGAAATTCCGAAGTTGAGAGTTCTCATATTGTCCAAAAATTTAAGTTTAGCTAGAAAATAAAATTGATTAAAGCAGAAGAGTTGTGTGTGATTCTTTCCGTGATTCTGCATAGAATTGTTCTGCGAATGAGATCTGAATCTCGGTTACCTATCATAAGCACACTAATCACTAATCCAGCACATAATCAATAAGCGTTAAATCGAAGATAATTGTATCCTTATTGAAAATACGCAATTAAAAAGCAAGTCGAGTCGACTCTCTCTCATTCACGCTCACAATACCTGCACAACTGCATACGATTAATTGCGTTGTTGCCATTAATAACCAACCTTCGTCACCGAGGCTGGACCTAATTATCATAACGACCTGCATCATCATAACCACGCCCACTCGCATGAATTAATACGATTATCTCTCGAATTAGCATAGTTTAAGCACATAATTACACCAATTAATTCAGATAAATTATTAAAATTTCAAATTTAATCAAATTTTCATTATTTTCATCAAATTTTCATAACCTACATATACAACAACCTTCGAGCACCCATATCTCACAGAGCGGGCCCTAACCTATAACAGCTGGCAGTTCACCAGCATTGCTTCAAGTGAGCTGGAGCGTGCTGATGAATATAAAAACCGGACCAGAGCTTGGTTTATGTACAACCAATACTGCTGAAATGATGCACTCCCAGAAGGAAAGCCGTGTGGCTAATGGGATGTGTACAAATACTTGTATTTTTTAAGTGGAAAGACAGATATGTGAAGGAGGGGAATCATCGTTTGCGTGTTAATTTTGTTACTCATATCCACGATGTAAGCCAATTATATTGAAACTTCGCAGAGCTTTCATGAGTAAGAAAGTTATACCAACAATAATTATTATCGGTTCTATTGCGATCGAGGGCTGCACGTTTCAACGGGCACACATGTGTCATGCTGCGATGGTGACGGTGCTCCCGGTTTTTTAGACCGGGAGGAAGTGAGGGCTTCACCTTTCTGGCAAATTGCCCGATGATGTTGGATGTAATTACCAGCGAAACGTCGTACTCAAAAATTGTAAATGTTGTGGATTTACTCTTCAACACACCGGTGGGCTGAAGGAGTGATCTATTTCTCTTTTGTCAATGTGACACATTTTTTACTGATTGGCCGTGTCAGGTAGTGGAGGGTTACGACACATTTATGAGTAATGCGATCTAACCCAAAAACGTTTATTATGAATAATATTGGTCGTGAAAGCCTACGGCCTTTCTGGCCGTGATTTTTATTTCAGCAGCATTGGTTCAACACGAGCAAACGTCAGAATGGTTTTCAGCTCTGCAAAGCTCATGATGACTTTTTGTGAAGTATTCCACAGTTTTGCATAGAACTAGGACCTGTAACTAACAGAGAGCATCCTTGCCTGCAAATATCTGGCAGTTCACCAGCGTCGGTTTGAGACACTGAATGCTCAAACGAACGCAAATGTGGTAATGATTATTTTGTGTTATCTCCATATATATAAAAGTTGTAAATATGTGTCTGTTCAAAATGTTTAGCGTACTTCCCGACATGCAACAAACTTGAAATTTACCATGTGGGTACTTTCCAGACTCAACACCATGCAAAAGTTATGAAAATACACTTTTGTGTGTGGGGGGGGGGAGCTCAATAATGCATTTATTTTTTGTACGGCAAGTGAGCTGTGAGGTCAAATCTGTCACGTGACCCGCACATGTGGAAGCGTAACGCATTGTTGTGTAGTGGTTAGCGCGCTGCGCTACGAATCCGGCAACCCGAGTTCGATTCCCGCTCACGGCCACTACCAGTGACTATTATTTTAACCGGTCCTGGGCCTCCCCTACGTCGACTCAGCCTCAAAACGAGTAACTGCTGTGGTGTGTAAACATCGCCACTGGGGAGACAAAGGCCGCCGGGCGTGGTGGATCCAAGTCCCAGGAGAAGCTGGGTAGTACAGCTAGTGTATTATATGCGCGAGTACTAAAGCTGGAACGATTCGATTACCAAGTCGATTATAACCGATTCCTTGTGTATGGTAAATTACTCAGACCCCTTTAAAAATGACAGCCATCCCCACATCTTACTTTGTGTGACGCGGCTGATGTGATCAAGTCCCTCCCATCAGGTGGGACAACCACAGCAAGAAAAAACTGCTGAAGTAGGCGAGAGATCTGCCGTGGCACGAGGTTATAGAGGCCTCGGCTGTAGGGGGGAGAGAGAAGGGGGGGGGGAAGGAGGCGGGGCAGAAAGTGGACCCCGCAGCAGCACCCGGGTCACTGGAGTAAAGTGGGCCACCACTCATTGATCCGTACATTTAACTCGATGAGTCGATTCGATTCCGTGCCCCGTTGGGTCCTCCCCCCTTTTGTGCATTTGGGTGTGCTGGGTTTCAACATAATTCCCGATCCATTGTGAATCTTCCCTTCCCCCATTTCAGCACTCCGATCTACATCCGACAGGAGATGATAAACCGCAGGGAGGGGGAGTAAAACCTAATCGCCAGGTAATTGGAAAAGTCGCCCATTGTCTCGCGGATGTGCATGATTGTACGATGGATGGGGCAGAGGAACGTGCTACAGGGACACGCCCTGAGGAATGCAGGCATCGGCCTTTGGATGAAAAACAATTTTTCAGTAATTCAGTGGGCAGTGCTCTCACTGGCAGCTCATTCTCAATTAATGTGGGTGATTCACCACGTGTTTGTGCCACATTTTGTATCTGAGTTGAGTCCATTTTTGTTTCCTGTTTCTCTACTCCCTCCTGGTATAGCCGGGTGGGGGTATCGAAGGGGGAATGGGCAGATTGTGTTTAACCTTGAGTTTGTCGTGGCATGGGGTGCTGGTATGATTCCGCTCTTGGCTTCCACACCCTGAAATTCCAATAATTACCTGTCTTTGTGCGCTGTGGTTGCCTTGGATTGGTGTGCCACTCTCTCGCTGGATTGTTACCTTGCCATCTCTGCGTGTAATATGTTGGTAGTTCGTGGGTGCTTGCTCCTCTCTGAAAAAAAAAATTCCGCAGACTACCTACTGGATCTCCTCTCTGTTTCAAAGAACAAATTTGACCTCAGGTCTTCGCTCATTTACCAGCTTCACATTCGCTATTGCCGTACAAAAACTGGAGGAAAGGCCTTTGATATTGATGCCCCCAGGGTCTGGAATGCTATTGCCAATAAACTACAACTTGAATCACTACCTATGAGATCTTCACTCAAAACTGCTCTAGAGGAGTTGTACAACCCTAGCTCCCACTGCTATTCAGTGGCCTAAAATATGGCTCTAGATTTTGGTGTTATAATTTATTTATGTAGTTTATTGTTAAAAATTCGGTCACAGTCCCTATGATCACTGTTACATTGGATTTATGGCTTTTATTTTGGTGATTTCGAAAAGTTTTTTTTGTTTTGGCCATGTTTTTGTTTATTGTAGTACGGAGTTAGACTGATGGCTTTAATCTTAGTTGTCTTGTGGTTGTTGTTGTTGTTTTTTGACTTGCATCCCACTGGGATTTTTGCGCACAGCGTTGGTGTACGGTGCTATTTCAGGAATATTTTGATATTTTTTTCCTGTATTTTCTGTTTGCACAGTCACATAATCACTTTAAGATGTTTTCTTGTTCATGTTTTTTGTTTGTTGCGGTTGCACTCGATTCAAGAGCCGAATGGCTCACAGGGCTATACCAAATAAATGAACTAACTAACTAACTACCTCTGTATTGTGGGGCTTGGTGTGAGGTGCTGTAGCTGCTCACGTGATTTTTACTTCCCTCTAGATGGCGGGGTGCATTATCTCTCTCCCTGTGTTTTGTCCGAATTATGGATCCTAATTCTATATAGCCATGCCGTGTGAACCCTATTCTGTATGTGGTGTAAGGAGGCCGTCTCTGGGTCCAAAACCATACCCACAATTTCTGTAATCTCTGGACTCAAGGATTAAAAAAACAATGTTGAACATTTTGTCACCTTCGTGGTATTGATCAACATCACCTGCGTAATACACTCCTCGTTTACGCACTGGGTCATAAATTTGGCAGCATTAAACCCCTCAGTGTTGAATATTCTCCAAACTTCGTAATCACTGTTAGGCTGAGTTGTTTGAAATAATTCCTAACCTTGTATGGTAGCGACTTTACCCATGGTATAGAATATTCATGTAACCTTCTTTACAGCACTTGTTTTCTCGTCCAACTTCCTCAGACCTCTGATCATTGCCTCCACTTCGACTGTTGTGATATGAGTGTATGTCTCTGTTCCTATTGTGTGGATCAAAATAGGGGATTCTGACGAGAGCTTTCTCCGTCAATTTAAGAGTCTTACTACTGAATGAGTATTCGGAAAGTTGGTCGTTGTGAGAGGAGTCAGTGTCAGATGAGCTATCACTCAAACTTTGCCGCTGCTTAACATAACTTCTGTAATGTATTTTGCGCCTGTGTTGTGGGTATGAACGTAGAGCGAGACTTCTCTTGGAGGCAATGCGTTTATTACAATAAACGATAACAACACCAATAGCCGTAACACGACTGGTGTCTGTTAAAAACACTGCTGCAGTCAATCACAGTTGGTTTTGAGTGATTACATTGGGGTGGGGAGGGAGGGATGGCAAGTGATGGGTGATGGGAGGGGACAAGGGACGCAACGTGACCGTCCATGTACGAGGATAAGAGTTGCCATCTGTGACGTACACAACCTGGGGACACATCATGGGAAGAAGGATCTCTCAAAACCCGAAGAGGGGAGAACTACATGGAAACGCATTGTCTTGAGCAATGAATTAGCACAAGGGGACGAACAGGGGTTGGAGTCATGTTCTTCGAATGGTCGACGTTTATGTAGAGCAACAACTATATTGTATTGAGGTGGTTGAGCCAGATCATTGTGTTAGAAGTAGAGTTGGTGCATCGCTGTGATGATGCCTCCGAATTTGTGAATTGGACATTGAGTTTTCATATATTCCATAGTCTATTCAGGCTTGGAGTTAGGGATAGGGCTACAGATTTGCTGCAGAAATATTTTTCAGAGCGTCAGTGTTTGGCACTACATGTAGGGCAGTTCCACATATTAGGCAAACATCACAATTTCAGCATCATCTTAATTTTATATATTTTTACGGGATATATTATAGAAGGTAATTATTGCTTTAGAAATGACATTATTCACACAGATGATTTCTATCTGAATCTCTTGGTTGAAATACTTTGTCCAAGGTAAGATAACTGTGCGATTATGGTAATGAGTATCCACGTCCGTCTGAGACCGTGGAACTGCCCTCCAGCACTGCCGCTCACATCAGGGGACGTAGGAACGACTATGGTTGCTGGCTTCACCGTGGCCAACTAGTTTATTGATGGGCATCTCCTCCTTGCCATCCTAAATTTCCACCACCATCACCACCTCCACAACCTTGTGCTTGTCGCCCCCAACTCAAGCTCAGTGCAAACCCCTTGGAGGGCTGGCATTACCCAAGGGACACAGAACTCTGCCTCACATTTGGTTTCTAGAAGCTCCGCAACAGCCACACTGTGGATGTAGACAGCCCTTAGCGTTATAAATGTGAGCCACTCGCGTGTCCCAAACACTCAAAAGAATTGAGACGAGGCGATAGTATTAGATACAAATATTTATTATTAAAACGCGACGCCTTGTAAGGAAGGGGAGGTGCTGGTGGGGGTGGGTGGTGCTGGAAGTGTGGGGGGCTGTGAGATGCTCAGAGGGTGTTCGAGGCCTGGGGGGGGCAGGTCTTGGGAGGCTTCTTGAATGCCGGGCTCCAGTGAGCAGCCAGAGATGTCCTCTTCCTCCTCAACCGTGACAAGCTGTGGACATACTGACCCATTAGACACTACACACAACTCAGTACTTGGCAGACAAATGCCAATTGCACACCAGGTGCTGAGTCACCTTGTGCCCACAGGGACATCTGTCATTGGGGGTGCCCTTTCACACGTGTTGAGATGAGATGTGATGTAAAGCGCTCTGAGATGCCCCGGTGTACAGAAAGGTGCTAAATCATTCTCATCATTATCACTGTATCCAGCAATAATGAAATTGTCTATAGATAGATAATCTGTATTTGTAAACGGGGACCATGACGGCTTAACGTGATGGTTAGACCAGTTCATCATTATCATAATACACTGAATCGTGTGTGCATGAATCTATTATTTACGTTAAACGCAAATTATATACGTGTATGTGTGTGTGTGTGCGATGCGCGAGTGCTGTGCACTCACCTCCACCTCGCTCTGCAGACGCTGCTGCTCCGAGTGTTCATTCTGCTCGTTGTCGCGGTAGGGCGCCAGCTCAGCGTGCAGCTCCGCCACTACACGTTGATACCACTGAATCTCTGCCTGCAGAGATTCCAGTTGCCAGTTCCTGTCAATGAGCTGCGTGGGCCACGGGCAAATGGCGGCAGAGGGACACAGGAAAGCATTTTAACGACTGCGTGAGGTTATTGCAGAACATACAGGTATAATAACACACACACAACCAGGATCTTCATTTATAATTGAGTAATGTAATGAGCTACGAAGCTCTTTTACACAGATGTCCATACACCACCTTTGACCAAATAAACCGAAATGCATCCAATCATCTCAGATCTTGGAAGAAAAGCATGGTTGAACCTCAAGTGCTTGGATGGGCAACCACCATCAATACAAACCAAGATAACACCTATAAAAGCATGATGAAGACCGCTTGTGTTGCAATCGAAACGTCGTGGGTTTTTTTATATCATTAAAAAAAAGTACGTGACTTTACCGAAAGAATCAAGAATATGAATTCCTGCAGTCACGAAAGTTTTATGTTAAACATTTTTTAGGAATTAATTAACCCAAAATCTGGATTAAAATAATAGATTAAGATCGCTTCCCAACCAAAAAGAGGGAGGGGATGGAGATGCATGTAGCAGAGGGGAGCAGATGGTCTAGTAGTCGTAGGTACTTCTACTAGAGGTGGGATGGTGGATCGTAACGTGGTACAGTCCCTAAACAGAGAATGCTCAGTAACCTAGTGCGCATCCATTCTGTACAACCATCAGTGTGAAAAATAAGTGTATACATACAGTCCTCGACTTAGGAACACCATACTTACGGAGACCCGACTTACGGATACCCGACTTCCGAATCTGATTCTATGAAATGTATTAATTTTTGGTTACCATTGACTTTAAAACGCGAACTTGCACTTCCAAACTGAACCACAGAACTATTTTGTTCAGTGCTGCGATCCTCCACGAGATGTCATGAGTCAGCCTCGTGCACGCGCACATGTGCGTATATGTGAAAGTGATTGTGTGGGGAGCGGTAGTGTTGCAGTTCACGCGCTGCGCTACAAACCCACCGACCCAAGTTCAATTCCAACTCACGGCCAACACCAGTGACGATTATCTGAACCATTCCTGGGCCTCCCGTAGGTCAACTCGGCCTCAAATGAGCACCTAGCGCGCTGTATAAACATCACCACTCGGGACACAAATGCAGCTGGGTGTGGTGCTGGCACACAACCCCTCGCATGCCGTGCTGGCTTTCATAGGCTATCGCTAACAGCACGTGCCCCAACAGCCTATTAAAGCTACACGGTGGATCTTTGTGCGGATCGGAAGTGTAGCGGTGAGCACGCTTGTGATTTGAAAGCGGTGAGTGAAAATAAAAAATATTTTTACTACATTTTATGTATTACTTACGATACACTATAATTTTAGTGTTAATGCAAATGTACATGATTTCTTATTTACGAGTTTAACAATGCTTGACTTTTGTTGAACCTTAACACATTTTATAACACTGACAATATGGGAATTTAAATATCGCACATTATTGTATTCCGACTTACGAACCGTTCCGACTTATGAATGGGCCTCAGGAACTAAATGCGTTCGTAAGTCGAGGACTGCCATATTATTGATATATTTGTCTATTATACTATGTGTATTATTAGTTGTTTATCATGTAAAATTAGTTTACACTTGAAAAATATTCACCATAAATCCGGTATGTGGGGAAAAAATATTGATAGAGTATGTGTAGTGGCATAGCGCTGGCTGCTGGTAAAAAAGGGTAACTGCGGTGTATGGTAGTACCCACGTCAGCAGGCCACGATAGACACGAGAGGGGGACATCTAGGGGAAAGGTCACAGAGGGGGGGCCATCGGGAACCCGCTAGTAGGTTCCAGAGAGGGGGCGTGGCTGTGGCGGAGCGAGGCCACGCTGAGAGTATAAGAAGGGCCCCTGTGAGGGACCTTGTGGCTGTTGCTGGAAGTGGGATCCTCGTCGTGCTGTTCGTATATTTAAGATAGTCGTCGTCACCATCTCGTCATCGTCGTTGTCATCTCGTCGCTGTCGTCTTGTCGCCATCGTCGCTGCCGTCTTCACTCGATATTACGCTGCTAGATAGGTGTTCGCTGTCTCCGTTCAGTGCTGTCAGTGTTAGATGGTTAGTGTTGTGTATAGGCAAGCAACGGTAATAGTGTGTACCCACGTAGGGTGTCTGTATTATCCCAATGGTGCTCGTTAAATAAAAGAAGCGCCTAAAAGTCTTACTGTCTCTGAGTTAGTCACTACACATGTACACATGAAAGTGACTACTGTAGTCAGAGATGCAAACGCTTGGGCGTCATCTGGTGCCTTACTGTCACCATCCAGCGTAAACTATTTGGGTCTTTATAGTAAAGTTCGTAAATCTCAAGTACGCTATGGCAAGGTACCACAGTACATAACATGTGATTGGCTATCAATGATTTGAGTACGTTAATAGTGAAAGTACGTACAACGGGAGGGCGTAAATAATGGTATTACTGTATATATGTGCGTTTGTGCCATGCCGGACTTCATAGGTGCTCGCTAACAGCACTTGCTCACCTTCGCCTCACTCTGCTGGTGCAGCACTTGCAGATCCTGGAGCTGACAGTGAATGCTCTGCAGGTTTTCTTGGCATGGCGCCAGCTCAGCGTGCAGCTCCGCCACCACACGCTGGTAACCCAAAATCCCCACCTGCAGGGATGCCAGGTGCTCATTCTTTTCGATGAGCTGCATGGGCCACGGACAAACGGCAGCAGAAGGACATGGCTAAGCATTTTAACGACTGCGTGCAGTTGTTAAAGAACATACAAATCCAACAAACACATACAGAACCAGTATCTTTATTTTAAATGAAGGAATCTGATAAGCTATGAAACTCTTTTTCACAGATGTCCATACACCACACCACCTATGACCAAATGACCTGGAATGCACCCAATATTATAAGATCTTGGAAGAAAAGCAGGGTTGAACTTTGATGGTACTTGGATGGGCGACCACCATCCATACAACCCAAGATAACACCTATAAAAGCCCAGATATATGGATTAATTAACCCAAAAGCTACTTTAAAATGTCCGATTATAATTGCCTCACAACCAAAAATAGGGAGGGGATGGAGATGCACGTAGCAGAGGGGAGCAGATGTTCTAGTAGTAGTAGATACTTTTACTAGAGGTGGGATGGTGGATTGTAATGTGGTACAGTCCCTAAACAGAGGATGCTCAGTAACCCAGTGCGCATATACACATCTGTGTGAAAAATAAGTGTATATATAGGCAGTCCTCAACTTACAAACACCTGCACTTACGAACCTGCTTCCATCAAATATATATTTTATAACATTGACTTTAAACGCGAACTCGCACTTGAAAATTGAACCGCGTCACTATTTTGTTCAGTGGAGCAATCCTCCGCGACATGTAATAATTCAGGATGGCGCTTGGAGCAAGTGTTTGCCTATAAGTGTGTGTGTGTGTGCACGCGCACGTGTCTATGTGTATGAAAGTGAATGTGTGGGGAGCGGTAGTGTAGCGATTAGCCTTCGAAAGCGGCGACCCGAGTTCGATTCCCGTTCATGGCCAACACCAGTGACGATTATGTGAACCGGTCCTGGGCGTCCCCTAGATCGACCCAGCCTCAAATGAGTACCTGGTGCGATGTGTAAACACCACCACTGGAGAGACAAAGGCAGCGAGGCATGGTGCTGGCCAATCACCCCCTTGTGTGCCATGCCGGCCTTCATAGGTGCTGCTCACTAACAGTACTTTCCCCAACAGTCTATTAAGGCTATACGGGAAGTCTTTGTCTGCGACGTGCGAATGCAGTGTACTCACCTCCGCCTCGCTCTGCTGGCGCAGCATGTCCAAATGCTGCAGCTGTGAGCGTCCGATCTGTGCGTTTCCGCGGTACTGCTCCAGCTCTGTGTGCAGCTCGGCCAGCATACGCTGATACCAAAGAATCCCCGCATGCAGGGATCCCAGCTCCTGGCTCCTCTCGAACAGCTGCTTGGGCCACAGGCAGAGGGACAGAGAAAAGCATTTTAATGACTGTGTGCGGTTATTGTAGAACATACAGATGCAACAAGACACATTTAGAACCAGAATCTTTATTCATATTGGAGGAGTCTGATGAGCTGTGAAAATATTTTTCACAGATGTCCATACACCATGTTTGACCAAATCACCCAGGATGCACCCAATCTTGTCAGACCATCATGCACACAACCCATGATTACGCCTATAAAAACCCACATATATGGATTAAGTAACCCAAAATCTGCAGTAAAAGGTCAGATTAAAATCGCTTCCCAAACCAGGACAGGGAGGGCATGGACATGCACGTAGCAGAGGGGAGCAGATGGTCAGACCCTACACAGCCTGACGACTCAAGTGCTGTGTCACGGTCAGACCTGGGCCGTTCCGGGGCCAGGAGAGCCTGGGTTCTCAGCGGCCGTGGGAACGAGGCTGGGAGCGGTACCTGACGCAGAGTGTCCTCATTCTCAGCTTGGGACGTGGTCAGCTGATCCTGCAGCGCCGACAGTCCCTGTTGGGGGGTGGAGAGCTCCGGCTGGGCACTGGCGTGCTCCGCCTCACTCGCTGCGAGCTCCTCCTTGCTCGCCTTGAGCTCCTCCCTCAGCCGAGTGATTGTGTCCTCGTCCTCCTGAGCCTTAATACAGGCAACGTTCGTTTTACCATCGTAATCATCACCATCATCATCATGAACAGCCATGATCCGTCCACCGCTGAATGTGTTTTTGTGATACTGCTGGATGAAAGTTTCCCTGAGCCATACCGGTCATGGGAATTAATTGATCATACTTCATCACACTGGTCAGCACGAAGTGGTACACCCAAGACTGGGTCAGATTTCACTGGCCACCAATGCTAGCCATGGTTGGTAATCAAACTCGGACATCTTGGTTCAGAGTGCAGAAGGCTCATCACAGTAAATTAATACGTTGTATATCATCATAAATATTTCGCCACACAAGGGTCTCATCCTCTTGTGAACGCTGCCACAAATGTCTTAAAACTCAAACTTTAATTATCTTTATTTTACCAGCTAAGGCCTACTGAACTATATAGCTCTTTTTCAGAAGCGACCTGCCCACAAATGAAAGTTCAACGAAGTGGCTTATCATGTGGAAATGTATTGCAGCTATAGAATCTAAACGCACGTTTCTAAATGTGGAGGAAGAACCGGAGGACCCGGAAAAAATCCACGTGACCACAGGGAGAACATGCAAACTCCAAATATACAGGTGTCGGGGTTGGGATCAAACCCACAACCTCCTGCATACAGGCGAGGTAGTTAACATCTCGCCACCGTGGCGCTCCTATTCAGTGCCAATCGCGGCTTCACCACGCGTGCCCTTGCGAGCCGATACCTTCTTGGAGTTGCGCTCGAACTGCTTAAAAGCATCGGTGAGGGTGAGCCGGACCTCCTCCAGCCCTGTCGCCAGCTCGCAGGCCTCTTTCCGATGCGCGTCCTGCTGCTGCGCCTTCTCCTGCTGCGCCTTCTCCATCCCAAGTGCCTGGACGTGCCCCTCCGACTCCTTCAGCTACAGGCACGCACACGTTCCACAATGCTGGATTCATGTCTGGGGAAGTATACTGAATATGGTGTGCAGAATGTGGAAATATTTTCTGGGTTGGAAAAGACCCAGCTGTAATTAAACCCGGCTTGCAAACAGATAAATAATTACCACTTAAGTCATTTAAACTCTGTGGTTTGCATATAGCTGTGTGTCTGCAAGCCTATATTGTTTCTCTAACAAATGCAAGCCAATCACATTTTAGAAAAAGTCCTGTAAACTGCAGCTGACTTTATAATTAAATTGTATTTATTCTAACTGAAAGTATTAAAATGTGAGAAAATACATTCGCAACTCTGAATCATGACAAATTATGAGAGGGAGTGAATTAGTTAAAGGGCTACTCAGGGATTGCCTTGTCTAGTGTAATTACCTCATCCAACATTCACCTATCTGCAGACAAAATTAAGAGCCATGAGGGGAGGACCGATCCTGTGGTCACAATTATACCTTTTGCCATATAGAAATGCATTATCATACTACATTCGAAAAAAAACATTCTGGCTGTCTGCCTTCCTGGCTGCATCCATATTACTTATATAACCACTTCAGGTTTCAGCCACCTGTGATTAAGCCAGGTTCACATGTGCAGTGAGTTAATGATCTCAGCCTGATCATCAATGACTTCACAGAAAAGCCCATGAAAACAATGTCGGCTTTACACTAAATCGAGCTAAGTTCCAGCTCTGAAAACCAAAGATCAGACTGTTTTGTGATGAACATTACTCATTACTCTCCATAGCAGGGCAGATATCAAAGTATTTCCTCCTATTGTGTGGGTACCAGAGGGCACTTAAATATTTCTCAGAAGTAGTTATGTGATTTATGCTTCTGCAAACCATTCTCTAACATGAAACTTGAATTTGGAGCTTTCGTGACTGCAGGAATTACTACGTGACTTTACCGAAAAAAACAAAGAATAATTCCTGCAGTCACGAAAGCTCCAAATTCAAGTTTCAACCACCTCTTCGGGGAGGTATGAAGTCTGTGTCTTTGTGTTCTCTGCTGGTGTGTCTACCTTTGTGTCTTGACTTAAGTTTGTGTCTCTGTGGTGTCTCTGCCTGTGTTTGTGCCTTGGTGTTACAGTCTCTGCCTGTGTTTG
Organism: Petromyzon marinus; assembly: GCF_048934315.1. Lineage (NCBI taxonomy): Eukaryota > Metazoa > Chordata > Hyperoartia > Petromyzontiformes > Petromyzontidae > Petromyzon > Petromyzon marinus. The sequence goes on along the minus strand of NC_133672.1, from coordinate 21,685,432 downwards.
TGCCTTGGTGTTACAGTCTCTGCCTGTGTTTGTGCCTTGGTGTTACAGTCTCCGCGCCGCACCTTGCTGCATGCTCCATGCTAATTTGTGTCCCATTGCATCTCAGCCCCACCTTCTCTGTCTATTTAAAACCTTGACACAGATTACTGTGTGCTTGCCTCTCTCCATGTGTCTCTGTGCTAACTCTTTCTGCTTGGATGTCTATATATGTGTATGCGGTCTGTATATATAAATTTCACACTTAACTTGCAATTTAGCAATCTTTGAAATAGCGTAATCAACCAGACCATGCGTTAATTGTGTTTTGACCGACTGTCTGTGTTGCGTTATATGCTTTCCAAATTTTGCTAAACCTTGTTTGATTTAGTGTGCTCCCCCCGTCTATCTCTCTCTGTATCCCCTGTTGTATGTGTCTGTATATATATCTGCGGTTATGTGTCTCCTCTCTCTCGTAAATTTAGCTCTTCTGTACCTGATGATGATTGCTTGTGTTGCAATCGAAACGTCGTACGCTATTATGTAATTTTATTATTTCTTATTTCTACGTGACTTTACCTAAAAAAACATTCTCTAACATGCGATGGTGCACTGCTCAGGCGATGAGGACAGGCCTCATGCACACACATGGAGGTGGGGGGGCTGCCGCATAAGGCTCTGGTTATCTGGTGCTGCAGCCCGGCGATCTGGCCGTGCATGCACTCCATCTGGTGAGTGACTATGAGTGACTAATTGACTGTGAGAATGACTGAGTGACTATGAGTGACTGTGGGTGGGTGGGTGGTCAGCACCACGCGTGGACACCTTCCTCACCCCTGTGAGTGACTGTGAGTGACTGTGTGAGTGACTGTGTGAGTGACTGTGTGAGTTACTATGTGAGTGACTGTGAGTGACTGTGTGAGTGACTGTGAGTGACTGTGTGAGTGACTGTGTGAGTGACTATGAGTGACTGTGTGAGTGACTGTGAGTGACTGTGTAAGTGACTGTGTGAGTGACTGTGAGTGACTGTGTGAGTGACTGTAAGTGACTGTGTGAGTGACTGTGTGAGTGACTGTGAATCACTCTGAGTGACTGTGAGTGACTCTGAGTGACTATGAGTGACTGTGTGAGTGACTTTGAGTGACTGTGTGAGTGACTGAGTGACTCTGAGTGACTGTGTGAGTGGCTGTAATTGACTGGTGAGTGCCTATGAGTGACTAATTGACTGTGAGAATGACTGAGTGACTATGAGTGACTGTGTGAGTGACTATGAGTGACTATGAGTGACTGAGTGACTGTGTGAGTGACTGTGAGTGACTATGAGTGACTGTATGAGTGACTGTAATTGACTGTGTGAGTGACTATGACTGACTATGAGTGACTGTGTGAATGACTGTGTGAGTGAATGAGTGACTGTGTGAGTGACTGTGTGAGTGACTCTGAGTGACTCATGGTGATTGTGTGAGTGACTGTGAGTGAATGTGAGTGACTATGAGTGACTGTGTGAGTGGCTGTGTGAGTGACTGTGAGTGACTACGAGTGACTGAGTGACTCTGTGAGTGACTGTGTGAGTGACTGTGAGTGACTATGAGTGACTGTGTGAGTGACTGTGTGAGTGACTATGAGTGACTTGTGTGAGTGACTGTGTGACTGTGAGTGAGTCTGAGTGAGTGACTCTGAGTGACTGTGTGAGTGATTATGAGTGACTGTGAGTGACTGTGTGAGTGACTATGAGTGACTGTGAGTGACTATGAGTGACTGTGTGAGTGACTGAGTGACTGTGTGAGTGACTGTGAGTGACTATGAGTGACTATTTGACTGTGTGAATGACTATGAGTGACTGTGTGAGTGACTCTGAGTGACTCTGAGTGATTGTGTGAGTGACTGTGAGTAACTGTGATTGACTATGAGTGACTGTGTGAGTGACTGTGTGAGTGACTGTGAGTGACCATGAGTGACTGAGTGACTGTGTGAGTGACTGTGAGTGACTGTGAGTGACTGTGTGTGTGACTGTGTGAGTGACTGTGAATGACTCTGAGTGACTGTGAGTGACTGTGAGTGACTGTGTGTGTGACTGTGTGAGTGACTGTGAATGACTCTGAGTGACTGTGAGTGACTCTGAGTGACTCTGAGTGACTCTGAGTGACTGTGTGAGTGACTTTGAGTGACTGTGAGTGACTGTGTGAGTGACTGAGTCACTGTGTGAGTGACTGTGAGTGACTGTGAGTGACTGTGTGAGTGACTGTGAGTGACTCTGAGTGACTTTGTGAGTGACTGTGAGTGACTGTGAGTGACTATGAGTGACTGTGTGAGTGACTATGAGTGACTGTGTGAGTGACTGTGTGAGTGACTATGAGTGACTGTGTGAGTGACTGTGAGTGAATGTGAGTGACTGAGTGACTGTATGTGTGACTGTAATTGACTGTGAGTGACTATGAGTGACTGTGTGAGTGACTATCAGTGACTTGTGTGAGCGACCCACCCACTCAATCACCCACTTACTCACCCACTCACTCACTCACCCACTCACTCACCCACTCACTCACTCACTCACCCACTCACTCACCCACTCACCCACTCACTCACCCACTCACACACTCACCCACTCACACACTCACCCACTCACTCACCAACTCACTCACTCACCCACTCACTCACCCACTCACTCACCAATTCACCCACCCACTCACTCACCCACTCACCACTCACTCACCCACTCACCCACTCACTCACCCATTCACTCACCCACTCACTCACCCACTCACTCACTCAACCACTCACTCACTCACCCACTCACTCACCCACTCACTCACCCTCACACTCACCCAATCACTCACCCACTCACTCACCCACTTACTCACCCACTCACTCACTCACCCACTCACTCACCCACTCACACACTCACTCACTCACCCACTCACTCACCCACTTACTCACCCACCCACTCACTCACACACTCACTCACTCACCCACTCACTTACGCACTCACTTACCCACACTCACTCACTCACCCATTCACTCACTCACCCACTCACCCACTCACTCACCCACTCACTCACCAATTCACCCACCCACTCACTCACCCACTCACTCACCCACTCACTCACCCACTCACTCACCCACCCACACACTCACCCACACACTCACCCACTCACTCACCAACTCACTCACTCAGCCACTCACTCACTCACCCACTCACTCACCCACTCACCCACTCACTCACCCACTCACTCACCCTCACACTCACCCACTCACTCACCCACTCACTCACCCACTCACTCACCCTCACACTCACCCACTCACTCACCCACTCACCCACTCACTCACCCACTTACTCACCCACCCACTCACTCACCCACTTACTCACCCACCCACTCACTCACCCACTCACTCACCCACTCACTCACCCACTCACTTACGCACTCACTTACCCACTCACCCACTCACTCACTCACCCATTCACTCACTCACCCACTCACCCATTCACTCACCCACTCACTCACCCACTCACTCACTCACCCACACACTCACCCACTCACTCACCAACTCACTCACTCACCCACTCACTCACCCACTCACTCACTCACCCACTCACTCACCCAATCACTCACACTCACTCACTCACCCTCTCATTCCCCCACTCAATCACCCACTCGCTCGCCATCTCACTCACTCACCCACCCACTCACTCACCATCTCACTCACTCACTCACCATCTCACTCACCCACTCACGCACTCACCGACTCACTCACCATCTCACCCACCCACTGTAGCCTTAACAAACTGTTGTGGCACGTGGTGTTAGACAGTAACTATGAAGGCCGGCACGGCACTCGTGTGGGTGGGTGGTCAGAACCACGCGTGGACACCTTCCTCACCCCTGTGAGTGACTGTGTGAGTGACTGTGTGAGTGACTGTGAGTGACTGTGTGAGTGACTGTGTGAGTGACTGTGAGTGACTGTGTGAGTGACTGTGTGAGTGACTATGTGAGTGACTGTGTGAGTGACTATGTGAGTGACTGTGTGAGTGACTGTGTGAGTGACTGTGTGACTGTGAGTGAGTCTGAGTGAGTGACTCTGAGTGACTGTGTGAGTGATTATGAGTGACTGTGAGTGACTGTGTGAGTGACTATGAGTGACTGTGAGTGACTATGAGTGACTGTGTGAGTGACTGAGTGACTGTGTGAGTGACTGTGAGTGACTATGAGTGACTATTTGACTGTGTGAATGACTATGAGTGACTGTGTGAGTGACTCTGAGTGACTCTGAGTGATTGTGTGAGTGACTGTGAGTAACTGTGATTGACTATGAGTGACTGTGTGTGTGACTGTGTGAGTGACTGTGAATGACTCTGAGTGACTGTGAGTGACTGTGAGTGACTGTGTGTGTGACTGTGTGAGTGACTGTGAATGACTCTGAGTGACTGTGAGTGACTCTGAGTGACTCTGAGTGACTCTGAGTGACTGTGTGAGTGACTTTGAGTGACTGTGAGTGACTGTGTGAGTGACTGAGTCACTGTGTGAGTGACTGTGAGTGACTGTGAGTGACTGTGTGAGTGACTGTGAGTGACTCTGAGTGACTTTGTGAGTGACTGTGAGTGACTGTGAGTGACTATGAGTGACTGTGTGAGTGACTATGAGTGACTGTGTGAGTGACTGTGTGAGTGACTATGAGTGACTGTGTGAGTGACTGTGAGTGAATGTGAGTGACTGAGTGACTGTGTGAGTGACTATGAGTGACTGTATGTGTGACTGTAATTGACTGTGAGTGACTATGAGTGACTGTGTGAGTGACTATCAGTGACTTGTGTGAGCGACCCACCCACTCAATCACCCACTTACTCACCCACTCACTCACTCACCCACTCACTCACCCACTCACTCACTCACTCACCCACTCACTCACCCACTCACCCACTCACTCACCCACTCACACACTCACCCACTCACACACTCACCCACTCACTCACCAACTCACTCACTCACCCACTCACTCACCCACTCACTCACCAATTCACCCACCCACTCACTCACCCACTCACCCACTCACTCACTCAACCACTCACTCACTCACCCACTCACTCACCCACTCACTCACCCTCACACTCACCCAATCACTCACCCACTCACTCACCCACTTACTCACCCACTCACTCACTCACCCACTCACTCACCCACTCACACACTCACTCACTCACCCACTCACTCACCCACTTACTCACCCACCCACTCACTCACACACTCACTCACTCACCCACTCACTTACGCACTCACTTACCCACACTCACTCACTCACCCATTCACTCACTCACCCACTCACCCACTCACTCACCCACTCACTCACCAATTCACCCACCCACTCACTCACCCACTCACTCACCCACTCACTCACCCACTCACTCACCCACCCACACACTCACCCACACACTCACCCACTCACTCACCAACTCACTCACTCAGCCACTCACTCACTCACCCACTCACTCACCCACTCACCCACTCACTCACCCACTCACTCACCCTCACACTCACCCACTCACTCACCCACTCACTCACCCACTCACTCACCCTCACACTCACCCACTCACTCATCCACTCACCCACTCACTCACCCACTTACTCACCCACCCACTCACTCACCCACTTACTCACCCACCCACTCACTCACCCACTCACTCACCCACTCACTCACCCACTCACTTACGCACTCACTTACCCACTCACTCACCCATTCACTCACTCACCCACTCACCCATTCACTCACCCACTCACTCACCCACTCACTCACTCACCCACACACTCACCCACTCACTCACCAACTCACTCACTCACCCACTCACTCACCCACTCACTCACTCACCCACTCACTCACCCAATCACTCACACTCACTCACTCACCCTCTCATTCCCCCACTCAATCACCCACTCGCTCGCCATCTCACTCACTCACCCACCCACTCACTCACCATCTCACTCACTCACTCACCATCTCACTCACCCACTCACGCACTCACCGACTCACTCACCATCTCACCCACCCACTGTAGCCTTAACAAACTGTTGTGGCACGTGGTGTTAGACAGTAACTATGAAGGCCGGCACGGCACTCGTGTGGGTGGGTGGTCAGAACCACGCGTGGACACCTTCCTCACCCCTGTGAGTGACTGTGTGAGTGACTGTGTGAGTGACTGTGAGTGACTGTGTGAGTGACTGTGTGAGTGACTGTGAGTGACTGTGTGAGTGACTGTGTGAGTGACTATGTGAGTGACTGTGTGAGTGACTATGTGAGTGACTGTGTGAGTGACTGTGTGAGTGACTGTGTAACTGTGTGAGTGACTGTGTGAGTGACTGTGTGAGTGACTGTGTGACTGTGTGAGTGACTGTGAGTGACTGTGTGAGTGACTGTGTGTGACTGTGTAACTGTGTGAGTGACTGTGAGTGACTGTCGACTTCGCCCCTCCCCCTCGGCTCCGCCCATCCCCCTCCCTTTTCCCCGCCCCTCCAAGTGGGCGGGGCCAGCCGCAGTCACGTGGCACCGAGTTCCGGTCACGTGGCGCCGAGTTCCGCTCGCGTGACGTCACTTGGCGTCACGCGACGAGCCACGTGACAGGTGTCGAGAGCGAGTGGACGAGGCGCGGAGGAGTTGGTGGTGGTGAGATTCTCGTCTCTTAGACTTGAGCCTTTGGTGGCCTGCGGGGACTTCCTTCTTATTATTCTTCGCCTCTTTCGGGAGAAAAGTCACATAGCTAGGGAAATAATTATTACATTTTTGTGTTAATTAAAATTATTAGAAAATGTAAAATTTAATCAAATAAAAATAAATAAAATAAAAACTCTTTTTTTTTAAATAATAAATTTAAAATTAAAGCAACGCAAGCGGCCGTCATCAGGGTCGTGTGTTGCGATCGAAACGTCGTGGAGTGTGTGTGTCTGTGTGTCTCTGTGTGTGTCTGTCTGTGTGTGTGTCTCTGTGTGTGTCTGTGTGTGTGTGTCTGTGTGTGTCTCTGTGTGTCTCTGTGTGTGTGTGTCTGTGTGTGTGTCTGTGTGTGTGTGTCTGTGTGTGTGTCTGTGTGTGTGTGTCTGTGTGTGTGTCTGTGTGTGTGTGTCTGTGTGTGTGTCTGTGTGTGTCTCTGTGTGTGTCTGTGTGTGTGTGTCTCTGTGTGTGTCTGTGTGTGTGTGTCTGTGTGTGTGTGTGTCTGTGTGTGTGTCTCTGTGTGTGTGTGTCTGTGTGTGTGTCTGTGTGTGTGTCTGTGTGTGTCTGTGTGTGTGTGTGTGTCTGTGTGTGTGTCTCTGTGTGTGTGTGTCTGTGTGTGTGTCTGTGTGTGTGTCTGTGTGTGTGTCTGTGTGTGTCTCTGTGTGTGTCTGTGTGTGTGTGTCTTTGTGTGTCTGTGTGTGTGTGTCTGTGTGTGTCTGTGTGTGTCTGTGTGTGTGTGTGTCTCTGTGTGTGTGTGTCTGTGTGTGTGTGTCTGTGTGTGTGTGTGTGTCTGTGTGTGTGTGTCTGTGTGTGTGTGTCTGTGTGTGTGTGTCTGTGTGTGTGTGTCTCTGTGTGTGTCTGTGTGTGTGTGTGTCTGTGTGTGTGTGTGTCTGTGTGTGTGTCTGTGTGTGTGTGTGTGTCTGTGTGTGTGTCTCTGTGTGTGTGTCTCTGTGTGTCTCTGTGTGTGTGTGTGTCTGTGTGTGTGTCTGTGTGTGTCTCTGTGTGTGTCTGTGTGTGTGTCTCTGTGTGTGTCTGTGTGTGTGTGTGTCTCTGTGTGTGTGTGTCTGTGTGTGTGTGTGTCTGTGTGTGTCTGTGTGTGTGTCTGTGTGTGTGTGTGTCTCTGTGTGTCTCTGTGTGTGTCTGTGTGTGTGTCTGTGTGTGTGTGTCTGTGTGTGTGTGTCTGTGTGTGTGTGTGTCTGTGTGTGTCTGTGTGTGTCTGTGTGTGTGTCTGTGTGTGTGTGTCTGTGTGTGTGTGTCTGTGTGTGTGTGTGTCTGTGTGTGTGTCTCTGTGTGTGTGTCTCTGTGTGTGTGTCTGTGTCTGTCTGTGTGTGTGTGTCTGTGTGTGTCTGTGTGTGTGTCTGTGTCTGTGTGTGTCTGTGTGTGTGTGTCTGTGTGTGTGTCTTTGTGTGTCTGTGTGTGTGTCTGTGTCTGTGTCTTTGTGTGTCTGTGTGTGTCTGTGTGTGTGTGTCTCTGTGTGTCTGTGTGTGTGTCTCTGTGTGTGTGTCTGTGTGTGTGTCTCTGTGTCTCTGTGTGTGTGTGTCTCTGTGTCTGTGTGTGTGTGTGTCTGTGTGTGTGTGTCTGTGTGTGTGAGTCTCTGTCTGTGTGTGTCTGCTTGTGTGTGTCTCTGTCTGTGTGTCTGTGTGTGTGTGTATCTGTGTGTGTCTGTGTGTGTCTGTGTGTGTGTCTGTGTGTCTCTGTGTGTCTGTGTCTCTGTGTGTGTCTGTGTGTGTGTCTGTGTGTGTGTCTGTGTGTGTCTCTGTGTGTGTCTGTGTGTGTGTGTCTCTGTGTGTGTCTGTGTGTGTCTGTGTGTGTGTGTCTGTGTGTGTGTGTCTGTGTGTGTGTCTGTGTGTGTCTGTGTGTGTGTGTCTGTGTGTGTCTGTGTGTGTGTGTCTCTGTGTGTCTGTGTGTGTGTGTGTCTGTGTGTGTCTCTGTGTGTGTGTCTGTGTGTGTCTCTGTGTGTGTGTCTCTGTGTGTGTGTCTGTGTGTGTGTCTCTGTGTGTGTGTCTGTGTGTGTGTCTGTATGTGTCTGTGTGTGTGTGTCTGTGTGTGTTTGTCTCTGTGTGTGTGTGTGTGTCTGTGTGTGTGTGTCTGTGTGTGTCTGTGTGTGTGTCTCTGTGTGTGTGTCTCTGTGTGTGTGTCTGTGTCTGTCTGTGTGTGTGTGTGTCTGTGTGTGTCTGTGTGTGTGTCTGTGTGTGTGTCTGTGTGTGTCTGTGTGTGTGTGTCTCTGTGTGTCTGTGTGTGTCTGTGTGTGTCTCTGTGTGTGTGTCTCTGTGTGTGTGTCTGTGTGTGTGTCTCTGTGTCTCTGTGTGTGTGTGTGTCTGTGTGTGTGAGTCTCTGTCTGTGTGTGTGTCTGCTTGTGTGTGTCTCTGTCTGTGTGTCTGTGTGTGTGTGTATCTGTGTGTGTCTGTGTGTGTCTGTGTGTGTGTCTGTGTGTCTCTGTGTGTCTGTGTCTCTGTGTGTGTCTGTGTGTCTCTGTGTGTGTCTGTGTGTCTCTGTGTGTGTCTCTGTGTCTCTGTGTGTGTGTGTGTGTCTGTGTGTGTGTGTCTCTGTGTGTGTGTGTGTCTGTGTGTGTGTCTGTGTGTCTCTGTGTGTCTCTGTGTGTCTGTGTGTGTTTCTGTCTGCGTGTCTCTGTGTGTCTCTGTGTGTCTCTGTGTCTGTGTGTCTCTGTGTATAGTGTATAGTGTAGTGTATAGTGTAGTGTATAGTGTAGTGTATAGTGTAGTGTATAGTATAGTGTATAGTGTAGTGTATAGTGTAGTGTATAATGTATAGTTTAGTGTATAGTGTAGTGTGTAGTGTAGTGTATAGTGTAGTGTATAGTGTAGTGTAGTGTATAGTGTAGTGTATAGTGTAGTGTATAGTGTAGTGTAAAGTGTAGTGTATAGTATAGTGTAGTGTAAATTGTAGTGTATAGTGTGTAGTGTAGTATAGTGTAGTGTATAGTATAGTGTATAGTGTAGTGTATAGTGTAGTGTATAGTGTAGTGCATAGTATAGTGTATAGTGTAGTGTATAGTGTAGTGTATAGTGTAGTGTATAGTGTATAGTGTGGTGTAGTGTATAGTGTAGTGTATAGTGTAGTGTATAGGGTAGTGTAGTGTATAGTGTAGTGTATAGTGTAGTGTATAGTGTAGTGTATAGTGTAGTGTATAGTGTAGTCTGTAGTGTGTAGTGTATAGTGTAGTGTATACTGTAGTGTATAGTGTAGTGCATAGTGTATAGTGTAGTGTATAGTGTAGTGTATAGAGTAGTGTGTAGTGTATAGTGTAGTGTATAGTGTAGTGTATAGTGTAGTGTATAGTGTAGTGTATAGTGTAGTGTATAGTGTATAGTGTAGTGGATAGTGTATAGTGTAGTGGATAGTGTATAGTGTAGTGTATAGTGTAGTGTTTAGTGTAGTGTATAGTGTAGTGTAGTGTATAGTGTAGTGTATAGTGTAGTGTATAGTGTAGTGTAAAGTGTAGTGTATAGTGTAGTGTATAGTGTAGTGTAAATTGTAGTGTATAGTGTGTAGTGTAGTATAGTGTAGTGTATAGTGTAGTGTATAGTGTAGTGTATAGTATAGTGTATAGTGTAGTGTATAGTGTAGTGTATAGTGTAGTGTATAGTGTGGTGTAGTGTATAGTGTAGTGTATAGTGTAGTGTATAGGGTAGTGTAGTGTATAGTGTAGTGTATAGTGTATAGTGTAGTGTATAGTGTAGTGTATAGTGTAGTGTATAGTGTAGTCTGTAGTGTGTAGTGTATAGTGTAGTGTATACTGTAGTGTATAGTGTAGTGCATAGTGTATAGTGTAGTGTATAGTGTAGTGTATAGAGTAGTGTATAGTGTAGTGTATAGTGTAGTGTATAGTGTAGTGTATAGTGTAGTGTATAGTGTAGTGTATAGTGTATAGTGTAGTGGATAGTGTATAGTGTAGTGGATAGTGTATAGTGTAGTGTATAGTGTAGTGTATAGTGTAGTGTTTAGTGTAGTGTATAGTGTAGTGTAGTATATAGTGTAGTGTATAGTGTAGTGCATAGTGTAGTGTATAGTGTAGTGCATAGTGTAGTGTATAGTGTAGTGTATAGTGTAGTGTATAGTGTAGTGTGTAGTGTATAGTGTAGTGTATAGTGTAGTGTATAGTGTAGTGTATAGTGTAGTGTATAGTATAGTGTATAGTGTAGTGTAGTGTATAGTGTAGTGTATAGTATAGTGTATAGTGTAGTGTATAGTGTAGTGTATAGTGTAGTGTATAGTGTAGTGTATAGTGTAGTGTTAATGCTCTACGGGGGGAGGGTCATCTTTGTCTTTGTCCACTCAGATACAAATCTCCCCGTCACCTGCAAGAGCATTGTGACGTAGGTGAGGAGGGTCAGGGAGCGGGTCCTGACCAAGGCCACCAGCAACAGCAGCGCCACCACCACCACCATCACCATAACCACCACCACCATCACCACCACCATCACCACCACCATCACCACCACCATCACCACCACCATCACCACCACCACCCCCACCACCATCACCACCACCACCATCACCACCACCCCCACCACCCCCACCATCACCACCACCATCACCACCACCACCACCACCCCCACCACCACCACCATCACCACCCCCACCACCACCACCATCACCACCCCCACCACCACCACCATCACCACCCCCACCACCACCATCACCATCACCACCCCCACCACCACCATCACCACCCCCACCACCACCACCATCACCACCACCATCACCACCACCACCATCACCACCACCACCACCATCACCACCCCCACCACCATCACCACCACCATCACCACCCCCACCACTACCACCACCATCATCACCATCACCACCACCACCATCACCACCACCACCACCACCACCATCACCACCACCACCATCACCACCATCACCACCACCCCCACCACCACCACCATCACCACCACCACCCCCACTATCACCACCACCACCATCACCACCATCACCATCACCACCACCATCACCACCATCACCACCACCACCATCACCATCATCACCCCCACCATCACCACCACCACCATCACCATCACCACCACCACCATCACCACCACCACCATCACCACCATCACCACCATCACCACCACCACCCCCACCACCATCACCACCACCACCATCACCACCACCCCCACCATCACCACCACCACCACCACCACCCCCACCACCACCACCACCATCACCACCCCCACCACCACCACCATCACCACCCCCACCACCACCACCACCACCATCACCACCCCCACCACCACCATCACCACCCCCACCACCACCATCACCACCCCCACCACCACCACCATCACCACCACCATCACCACCACCACCATCACCACTACCACCACCATCACCACCCCCACCACCATCACCACCACCATCACCACCCCCACCACTACCACCACCATCATCACCATCACCACCACCACCATCACCACCACCACCACCCCCACCACCACCATCACCACCACCACCATCACCACCATCACCACCACCACCATCACCACCACCACCCCCACTATCACCACCACCACCATCACCACCATCACCATCACCACCACCATCACCACCACCACCATCACCACCACCACCATCACCATCATCACCCCCACCATCACCACCATCACCATCACCACCACCACCACCATCACCACCACCACCACCATCACCACCATCACCACCACCACCACCCCCACCACCCCCACCACCACCCCCATCACCACCATCACCCCCCCCCCCCACCACCCCCACCACCCCCACCACCCCCACCACCACCACTACCACCCCCACCACCCCCCCACCACCACCACTACCACCACCACCCCCACCATCACCACCACCACCACCATTGTGCCAGGAGTTGCTGCTCTAGCCCACGGTGCGTACGCACGCGGGATGTTTGTAGGAACACCGACAGATGGTTCTGTGGGATCTCTGCGAGACGAGACCGAGTGGAGTGGGAACCGATCCGGTGATTGGAGGTGTCCGGCACGTGGCGAATATTTGAATAATGCAAAGCTGCTACTTTTGAAATTGTGTTATTCCCCCGTTCGTCTGCTTCAGTGTCATCTTGTTCTAGGACCTTTCTCCTGCAGGCTCCTCCTCCCCCTCCTCCGGTTCCGCCCACCTCCACCTTTGGAGAGGTGCGTTGAGAGCGCCGGGCCGCGGCCGTGAACGACTCCCCACGTGCGGCGACGGAGCTTTGCCGGTGTTCGTCGGAGCCCCTCGCCGACTTCGCCTGCCCCCCCGGCGGTCCGCTAATGCGCCGCGTGGGGGGATTGTCGCCTCCCCACGCGCACGGATGCCGAACCCTCCCCGCCGTGAGCGAGGGCACCCTGCACGTGAGGAGGATGGGCGGCGGCGGCGGCGGCGGCAACGGCGGCAACGGCGGCAACAGCGGCAACGGTGGCAAGGACGGCATCGGCCCGCCCGACCGCGACGTCCGTAGGGGTGACGGTGCGGCGACTCCGACCCCCGCTGACGAAGCGACGGTGGCCGTGGGGATTCCGGGGAGAGGGGTGAGGCGCACGGCCGAGATCTAGCGACAGGCGATCGTCGTTCCCGCTCGGCTTCCACCAAGACCCCGGTACTGGTGAGCTGCGCGTCAACCTCACGGCTCGTGGTCACGTTGGGGGGCTGCACCAGGGGAAGGCGACGACTGGACATGAGTGAAACTATTGGGCATCTGTAAAACTATTGGGCATCTCTAAAACTATTGGGCATCTGTAAAACTATTGGGCATCTGTAAAACTATTGAGCATCTGTAAAACTATTGGGCATCTGTAAAACTATTGGGCATCTCTAAAGCTATTGGGCATCTGTAAAACTATTGGGCATCTGTGAAACTATTGGATATCTGTAAAACTATTGGGACATATGTGAACCTATTGGGACATCTGTAAAACTATTGGGCATCTGTAAAACTATTGGACATCTCTGAAACTATTGGGCATCTCTGAAACTATTGGACATCTCTGAAACTATTGGACACCTGTTATAATTATTTTACATTTGTGAAAAAGAGCTTCATAGCTCATAGTATTCCTCCAGTATAAATAAAGATTCTGATTCTGGCTGCAGTGCCACGGTGCGCAGCGATGATTCTACCACAGGCCGTGCCGACGAATGTGGCCTTGGGATAGCTCCCGGTAGAACTTTCATTGGTAAAGATTCACACGAGGGCGCACAACAGGTCGTCACATAACTACCTGGTCCGGTTTGGAAACGTGGCTGCTGGTGTGGCCGAAGACTGCCGGGCGTGTTGCTGGCCAATCGTTTCAAAGACATCCCAATAGGTTTTGTAGTGAGTCCAACCGAATGGCGAGACGTTGCCTTGGGAGCAACGCTATTCATTAAATCGATGTAACACAACGCCACCCACACTTTGGGTGTTGAGTGCTCACCTGGCCACGCCACGACAGAACTGGACAAGGTTCCCTATCCCCGGCCCGGACTCCATGAGCCGGGTCCTGGACCGCGTGGCCAGAGGCTTCGTTTACCCCACCGTGGATCTTCATCGCCAGCAACACGAAGGGCCCCCGAGCCCCTTCACGGGGCCCCCCCCCCCCCGTTACGGCGGCCTGGGGCTGGGCCCGGCTCCGCCCCTCGCCCCGCCCACCTTCCAGACCTCTCCGGCTCTTTCCCAAAGGGCTCCCCGAGAGCTCCTCTAGACCACGTGACCGCCCAGCGGCCTCCCCCCGGTCCACCGGCGGGCCCCCCCCCCCCCCCCGCCCGATATCGTCCGGTCGCGCGTCGGCAGGTCAGCCGGCGTACCGTGCCCCAACGTGACCCTGGCTGGCCGACGCTCAACCCAGGCCCCGCCGGGGCCGGTGGTACTACGATCAGTGAGCGGGGCTGCACGTGATGGCAACACGTTACCCGCCGTGGCTTCGTAAGCCCGGCGCCACGCGGTGACGGTCGCAGTCACCGCAGATTCGCAGATATTCCCAATGGTTTCACGGATGTCCCCTTAGTTTAGTTTCACAGATGTCCAGGCGGTTTCACAGATTTAACACGTAGGCTTTCGTGACCAACATCGTCCACAATATATATTTTTTTATGCGCGCGCTGTGCCAGCCTTCATGGACGCTGCTAGTCGCCAACAGCGCGAGCACCGACAGCCATGCTAACTCTATACGGGGGGGGGGGGGATTTTTGTCTTTATCCACAGACGCCAAAGCCTCCTGCCGTGAGCAAGAGCATCTCGGATGTCTGGAGCAGGATGAGGGAGCCAGTTAAAAGGGTAAAAACCTATTCCTGTATCTTGTTACTGGCAAAGGAGGTCCCATAATGTAAATGCTCACCCCGAGCCCTCAATACTCTGATAGTGGCGCTGTTTTTGAGTTGTACGCCTTTTGGCGTCTTCTGGTCCAACACCAATGGAGACTAGGCTCTTAAGAAAAGCCGTCTCGGGTGTGGACCAATCAAATTCAAGGACAGTGCCAATATTATTATCAGAGTTGTCTTTTTTTTTGCATTTTGACTGCTTGTGTTGTGGTTATTGCAAACATGATGCCTTGAATAAAGGTGTCAGTTTTTTGTGCCAGTTAAAAGGGTAAAACCTATTCCTATACGGGGACATCTGTTAAACTCCTGGGACATCTGTGAAACTATTGGGACATCTGGGAAACTACTGGGACATCTGTGAAACTATGGGGACATCTGTGAAACTATTGGGACATCTGTGAAACTATTGGGACATCTGTGAAACTATGGGGACATCTGTGAAACTAATGGGATATATGTAAAACTATTGGGGCGTCTGTGAAACTACTGGGACATGTGTGAAACTACTGGGACATCTGTAAAACTACTGGGACATCTGTTAAACTATTGGGACATCTGTGAAACTATGGGGACATCTGTAAAACTACTGGGACATCTGTTAAACTATTGGGACTTCTGTGAAACTATGGGGACATCTGTGAAACTACTGGGACATATGTGAACCTATTGGGACATCTGTGAAACTATTGGGACATCTGTGAAACTACTAGTACATCTGTGAAACTATTGGGACATCTGTGAAACTATTGGGACATCTGTGAAACTACTGGGACATCTGTGAAACTATTGGGATATCTGTAAAACTACTGGGACATCTGTGAAACGATTGGGACATCTGTGAAACTATGGGGACATCTGTTAACCTACTGGGACATCTGTGAAACTACTGGGACATCTGTAAAACTACTGGGACATATGTGAACCTATTGGGACATCTGTGAAACTATTGGGACATCTGTGAAACTATTGGGACATCTGTGAAACAACTGGGACATCTGTTAAACTATTGGGACATCTGTTAAACTCCTGAGACATCTGTGAAACTATTGGGACATGGGTGAACTATTGGGACATCTGTTAAACTATTGGGACATCTGTGAAACTACTGGTACATCTGTGAAACTATTTGGACATCTGTGAAACTACTGGGACATCTGTTAAACTCCTGGGACATCTGTGAAACTATTGGGACATGGGTGAAACTATTGGGACATCTGTTAAACTATTGGGACATCTGTGAAACTATTGGTACATCTGTGAAACTATTGGGACATCTGTGAAACTATGGGGACATCTGTGAAACTAATGGGACATATGTGAAACTATTGGGGCGTCTGTGAAACTACTGGGACATGTGTGAAACTACTGGGACATCTGTAAAACTACTGGGACATCTGTTAAACTATTGGAACATCTGTGAAACTAATGGGACATCTGTGAAACTACTGGGACATCTGTAAAACTACTGGGACATATGTGAACCTATTGGGACATCTGTGAAACTATGGGGACATCTGTTAACCTACTGGGACATCTGTGAAACTACTGGGACATCTGTTAAACTACTGGGACATCTGTTAAACTATTGGGACATCTGTGAAACTATGGGGACATCTGTTAACCTACTGGGATAACTGTAAAACTACTGGGACATCTGTGAAACGATTGGGACATCTGTGAAACTATGGGGACATCTGTTAACCTACTTGGACATCTGTGAAACTACTGGGACATCTGTTAAACTACTGGGCCATGTGTTAAACTATTGGGACATCTGTGAAACTACTGGGACATCTGTAAAACTACTGGGACATATGTGAACCTATTGGGACATCTGTGAAACTATTGGGACATCTGTGAAACAACTGGGACATCTGTTAAACTTTTGGGACATCTGTTAAACTCCTGGGACATCTGTGAAACTATTGGGACATGGGTGAAACTATTGGGACATCTGTTAAACTATTGGGACATCTGTGAAACTATTGGTACATCTGTGAAACTATTGGGACATCTGTGAAACTATGGGGACATCTGTGAAACTAATGGGACATATGTGAAACTATTGGGGCGTCTGTGAAACTACTGGGACATGTGTGAAACTACTGGGACATCTGTAAAACTACTGGGACATCTGTTAAACTATTGGAACATCTGTGAAACTATTGGGACATCTGTGAAACTAAGGGGACATCTGTAAAACTACTGGGACATCTGTAAAACTACTGGGACATATGTGAACCTATTGGGACATCTGTGAAACTATGGGGACATCTGTTAACCTACTGCGACATCTGTGAAACTACTGGGACATCTGTTAAACTACTGGGACATCTGTTAAACTATTGGGACATCTGTGAAACTATGGGGACATCTGTTAACCTACTGGGATATCTGTAAAACTACTGGGACATCTGTGAAACGATTGGGACATCTGTGAAACTATGGGGACATCTGTTAACCTACTGGGACATCTGTGAAACTACTGGGACATCTGTTAAACTACTGGGACATCTGTTAAACTATTGGGACATGTGTGAAACTACTGGGACATCTGTAAAACTACTGGGACATCTGTTAAACTATTGGGACATCTGTGAAACTATGGGGACATCTGTGAAACTAATGGGACATCTGTGAAACTATTGGGACATCTGTGAAACTATTGGGACATCTGTGAAACTATGGGGACATCTGTGAAACTAATGGGACATATGTGAAACTATTGGGACATCTGTGAAACTACTCGTACATCTGTGAAACTATTGGGACATCTGTGAAACTATGGGGACATCTGTGAAACTAATGGGACATATGTGAAACTATTGGGGCGTCTGTGAAACTACTGGGACATGTGTGAAACTACTGGGACATCTGTAAAACTACTGGGACATCTGTTAAACTATTGGGGCATCTGTGAAACTATGGGGACATCTGTGAAACTACTGGGACATCTGTAAAACTACTGGGACATCTGTTAAACTATTGGGACATCTGTGAAACTATGGGGACATCTGTGAAACTAATGGGACATATGTGAAACTATTGGGACATCTGTGAAACTACTAGTACATCTGTGAAACTATTGGGACATCTGTGAAACTATTGGGACATCTGTGAAACTACTGGTACATCTGTAAAACTATGGGGACATCTGTGAAACTATTGGGACATCTGGGAAACTATTGGGACATCTGTGAAACTGTGGGGACATCTGTGAAACTAATGGGACATCTGTGAAACTACTGGGACATCTGTAAATCTACTGGGACATATGTGAACCTATTGGGACATCTGTGAAACTATGGGGACATCTGTTAACCTACTGGGACATCTGTGAAACTACTGGGACATCTGTTAAAGTACTGGGACATCTGTTAACCTACTGGGACATCTGTGAAACTATTGGGACATCTGTGAAACTATGGGGACATCTGTGAAACTAATGGGACATCTGTGAAACTATTGGGACATCTGTGAAACTATTGGGACATCTGTGAAACTACTCGTACATCTGTGAAACTATTGGGACATCTGTGAAACTATGGGGACATCTGTGAAACTAATGGGACATATGTGAAACTATTGGGGCGTCTGTGAAACTACTGGGACATCTGTGAAACTACTGGTACATCTGTGAAACTATTGGTACATCTGTGAAACTATTGGGACATCTGTGAAACTATGGGGACATCTGTGAAACTAATGGGACATATGTGAAACTATTGGGGCGTCTGTGAAACTACTGGGACATGTGTGAAACTACTGGGACATCTGTAAAACTACTGGGACATCTGTTAAACTATTGGAACATCTGTGAAACTATTGGGACATCTGTGAAACTAAGGGGACATCTGTAAAACTACTGGGACATCTGTAAAACTACTGGGACATATGTGAACCTATTGGGACATCTGTGAAACTATGGGGACATCTGTTAACCTACTGCGACATCTGTGAAACTACTGGGACATCTGTTAAACTACTGGGACATCTGTTAAACTATTGGGACATCTGTGAAACTATGGGGACATCTGTTAACCTACTGGGATATCTGTAAAACTACTGGGACATCTGTGAAACGATTGGGACATCTGTGAAACTATGGGGACATCTGTTAACCTACTGGGACATCTGTGAAACTACTGGGACATCTGTTAAACTACTGGGACATCTGTTAAACTATTGGGACATGTGTGAAACTACTGGGACATCTGTAAAACTACTGGGACATCTGTTAAACTATTGGGACATCTGTGAAACTATGGGGACATCTGTGAAACTAATGGGACATCTGTGAAACTATTGGGACATCTGTGAAACTATTGGGACATCTGTGAAACTATGGGGACATCTGTGAAACTAATGGGACATATGTGAAACTATTGGGACATATGTGAAACTACTCGTACATCTGTGAAACTATTGGGACATCTGTGAAACTATGGGGACATCTGTGAAACTAATGGGACATATGTGAAACTATTGGGGCGTCTGTGAAACTACTGGGACATGTGTGAAACTACTGGGACATCTGTAAAACTACTGGGACATCTGTTAAACTATTGGGGCATCTGTGAAACTATGGGGACATCTGTGAAACTACTGGGACATCTGTAAAACTACTGGGACATCTGTTAAACTATTGGGACATCTGTGAAACTATGGGGACATCTGTGAAACTAATGGGACATATGTGAAACTATTGGGACATCTGTGAAACTACTAGTACATCTGTGAAACTATTGGGACATCTGTGAAACTATTGGGACATCTGTGAAACTACTGGTACATCTGTGAAACTATGGGGACATCTGTGAAACTATTGGGACATCTGGGAAACTATTGGGACATCTGTGAAACTGTGGGGACATCTGTGAAACTAATGGGACATCTGTGAAACTACTGGGACATCTGTAAATCTACTGGGACATATGTGAACCTATTGGGACATCTGTGAAACTATGGGGACATCTGTTAACCTACTGGGACATCTGTGAAACTACTGGGACATCTGTTAAAGTACTGGGACATCTGTTAACCTACTGGGACATCTGTGAAACTATTGGGACATCTGTGAAACTATGGGGACATCTGTGAAACTAATGGGACATCTGTGAAACTATTGGGACATCTGTGAAACTAAGGGGACATCTGTAAAACTACTGGGACATCTGTAAAACTACTGGGACATATGTGAACCTATTGGGACATCTGTGAAACTATGGGGACATCTGTTAACCTACTGCGACATCTGTGAAACTACTGGGACATCTGTTAAACTACTGGGACATCTGTTAAACTATTGGGACATCTGTGAAACTATGGGGACATCTGTTAACCTACTGGGATATCTGTAAAACTACTGGTACATCTGTGAAACGATTGGGACATCTGTGAAACTATGGGGACATCTGTTAACCTACTGGGACATCTGTGAAACTACTGGGACATCTGTTAAACTACTGGGACATCTGTTAAACTATTGGGACATGTGTGAAACTACTGGGACATCTGTAAAACTACTGGGACATCTGTTAAACTATTGGGACATCTGTGAAACTATGGGGACATCTGTGAAACTAATGGGACATCTGTGAAACTATTGGGACATCTGTGAAACTATTGGGACATCTGTGAAACTATGGGGACATCTGTGAAACTAATGGGACATATGTGAAACTATTGGGACATATGTGAAACTACTCGTACATCTGTGAAACTATTGGGACATCTGTGAAACTATGGGGACATCTGTGAAACTAATGGGACATATGTGAAACTATTGGGGCGTCTGTGAAACTACTGGGACATGTGTGAAACTACTGGGACATCTGTAAAACTACTGGGACATCTGTTAAACTATTGGGGCATCTGTGAAACTATGGGGACATCTGTGAAACTACTGGGACATCTGTAAAACTACTGGGACATCTGTTAAACTATTGGGACATCTGTGAAACTATGGGGACATCTGCGAAACTAATGGGACATATGTGAAACTATTGGGACATCTGTGAAACTACTAGTACATCTGTGAAACTATTGGGACATCTGTGAAACTATTGGGACATCTGTGAAACTACTGGTACATCTGTGAAACTATGGGGACATCTGTGAAACTATTGGGACATCTGGGAAACTATTGGGACATCTGTGAAACTGTGGGGACATCTGTGAAACTAATGGGACATCTGTGAAACTACTGGGACATCTGTAAATCTACTGGGACATATGTGAACCTATTGGGACATCTGTGAAACTATGGGGACATCTGTTAACCTACTGGGACATCTGTGAAACTACTGGGACATCTGTTAAAGTACTGGGACATCTGTTAACCTACTGGGACATCTGTGAAACTATTGGGACATCTGTGAAACTATGGGGACATCTGTGAAACTAATGGGACATCTGTGAAACTATTGGGACATCTGTGAAACTATTGGGACATCTGTGAAACTACTCGTACATCTGTGAAACTATTGGGACATCTGTGAAACTATGGGGACATCTGTGAAACTAATGGGACATATGTGAAACTATTGGGGCGTCTCTGAAACTATTGGGACATGTGTGAAACTACTGGGACATCTGTAAAACTACTGGGACATCTGTTAAACTATTGGGACATCTGTGAAACTATGGGGACATCTGTGAAACTACTGGGACATCTGTGAAACTACTGGGACATTTGTAAAACTACTGGGACATCTGTTAAACTATTGGGACATCTGTGAAACTATGGGGACATCTGTTAACCTACTGGGATAACTGTAAAACTACTGGGACATCTGTGAAACGATTGGGACATCTGTGAAACTATGGGGACATCTGTTAACCTACTTGGACATCTGTGAAACTACTGGGACATCTGTTAAACTACTGGGCCATGTGTTAAACTATTGGGACATCTGTGAAACTACTGGGACATCTGTAAAACTACTGGGACATATGTGAACCTATTGGGACATCTGTGAAACTATTGGGACATCTGTGAAACAACTGGGACATCTGTTAAACTTTTGGGACATCTGTTAAACTCCTGGGACATCTGTGAAACTATTGGGACATGGGTGAAACTATTGGGACATCTGTTAAACTATTGGGACATCTGTGAAACTATTGGTACATCTGTGAAACTATTGGGACATCTGTGAAACTATGGGGACATCTGTGAAACTAATGGGACATATGTGAAACTATTGGGGCGTCTGTGAAACTACTGGGACATGTGTGAAACTACTGGGACATCTGTAAAACTACTGGGACATCTGTTAAACTATTGGAACATCTGTGAAACTATTGGGACATCTGTGAAACTAAGGGGACATCTGTAAAACTACTGGGACATCTGTAAAACTACTGGGACATATGTGAACCTATTGGGACATCTGTGAAACTATGGGGACATCTGTTAACCTACTGCGACATCTGTGAAACTACTGGGACATCTGTTAAACTACTGGGACATCTGTTAAACTATTGGGACATCTGTGAAACTATGGGGACATCTGTTAACCTACTGGGATATCTGTAAAACTACTGGGACATCTGTGAAACGATTGGGACATCTGTGAAACTATGGGGACATCTGTTAACCTACTGGGACATCTGTGAAACTACTGGGACATCTGTTAAACTACTGGGACATCTGTTAAACTATTGGGACATGTGTGAAACTACTGGGACATCTGTAAAACTACTGGGACATCTGTTAAACTATTGGGACATCTGTGAAACTATGGGGACATCTGTGAAACTAATGGGACATCTGTGAAACTATTGGGACATCTGTGAAACTATTGGGACATCTGTGAAACTATGGGGACATCTGTGAAACTAATGGGACATATGTGAAACTATTGGGACATCTGTGAAACTACTCGTACATCTGTGAAACTATTGGGACATCTGTGAAACTATGGGGACATCTGTGAAACTAATGGGACATATGTGAAACTATTGGGGCGTCTGTGAAACTACTGGGACATGTGTGAAACTACTGGGACATCTGTAAAACTACTGGGACATCTGTTAAACTATTGGGGCATCTGTGAAACTATGGGGACATCTGTGAAACTACTGGGACATCTGTAAAACTACTGGGACATCTGTTAAACTATTGGGACATCTGTGAAACTATGGGGACATCTGTGAAACTAATGGGACATATGTGAAACTATTGGGACATCTGTGAAACTACTAGTACATCTGTGAAACTATTGGGACATCTGTGAAACTATTGGGACATCTGTGAAACTACTGGTACATCTGTGAAACTATGGGGACATCTGTGAAACTATTGGGACATCTGGGAAACTATTGGGACATCTGTGAAACTGTGGGGACATCTGTGAAACTAATGGGACATCTGTGAAACTACTGGGACATCTGTAAATCTACTGGGACATATGTGAACCTATTGGGACATCTGTGAAACTATGGGGACATCTGTTAACCTACTGGGACATCTGTGAAACTACTGGGACATCTGTTAAAGTACTGGGACATCTGTTAACCTACTGGGACATCTGTGAAACTATTGGGACATCTGTGAAACTATGGGGACATCTGTGAAACTAATGGGACATCTGTGAAACTATTGGGACATCTGTGAAACTATTGGGACATCTGTGAAACTACTCGTACATCTGTGAAACTATTGGGACATCTGTGAAACTATGGGGACATCTGTGAAACTAATGGGACATATGTGAAACTATTGGGGCGTCTGTGAAACTACTGGGACATGTGTGAAACTACTGGGACATCTGTAAAACTACTGGGACATCTGTTAAATTATTGGGACATCTGTGAAACTATGGGGACATCTGTGAAACTACTGGGACATCTGTGAAACTACTGGGACATCTGTAAAACTACTGGGACATCTGTTAAACTATTGGGACATCTGTGAAACTATGGGGACATCTGTGAAACTAATGGGACATATGTGAAACTATTGGGACATCTGTGAAACTACTAGTACATCTGTGAAACTATTGGGACATCTGTGAAACTATTGGGACATCTGTGAAACTATTGGGACATCTGTGAAACTACTGGTACATCTGTGAAACTATTGGGACATCTGTGAAACTGTGGGGACATCTGTGAAACTAATGGGACATCTGTGAAACTACTGGGACATCTGTAAAACTACTGGGACATATGTGAACCTATTGGGACATCTGTGAAACTATGGGGACATCTGTTAACCTACTGGGACATCTGTGAAACTACTGGGACATCTGTTAAACTATTGGGACATCTGTGAAACTATGGGGACATCTGTGAAACTAATGGGACATATGTGAAACTATTGGGACATCTGTGAAACTACTAGTACATCTGTGAAACTATTGGGACATCTGTGAAACTATTGGGACATCTGTGAAACTACTGGTACATCTGTGAAACTATGGGGACATCTGTGAAACTATTGGGACATCTGTGAAACTACTGGGACATCTGTTAAACTATTGGGACATCTGTGAAACTATGGGGACATCTGTGAAACTAATGGGACATATGTGAAACTATTGGGACATCTGTGAAACTACTAGTACATCTGTGAAACTATTGGGACATCTGTGAAACTATTGGGACATCTGTGAAACTACTGGTACATCTGTGAAACTATGGGGACATCTGTGAAACTATTGGGACATCTGGGAAACTATTGGGACATCTGTGAAACTGTGGGGACATCTGTGAAACTAATGGGACATCTGTGAAACTACTGGGACATCTGTAAATCTACTGGGACATATGTGAACCTATTGGGACATCTGTGAAACTATGGGGACATCTGTTAACCTACTGGGACATCTGTGAAACTACTGGGACATCTGTTAAAGTACTGGGACATCTGTTAACCTACTGGGACATCTGTGAAACTATTGGGACATCTGTGAAACTATGGGGACATCTGTGAAACTAATGGGACATCTGTGAAACTATTGGGACATCTGTGAAACTATTGGGACATCTGTGAAGCTATGGGGACATCTGTGAAACTAATGGGACATATGTGAAATTATTGGGACATCTGTGAAACTACTGGGACATCTGTTAAAGTACTGGGACATCTGTTAACCTACTGGGACATCTGTGAAACTATTGGGACATCTGTGAAACTATGGGGACATCTGTGAAACTAATGGGACATCTGTGAAACTATTGGAACATCTGTGAAACTATTGGGACATCTGTGAAACTAAGGGGACATCTGTAAAACTACTGGGACATCTGTAAAACTACTGGGACATATCTGAACCTATTGGGACATCTGTGAAACTATGGGGACATCTGTTAACCTACTGCGACATCTGTGAAACTACTGGGACATCTGTTAAACTACTGGGACATCTGTTAAACTATTGGGACATCTGTGAAACTATGGGGACATCTGTTAACCTACTGGGATATCTGTAAAACTACTGGGACATCTGTGAAACGATTGGGACATCTGTGAAACTATGGGGACATCTGTTAACCTACTGGGACATCTGTGAAACTACTGGGACATCTGTTAAACTACTGGGACATCTGTTAAACTATTGGGACATGTGTGAAACTACTGGGACATCTGTAAAACTACTGGGACATCTGTTAAACTATTGGGACATCTGTGAAACTATGGGGACATCTGTGAAACTAATGGGACATCTGTGAAACTATTGGGACATCTGTGAAACTATTGGGACATCTGTGAAACTATGGGGACATCTGTGAAACTAATGGGACATATGTGAAACTATTGGGACATCTGTGAAACTACTCGTACATCTGTGAAACTATTGGGACATCTGTGAAACTATGGGGACATCTGTGAAACTAATGGGACATATGTGAAACTATTGGGGCGTCTGTGAAACTACTGGGACATGTGTGAAACTACTGGGACATCTGTAAAACTACTGGGACATCTGTTAAACTATTGGGGCATCTGTGAAACTATGGGGACATCTGTGAAACTACTGGGACATCTGTAAAACTACTGGGACATCTGTTAAACTATTGGGACATCTGTGAAACTATGGGGACATCTGTGAAACTAATGGGACATATGTGAAACTATTGGGACATCTGTGAAACTACTAGTACATCTGTGAAACTATTGGGACATCTGTGAAACTATTGGGACATCTGTGAAACTACTGGTACATCTGTGAAACTATGGGGACATCTGTGAAACTATTGGGACATCTGGGAAACTATTGGGACATCTGTGAAACTGTGGGGACATCTGTGAAACTAATGGGACATCTGTGAAACTACTGGGACATCTGTAAATCTACTGGGACATATGTGAACCTATTGGGACATCTGTGAAACTATGGGGACATCTGTTAACCTACTGGGACATCTGTGAAACTACTGGGACATCTGTTAAAGTACTGGGACATCTGTTAACCTACTGGGACATCTGTGAAACTATTGGGACATCTGTGAAACTATGGGGACATCTGTGAAACTAATGGGACATCTGTGAAACTATTGGGACATCTGTGAAACTATTGGGACATCTGTGAAACTACTCGTACATCTGTGAAACTATTGGGACATCTGTGAAACTATGGGGACATCTGTGAAACTAATGGGACATATGTGAAACTATTGGGGCGTCTGTGAAACTACTGGGACATGTGTGAAACTACTGGGACATCTGTAAAACTACTGGGACATCTGTTAAACTATTGGGACATCTGTGAAACTATGGGGACATCTGTGAAACTACTGGGACATCTGTGAAACTACTGGGACATCTGTAAAACTACTGGGACATCTGTTAAACTATTGGGACATCTGTGAAACTATGGGGACATCTGTGAAACTAATGGGACATATGTGAATCTATTGGGACATCTGTGAAACTACTAGTACATCTGTGAAACTATTGGGACATCTGTGAAACTATTGGGACATCTGTGAAACTATTGGGACATCTGTGAAACTACTGGTACATCTGTGAAACTATTGGGACATCTGTGAAACTATGGGGACATCTGTGAAACTAATGGGACATCTGTGAAACTACTGGGACATCTGTAAAACTACTGGGACATATGTGAACCTATTGGGACATCTGTGAAACTATGGGGACATCTGTTAACCTACTGGGACATCTGTGAAACTACTGGGACATCTGTTAAACTATTGGGACATCTGTGAAACTATGGGGACATCTGTGAAACTAATGGGACATATGTGAAACTATTGGGACATCTGTGAAACTACTAGTACATCTGTGAAACTATTGGGACATCTGTGAAACTATTGGGACATCTGTGAAACTACTGGTACATCTGTGAAACTATGGGGACATCTGTGAAACTATTGGGACATCTGTGAAACTACTGGGACATCTGTTAAACTATTGGGACATCTGTGAAACTATGGGGACATCTGTGAAACTAATGGGACATATGTGAAACTATTGGGACATCTGTGAAACTACTAGTACATCTGTGAAACTATTGGGACATCTGTGAAACTATTGGGACATCTGTGAAACTACTGGTACATCTGTGAAACTATGGGGACATCTGTGAAACTATTGGGACATCTGGGAAACTATTGGGACATCTGTGAAACTGTGGGGACATCTGTGAAACTAATGGGACATCTGTGAAACTACTGGGACATCTGTAAATCTACTGGGACATATGTGAACCTATTGGGACATCTGTGAAACTATGGGGACATCTGTTAACCTACTGGGACATCTGTGAAACTACTGGGACATCTGTTAAAGTACTGGGACATCTGTTAACCTACTGGGACATCTGTGAAACTATTGGGACATCTGTGAAACTATGGGGACATCTGTGAAACTAATGGGACATCTGTGAAACTATTGGAACATCTGTGAAACTATTGGGACATCTGTGAAACTAAGGGGACATCTGTAAAACTACTGGGACATCTGTAAAACTACTGGGACATATGTGAACCTATTGGGACATCTGTGAAACTATGGGGACATCTGTTAACCTACTGCGACATCTGTGAAACTACTGGGACATCTGTTAAACTACTGGGACATCTGTTAAACTATTGGGACATCTGTGAAACTATGGGGACATCTGTTAACCTACTGGGATATCTGTAAAACTACTGGGACATCTGTGAAACGATTGGGACATCTGTGAAACTATGGGGACATCTGTTAACCTACTGGGACATCTGTGAAACTACTGGGACATCTGTTAAACTACTGGGACATCTGTTAAACTATTGGGACATGTGTGAAACTACTGGGACATCTGTAAAACTACTGGGACATCTGTTAAACTATTGGGACATCTGTGAAACTATGGGGACATCTGTGAAACTAATGGGACATCTGTGAAACTATTGGGACATCTGTGAAACTATTGGGACATCTGTGAAACTATGGGGACATCTGTGAAACTAATGGGACATATGTGAAACTATTGGGACATCTGTGAAACTACTCGTACATCTGTGAAACTATTGGGACATCTGTGAAACTATGGGGACATCTGTGAAACTAATGGGACATATGTGAAACTATTGGGGCGTCTGTGAAACTACTGGGACATGTGTGAAACTACTGGGACATCTGTAAAACTACTGGGACATCTGTTAAACTATTGGGGCATCTGTGAAACTATGGGGACATCTGTGAAACTACTGGGACATCTGTAAAACTACTGGGACATCTGTTAAACTATTGGGACATCTGTGAAACTATGGGGACATCTGTGAAACTAATGGGACATATGTGAAACTATTGGGACATCTGTGAAACTACTAGTACATCTGTGAAACTATTGGGACATCTGTGAAACTATTGGGACATCTGTGAAACTACTGGTACATCTGTGAAACTATGGGGACATCTGTGAAACTATTGGGACATCTGGGAAACTATTGGGACATCTGTGAAACTGTGGGGACATCTGTGAAACTAATGGGACATCTGTGAAACTACTGGGACATCTGTAAATCTACTGGGACATATGTGAACCTATTGGGACATCTGTGAAACTATGGGGACATCTGTTAACCTACTGGGACATCTGTGAAACTACTGGGACATCTGTTAAAGTACTGGGACATCTGTTAACCTACTGGGACATCTGTGAAACTATTGGGACATCTGTGAAACTATGGGGACATCTGTGAAACTAATGGGACATCTGTGAAACTATTGGGACATCTGTGAAACTATTGGGACATCTGTGAAACTACTCGTACATCTGTGAAACTATTGGGACATCTGTGAAACTATGGGGACATCTGTGAAACTAATGGGACATATGTGAAACTATTGGGGCGTCTGTGAAACTACTGGGACATGTGTGAAACTACTGGGACATCTGTAAAACTACTGGGACATCTGTTAAACTATTGGGACATCTGTGAAACTATGGGGACATCTGTGAAACTACTGGGACATCTGTGAAACTACTGGGACATCTGTAAAACTACTGGGACATCTGTTAAACTATTGGGACATC
Organism: Petromyzon marinus; assembly: GCF_048934315.1. NCBI lineage: Eukaryota > Metazoa > Chordata > Hyperoartia > Petromyzontiformes > Petromyzontidae > Petromyzon > Petromyzon marinus. The sequence goes on along the minus strand of NC_133672.1, from coordinate 21,655,979 downwards.
TGTGAAACTATGGGGACATCTGTGAAACTAATGGGACATATGTGAATCTATTGGGACATCTGTGAAACTACTAGTACATCTGTGAAACTATTGGGACATCTGTGAAACTATTGGGACATCTGTGAAACTATTGGGACATCTGTGAAACTACTGGTACATCTGTGAAACTATTGGGACATCTGTGAAACTGTGGGGACATCTGTGAAACTAATGGGACATCTGTGAAACTACTGGGACATCTGTAAAACTACTGGGACATATGTGAACCTATTGGGACATCTGTGAAACTATGGGGACATCTGTTAACCTACTGGGACATCTGTGAAACTACTGGGACATCTGTTAAACTCTTGGGACATCTGTGAAACTATGGGGACATCTGTGAAACTAATGGGACATATGTGAAACTATTGGGACATCTGTGAAACTACTAGTACATCTGTGAAACTATTGGGACATCTGTGAAACTATTGGGACATCTGTGAAACTACTGGTACATCTGTGAAACTATGGGGACATCTGTGAAACTATTGGGACATCTGTGAAACTACTGGGACATCTGTTAAACTATTGGGACATCTGTGAAACTATGGGGACATCTGTGAAACTAATGGGACATATGTGAAACTATTGGGACATCTGTGAAACTACTAGTACATCTGTGAAACTATTGGGACATCTGTGAAACTATTGGGACATCTGTGAAACTACTGGTACATCTGTGAAACTGTGGGGACATCTGTGAAACTATTGGGACATCTGGGAAACTATTGGGACATCTGTGAAACTGTGGGGACATCTGTGAAACTAATGGGACATCTGTGAAACTACTGGGACATCTGTAAATCTACTGGGACATATGTGAACCTATTGGGACATCTGTGAAACTATGGGGACATCTGTTAACCTACTGGGACATCTGTGAAACTACTGGGACATCTGTTAAAGTACTGGGACATCTGTTAACCTACTGGGACATCTGTGAAACTATTGGGACATCTGTGAAACTATGGGGACATCTGTGAAACTAATGGGACATCTGTGAAACTATTGGGACATCTGTGAAACTATTGGGACATCTGTGAAGCTATGGGGACATCTGTGAAACTAATGGGACATATGTGAAATTATTGGGACATCTGTGAAACTACTCGTACATCTGTGAAACTATTGGGACATCTGTGAAACTATGGGGACATCTGTGAAACTAATGGGACATATGTGAAACTATTGGGGCGTCTGTGAAACTACTGGGACATGTGTGAAACTACTGGGACATCTGTAAAACTACTGGGACATCTGTTAAACTATTGGGACATCTGTGAAACTGTGGGGACATCTGTGAAACTAATGGGACATCTGTGAAACTACTGGGACATCTGTAAATCTACTGGGACATATGTGAACCTATTGGGACATCTGTGAAACTATGGGGACATCTGTTAACCTACTGGGACATCTGTGAAACTACTGGGACATCTGTTAAAGTACTGGGACATCTGTTAACCTACTGGGACATCTGTGAAACTATTGGGACATCTGTGAAACTATGGGGACATCTGTGAAACTAATGGGACATCTGTGAAACTATTGGGACATCTGTGAAACTATTGGGACATCTGTGAAACTACTCGTACATCTGTGAAACTATTGGGACATCTGTGAAACTATGGGGACATCTGTGAAACTAATGGGACATATGTGAAACTATTGGGGCGTCTGTGAAACTACTGGGACATGTGTGAAACTACTGGGACATCTGTAAAACTACTGGGACATCTGTTAAACTATTGGGACATCTGTGAAACTATGGGGACATCTGTGAAACTACTGGGACATCTGTGAAACTACTGGGACATCTGTAAAACTACTGGGACATCTGTTAAACTATTGGGACATCTGTGAAACTATGGGGACATCTGTGAAACTAATGGGACATATGTGAAACTATTGGGACATCTGTGAAACTACTAGTACATCTGTGAAACTATTGGGACATCTGTGAAACTATTGGGACATCTGTGAAACTATTGGGACATCTGTGAAACTACTGGTACATCTGTGAAACTATTGGGACATCTGTGAAACTGTGGGGACATCTGTGAAACTAATGGGACATCTGTGAAACTACTGGGACATCTGTAAAACTACTGGGACATATGTGAACCTATTGGGACATCTGTGAAACTATGGGGACATCTGTTAACCTACTGGGACATCTGTGAAACTACTGGGACATCTGTTAAACTATTGGGACATCTGTGAAACTATGGGGACATCTGTGAAACTAATGGGACATATGTGAAACTATTGGGACATCTGTGAAACTACTAGTACATCTGTGAAACTATTGGGACATCTGTGAAACTATTGGGACATCTGTGAAACTACTGGTACATCTGTGAAACTATGGGGACATCTGTGAAACTATTGGGACATCTGTGAAACTACTGGGACATCTGTTAAACTATTGGGACATCTGTGAAACTATGGGGACATCTGTGAAACTAATGGGACATATGTGAAACTATTGGGACATCTGTGAAACTACTAGTACATCTGTGAAACTATTGGGACATCTGTGAAACTATTGGGACATCTGTGAAACTACTGGTACATCTGTGAAACTATGGGGACATCTGTGAAACTATTGGGACATCTGGGAAACTATTGGGACATCTGTGAAACTGTGGGGACATCTGTGAAACTAATGGGACATCTGTGAAACTACTGGGACATCTGTAAATCTACTGGGACATATTTGAACCTATTGGGACATCTGTGAAACTATGGGGACATCTGTTAACCTACTGGGACATCTGTGAAACTACTGGGACATCTGTTAAAGTACTGGGACATCTGTTAACCTACTGGGACATCTGTGAAACTATTGGGACATCTGTGAAACTATGGGGACATCTGTGAAACTAATGGGACATCTGTGAAACTATTGGGACATCTGTGAAACTATTGGGACATCTGTGAAGCTATGGGGACATCTGTGAAACTAATGGGACATATGTGAAATTATTGGGACATCTGTGAAACTACTCGTACATCTGTGAAACTATTGGGACATCTGTGAAACTATGGGGACATCTGTGAAACTAATGGGACATATGTGAAACTATTGGGGCGTCTGTGAAACTACTGGGACATGTGTGAAACTACTGGGACATCTGTAAAACTACTGGGACATCTGTTAAACTATTGGGGCATCTGTGAAACTATGGGGAAATCTGTGAAACTACTGGGACATCTGTAAAACTACTGGGACATCTGTTAAACTATTGGGACATCTGTGAAACTATGGGGACATCTGTGAAACTAATGGGACATATGTGAAACTATTGGGACATCTGTGAAACTACTAGTACATCTGTGAAACTATTGGGACATCTGTGAAACTATTGGGACATCTGTGAAACTACTGGTACATCTGTGAAACTATGGGGACATCTGTGAAACTATTGGGACATCTGGGAAACTATTGGGACATCTGTGAAACTGTGGGGACATCTGTGAAACTAATGGGACATCTGTGAAACTACTGGGACATCTGTAAATCTACTGGGACATATGTGAACCTATTGGGACATCTGTGAAACTATGGGGACATCTGTTAACCTACTGGGACATCTGTGAAACTACTGGGACATCTGTTAAAGTACTGGGACATCTGTTAACCTACTGGGACATCTGTGAAACTATTGGGACATCTGTGAAACTATGGGGACATCTGTGAAACTAATGGGACATCTGTGAAACTATTGGGACATCTGTGAAACTATTGGGACATCTGTGAAACTACTCGTACATCTGTGAAACTATTGGGACATCTGTGAAACTATGGGGACATCTGTGAAACTAATGGGACATATGTGAAACTATTGGGGCGTCTGTGAAACTACTGGGACATGTGTGAAACTACTGGGACATCTGTAAAACTACTGGGACATCTGTTAAACTATTGGGACATCTGTGAAACTATGGGGACATCTGTGAAACTACTGGGACATCTGTGAAACTACTGGGACATCTGTAAAACTACTGGGACATCTGTTAAACTATTGGGACATCTGTGAAACTATGGGGACATCTGTGAAACTAATGGGACATATGTGAATCTATTGGGACATCTGTGAAACTACTAGTACATCTGTGAAACTATTGGGACATCTGTGAAACTATTGGGACATCTGTGAAACTATTGGGACATCTGTGAAACTACTGGTACATCTGTGAAACTATTGGGACATCTGTGAAACTGTGGGGACATCTGTGAAACTAATGGGACATCTGTGAAACTACTGGGACATCTGTAAAACTACTGGGACATATGTGAACCTATTGGGACATCTGTGAAACTATGGGGACATCTGTTAACCTACTGGGACATCTGTGAAACTACTGGGACATCTGTTAAACTATTGGGACATCTGTGAAACTATGGGGACATCTGTGAAACTAATGGGACATATGTGAAACTATTGGGACATCTGTGAAACTACTAGTACATCTGTGAAACTATTGGGACATCTGTGAAACTATTGGGACATCTGTGAAACTACTGGTACATCTGTGAAACTATGGGGACATCTGTGAAACTATTGGGACATCTGTGAAACTACTGGGACATCTGTTAAACTATTGGGACATCTGTGAAACTATGGGGACATCTGTGAAACTAATGGGACATATGTGAAACTATTGGGACATCTGTGAAACTACTAGTACATCTGTGAAACTATTGGGACATCTGTGAAACTATTGGGACATCTGTGAAACTACTGGTACATCTGTGAAACTATGGGGACATCTGTGAAACTATTGGGACATCTGGGAAACTATTGGGACATCTGTGAAACTGTGGGGACATCTGTGAAACTAATGGGACATCTGTGAAACTACTGGGACATCTGTAAATCTACTGGGACATATGTGAACCTATTGGGACATCTGTGAAACTATGGGGACATCTGTTAACCTACTGGGACATCTGTGAAACTACTGGGACATCTGTTAAAGTACTGGGACATCTGTTAACCTACTGGGACATCTGTGAAACTATTGGGACATCTGTGAAACTATGGGGACATCTGTGAAACTAATGGGACATCTGTGAAACTATTGGGACATCTGTGAAACTATTGGGACATCTGTGAAGCTATGGGGACATCTGTGAAACTAATGGGACATATGTGAAATTATTGGGACATCTGTGAAACTACTCGTACATCTGTGAAACTATTGGGACATCTGTGAAACTATGGGGACATCTGTGAAACTAATGGGACATATGTGAAACTATTGGGGCGTCTGTGAAACTACTGGGACATGTGTGAAACTACTGGGACATCTGTAAAACTACTGGGACATCTGTTAAACTATTGGGACATCTGTGAAACTGTGGGGACATCTGTGAAACTAATGGGACATCTGTGAAACTACTGGGACATCTGTAAATCTACTGGGACATATGTGAACCTATTGGGACATCTGTGAAACTATGGGGACATCTGTTAACCTACTGGGACATCTGTGAAACTACTGGGACATCTGTTAAAGTACTGGGACATCTGTTAACCTACTGGGACATCTGTGAAACTATTGGGACATCTGTGAAACTATGGGGACATCTGTGAAACTAATGGGACATCTGTGAAACTATTGGGACATCTGTGAAACTATTGGGACATCTGTGAAACTACTCGTACATCTGTGAAACTATTGGGACATCTGTGAAACTATGGGGACATCTGTGAAACTAATGGGACATATGTGAAACTATTGGGGCGTCTGTGAAACTACTGGGACATGTGTGAAACTACTGGGACATCTGTAAAACTACTGGGACATCTGTTAAACTATTGGGACATCTGTGAAACTATGGGGACATCTGTGAAACTACTGGGACATCTGTGAAACTACTGGGACATCTGTAAAACTACTGGGACATCTGTTAAACTATTGGGACATCTGTGAAACTATGGGGACATCTGTGAAACTAATGGGACATATGTGAAACTATTGGGACATCTGTGAAACTACTAGTACATCTGTGAAACTATTGGGACATCTGTGAAACTATTGGGACATCTGTGAAACTATTGGGACATCTGTGAAACTACTGGTACATCTGTGAAACTATTGGGACATCTGTGAAACTGTGGGGACATCTGTGAAACTAATGGGACATCTGTGAAACTACTGGGACATCTGTAAAACTACTGGGACATATGTGAACCTATTGGGACATCTGTGAAACTATGGGGACATCTGTTAACCTACTGGGACATCTGTGAAACTACTGGGACATCTGTTAAACTATTGGGACATCTGTGAAACTATGGGGACATCTGTGAAACTAATGGGACATATGTGAAACTATTGGGACATCTGTGAAACTACTAGTACATCTGTGAAACTATTGGGACATCTGTGAAACTATTGGGACATCTGTGAAACTACTGGTACATCTGTGAAACTATGGGGACATCTGTGAAACTATTGGGACATCTGTGAAACTACTGGGACATCTGTTAAACTATTGGGACATCTGTGAAACTATGGGGACATCTGTGAAACTAATGGGACATATGTGAAACTATTGGGACATCTGTGAAACTACTAGTACATCTGTGAAACTATTGGGACATCTGTGAAACTATTGGGACATCTGTGAAACTACTGGTACATCTGTGAAACTATGGGGACATCTGTGAAACTATTGGGACATCTGGGAAACTATTGGGACATCTGTGAAACTGTGGGGACATCTGTGAAACTAATGGGACATCTGTGAAACTACTGGGACATCTGTAAATCTACTGGGACATATGTGAACCTATTGGGACATCTGTGAAACTATGGGGACATCTGTTAACCTACTGGGACATCTGTGAAACTACTGGGACATCTGTTAAAGTACTGGGACATCTGTTAACCTACTGGGACATCTGTGAAACTATTGGGACATCTGTGAAACTATGGGGACATCTGTGAAACTAATGGGACATCTGTGAAACTATTGGGACATCTGTGAAACTATTGGGACATCTGTGAAGCTATGGGGACATCTGTGAAACTAATGGGACATATGTGAAATTATTGGGACATCTGTGAAACTACTCGTACATCTGTGAAACTATTGGGACATCTGTGAAACTATGGGGACATCTGTGAAACTAATGGGACATATGTGAAACTATTGGGGCGTCTGTGAAACTACTGGGACATGTGTGAAACTACTGGGACATCTGTAAAACTACTGGGACATCTGTTAAACTATTGGGACATCTGTGAAACTATGGGGACATCTGTGAAACTACTGGGACATCTGTAAAACTACTGGGACATCTGTTAAACTATTGGGACATCTGTGAAACTAATGGGACATATGTGAAACTATTGGGACATCTGTGAAACTACTAGTACATCTGTGAAACTATTGGGACATCTGTGAAACTATTGGGACATCTGTGAAACTATTGGGACATCTGTGAAACTACTGGTACATCTGTGAAACTATGGGGACATCTGTGAAACTATTGGGACATCTGTGAAACTGTGGGGACATCTGTGAAACTAATGGGACATCTGTGAAACTACTGGGACATCTGTAAAACTACTGGGACATATGTGAACCTATTGGGACATCTGTGAAACTATGGGGACATCTGTTAACCTACTGGGACATCTGTGAAACTACTGGGACATCTGTTAAACTATTGGGACATCTTTGAAACTATGGGGACATCTGTGAAACTAATGGGACATATGTGAAACTATTGGGACATCTGTGAAACTATTGGGACATCTGTGAAACTACTGGTACATCTGTGAAACTATGGGGACATCTGTGAAACTATTGGGACATCTGTAAAACTACTGGGACATCTGTTAAACTATTGGGACATCTGTGAAACTAATGGGACATATGTGAAACTATTGGGACATCTGTGAAACTACTGGTACATCTGTGAAACTATGGGGACATCTGTGAAACTATTGGGACATCTGGGAAACTATTGGGACATCTGTAAAACTATGGGGACATCTGTGAAACTAATGGGACATCTGTGAAACTACTGGGACATCTGTAAAACTACTGGGACATATGTGAACCTATTGGGACATCTGTGAAACTATGGGGACATCTGTTAACCTACTGGGACATCTGTTAAACTATTGGGACATCTGTGAAACTATGGGGACATCTGTTAAACTATTGGGACATCTGTGAAACTATGGGGACATCTGTTAACCTACTGGGATATCTGTAAAACTACTGGGACATCTGTGAAACGATTGGGACATCTGTGGAACTATGGGGACATCTGTTAACCTACTGGGACATCTGTGAAACTACTGGGACATCTGTTAAACTACTGGGACATCTGTTAAACTATTGGGACATGTGTGAAACTACTGGGACATCTGTAAAACTACTGGGACATCTGTTAAACTATTGGGACATCTGTGAAACTATGGGGACATCTGTGAAACTAATGGGACATCTGTCAAACTATTGGGACATCTGTGAAACTATTGGGACATCTGTGAAACTATGGGGACATCTGTGAAATTAATGGGACATATGTGAAACTATTGGGACATCTGTGAAACTACTCGTACATCTGTGAAACTATTGGGACATGTGTGAAACTATGGGGACATCTGTGAAACTAATGGGACATATGTGAAACTATTGGAACATCTGTGAAACTACTAGTACATCTGTGAAACTATTGGGACATCTGTGAAACTATTGGGACATCTGTGAAACTACTGGTACATCTGTGAAACTATGGGGACATCTGTGAAACTATTGGGACATCTGTGAAACTGTGGGGACATCTGTGAAACTAATGGGACATCTGTGAAACTACTGGGACATCTGTAAAACTACTGGGACATATGTGAACCTATTGGGACATCTGTGAAACTATGGGGACATCTGTTAACCTACTGGGACATCTGTGAAACTACTGGGACATCTGTTAAACTATTGGGACATCTGTGAAACTAATGGGACATCTGTGAAACTAATGGGACATCTGTGAAACTATTGGGACATCTGTGAAACTATGGGGACATCTGTTAACCTACTTTGACATCTGTGAAACTAATGGGACATATGTGAAACTATTGGGGCGTCTGTGAAACTACTGGGACATCTTTGAAACTACTGGGACATCTGTAAAACTACTGGGACATATGTGAACCTATTGGGACATCTGTGAAACTATTGGGACATCTGTGAAACTATTGGGACATCTGTGAAACAACTGGGACATCTGTTAAACTATTGGGACATCTGTTAAACTCCTGGGACATCTGTGAAACTATTGGGACATGGGTGAAACTATTGAGACATCTGTAAAACTACTGGGACATCTGTTAAACTATTGGACATCTGTGAAACTATTGGGACATCTGTGAAACTAATGGGACATCTGTGAAACTATTGGGACATCTGTGAAACTATGGGGACATCTGTAAAAATAATGGGACATATGTGAAACTATTGGGGCGTCTGTGAAACTACTGGTACATGTGTGAAACTACTGGGACATCTCTAAAACTACTGGGACATCTGTTAAACTATTGGGACATCTGTGAAACTATGGGGACATCTGTGAAACTAATGGGACATATGTGAAACTATTGGGACATCTGTGAAACTAATGGGACATCTGTGAAACTAATGGGACGTATGTGAAACTATTGGGACATCTGTGAAACTATTGGGACATCTGTGAAACTATGGGGACATCTGTGAAACTAATGGGACATCTGTGAAACTAATGGGACATATGTGAAACTATTGGGACATCTGTGAAACTATTGGGACATCTGTGAAACTACTGGTACATCTGTGAAACTATGGAGACATCTGTTAACCTATTGGGATATCTGTAAAACTACTGGGACATCTGTGAAACTATTGGGACATCTGTGAAACTATGGGGACATCTGTTAACCTACTGGAACATCTGTGAAACTACTGGGACATCTGTTAAACTACTGGGACATCTGTTAAACTATTGGGACATCTGTGAAACTATGGGGGCATCTGTGAAACTATGGGGACATCTGTTAACCTACTGGGATATCTGTAAAACTACTGGGACATCTATGAAACTATTGGGACATCTGTGAAACTACGGGGACATCTGTTAACATACTTGGACATCTGTGAAACTAATGGGACATATGTGAAACTATTGGGGCGTCTGTGAAACTACTGGGACTTCTTTGAAACTACTGGGACATCTGTAAAACTACTGGGACATATGTGAACCTATTGGGACATCTGTGAAACTATTGGGACATCTGTGAAACTATTGGGACATCTGTGAAACAACTGGGACATCTGTTAAACTATTGGGACATCTGTTAAACTCCTGGGACATCTGTGAAACTATTGGGACATGGGTGAAACTATTGGGACATCTGTAAAACTACTGGGACATCTGTTAAACTATTGGACATCTGTGAAACTATTGGGACATCTGTGAAACTAATGGGACATCTGTGAAACTATTGGGACATCTGTGAAACTATGGGGACATCTGTAAAAATAATGGGACATATGTGAAACTATTGGGGCGTCTGTGAAACTACTGGTACATGTGTGAAACTACTGGGACATCTCTAAAACTACTGGGACATCTGTTAAACTCTTGGGACATCTGTGAAACTATGGGGACATCTGTGAAACTAATGGGACATATGTGAAAATATTGGGACATCTGTGAAACTATTGGGACATCTGTGAAACTAATGGGACGTATGTGAAACTATTGGGACATCTGTGAAACTATTGGGACATCTGTGAAGCTATGGGGACATCTGTGAAACTAATGGGACATATGTGAAACTATTGGGGCGTCTGTGAAACTACTGGGAAATGTGTGAAACTACTGGGACATCTGTAAAACTACTGGGACATCTGTTAAACTATTGGACATCTGTGAAACTATTGGGACATCTGTGAAACTAATGGGACATCTGTGAAACTAATGGGACATCTGTGAAACTAATGGGACATCTGTGAAACTATTGGGACATCTGTGAAACTATGGGAACATCTGTAAAAATAATGGGACATATGTGAAACTATTGGGGCGTCTGTGAAACTACTGGTACATGTGTGAAACTACTGGGACATCTCTAACACTACTGGGACATCTGTTAAGCTATTGGGACATCTGTGAAACTATGGGGACATCTGTGAAACTAATGGGACATATGTGAAACTATTGGGACATCTGTGAAACTATTGGGACATCTGTGAAACTATGGGGACATCTGTGAAACTAATGGGACATATGTGAAACTATTGGGACATCTGTGAAACTAATGGGACATATGTGAAACTATTGGGACATATGTGAAACTATTGGGACATCTGTGAAACTACTGGGACATCTGTAAAACTACTGGGACATCTGTTAAACTATTGGGACATCTGTGAAACTATGGGGACATCTGTGAAACTAATGGGACATCTGTCAAACTATTGGGACATCTGTGAAACTATTGGGACATCTGTGAAACTATGGGGACATCTGTGAAATTAATGGGACATATGTGAAACTATTGGGACATCTGTGAAACTACTCGTACATCTGTGAAACTATTGGGACATGTGTGAAACTATGGGGACATCTGTGAAACTAATGGGACATATGTGAAACTATTGGAACATCTGTGAAACTACTAGTACATCTGTGAAACTATTGGGACATCTGTGAAACTATTGGGACATCTGTGAAACTACTGGTACATCTGTGAAACTATGGGGACATCTGTGAAACTATTGGGACATCTGTAAAACTGTGGGGACATCTGTGAAACTAATGGGACATCTGTGAAACTACTGGGACATCTGTAAAACTACTGGGACATATGTGAACCTATTGGGACATCTGTGAAACTATGGGGACATCTGTTAACCTACTGGGACATCTGTGAAACTACTGGGACATCTGTTAAACTATTGGGACATCTGTGAAACTAATGGGACATCTGTGAAACTAATGGGACATCTGTGAAACTATTGGGACATCTGTGAAACTATGGGGACATCTGTTAACCTACTTTGACATCTGTGAAACTAATGGGACATATGTGAAACTATTGGGGCGTCTGTGAAACTACTGGGACATCTTTGAAACTACTGGGACATCTGTAAAACTACTGGGACATATGTGAACCTATTGGGACATCTGTGAAACTATTGGGACATCTGTGAAACTATTGGGACATCTGTGAAACAACTGGGACATCTGTTAAACTATTGGGACATCTGTTAAACTCCTGGGACATCTGTGAAACTATTGGGACATGGGTGAAACTATTGAGACATCTGTAAAACTACTGGGACATCTGTTAAACTATTGGACATCTGTGAAACTATTGGGACATCTGTGAAACTAATGGGACATCTGTGAAACTATTGGGACATCTGTGAAACTATGGGGACATCTGTAAAAATAATGGGACATATGTGAAACTATTGGGGCGTCTGTGAAACTACTGGTACATGTGTGAAACTACTGGGACATCTCTAAAACTACTGGGACATCTGTTAAACTATGGAGACATCTGTTAACCTATTGGGATATCTGTAAAACTACTGGGACATCTGTGAAACTATGGAGACATCTGTTAACCTATTGGGATATCTGTAAAACTACTGGGACATCTGTGAAACTATTGGGACATCTGTGAAACTATGGGGACATCTGTTAACCTACTGGAACATCTGTGAAACTACTGGGACATCTGTTAAACTACTGGGACATCTGTTAAACTATTGGGACATCTGTGAAACTATGGGGGCATCTGTGAAACTATGGGGACATCTGTTAACCTACTGGGATATCTGTAAAACTACTGGGACATCTATGAAACTATTGGGACATCTGTGAAACTACGGGGACATCTGTTAACATACTTGGACATCTGTGAAACTAATGGGACATATGTGAAACTATTGGGGCGTCTGTGAAACTACTGGGACTTCTTTGAAACTACTGGGACATCTGTAAAACTACTGGGACATATGTGAACCTATTGGGACATCTGTGAAACTATTGGGACATCTGTGAAACTATTGGGACATCTGTGAAACAACTGGGACATCTGTTAAACTATTGGGACATCTGTTAAACTCCTGGGACATCTGTGAAACTATTGGGACATGGGTGAAACTATTGGGACATCTGTAAAACTACTGGGACATCTGTTAAACTATTGGACATCTGTGAAACTATTGGGACATCTGTGAAACTAATGGGACATCTGTGAAACTATTGGGACATCTGTGAAACTATGGGGACATCTGTAAAAATAATGGGACATATGTGAAACTATTGGGGCGTCTGTGAAACTACTGGTACATGTGTGAAACTACTGGGACATCTCTAAAACTACTGGGACATCTGTTAAACTCTTGGGACATCTGTGAAACTATGGGGACATCTGTGAAACTAATGGGACATATGTGAAAATATTGGGACATCTGTGAAACTATTGGGACATCTGTGAAACTAATGGGACGTATGTGAAACTATTGGGACATCTGTGAAACTATTGGGACATCTGTGAAGCTATGGGGACATCTGTGAAACTAATGGGACATATGTGAAACTATTGGGGCGTCTGTGAAACTACTGGGAAATGTGTGAAACTATTGGGACATCTGTAAAACTACTGGGACATCTGTTAAACTATTGGACATCTGTGAAACTATTGGGACATCTGTGAAACTAATGGGACATCTGTGAAACTAATGGGACATCTGTGAAACTAATGGGACATCTGTGAAACTATTGGGACATCTGTGAAACTATGGGAACATCTGTAAAAATAATGGGACATATTTGAAACTATTGGGGCGTCTGTGAAACTACTGGTACATGTGTGAAACTACTGGGACATCTCTAACACTACTGGGACATCTGTTAAGCTATTGGGACATCTGTGAAACTATGGGGACATCTGTGAAACTAATGGGACATATGTGAAACTATTGGGACATCTGTGAAACTATTGGGACATCTATGAAACTATGGGGACATCTGTGAAACTCATGGGACATATGTGAAACTATTGGGACATCTGTGAAACTAATGGGACATATGTGAAACTATTGGGACATATGTGAAACTATTGGGACATCTGTGAAACTATTGGGACATCTGTGAAACTACTGGTACATCTGTGAAACTATGGGGACATCTGTGAAACTATGGGGACATCTGTGAAACTACTGGGACATGTGTTAAACTATTGGGACATCTGTGAAACTATGGGGACATCTGTTAACCTACTGGGATATCTGTAAAACTACTGGGACATGTGTGAAACTACTGGGACATCTGTAAAACTACTGGGCCATCTGTTAAGCTATTGGGACATCTGTGAAACTATGGGGTCATCTGTGAAACTAATGGGACATATGTGAAACTATTTGGACATATTTGAAACTATTGGGACATCTGTGATACTATTGGGACATCTGTGAAACTACTGGTACATCTGTGAAACTGTGGGGACATCTGTTAACATATTGGGAAATCTGTAAAACTACTGGGACATCTGTGAAACTATTGGGACATCTGTGAAACTATGGGGACATCTGTTAACCTACTGGGACATCTGTGAAACTACTGGGACATCTGTTAAACTACTGGGACATGTGTTAAACTATTGGGACATCTGTGAAACTATGGGGACATCTGTTAACCTACTGGGATATCTGTAAAACTACTGGGACATGGGTGAAACTATTGGGACATCTGTTAAACTATTGGGACATCTGTGAAACTACTGGTACATCTGTGAAACTATTGGGACATCTGTGAAACTATGGGGACATCTGTGAAACAAATGGGACATATGTGAAACTATTGGGACATCTGTGAAACTATTGGGACATCTGTGAAACTATTGGGACATCTGTGAAACTATGGGGACATCTGTGAAACTAATGGGACATATGTGAAACTATTGGGACATCTGTGAAACTAATGGGACATATGTGAAACTATTGGGACATATGTGAAACTATTGGGACATCTGTGAAACTACTGGTACATCTGTGAAACTATTGGGACATCTGTGAAACTATGGGGACATCTGTGAAACTAATGGGACATATGTGAAACTATTGGGGCGTCTGTGAAACTACTGGGAAATGTGTGAAACTACTGGGACATCTGTAAAACTACTGGGACATCTGTTAAACTATTGGACATCTGTGAAACTATTGGGACACCTGTGAAACTAATGGGACATCTGTGAAACTAATGGGACATCTGTGAAACTATTGGGACATCTGTGAAACTATGGGGACATCTGTAAAAATAATGGGGACATCTGTGAAACTAATGGGACATATGTGAAACTATTGGAACATCTGTGAAACTACTAGTACATCTGTGAAACTATTGGGACATCTGTGAAACTATTGGGACATCTGTGAAACTACTGGTACATCTGTGAAACTATGGGGACATCTGTGAAACTATTGGGACATCTGTGAAACTGTGGGGACATCTGTGAAACTACTGGGACATCTGTAAAACTACTGGGACATATGTGAACCTATTGGGACATCTGTGAAACTATGGGGACATCTGTTAACCTACTGGGACATCTGTGAAACTACTGGGACATCTGTTAAACTATTGGGACATCTGTGAAACTAATGGGACATCTGTGAAACTAATGGGACATCTGTGAAACTAATGGGACATCTGTGAAACTAATGGGACATCTGTGAAACTATGGGGACATCTGTTAACCTACTTGGACATCTGTGAAACTAATGGGACATATGTGAAACTATTGGGGCGTCTGTGAAACTACTGGGACATCTTTGAAACTACTGGGACATCTGTAAAACTACTGGGACATATGTGAACCTATTGGGACATCTGTGAAACTATTGGGACATCTGTGAAACTATTGGGACATCTGTGAAACAACTGGGACATCTGTTAAACTATTGGGACATCTGTTAAACTCCTGGGACATCTGTGAAACTATTGGGACATGGGTGAAACTATTGAGACATCTGTAAAACTACTGGGACATCTGTTAAACTATTGGGACATCTGTGAAACTAATGGGACATCTGTGAAACTAATGGGACATCTGTGAAACTACTGGGACATCTGTAAAACTACTGGGACATATGTGAACCTATTGGGACATCTGTGAAACTATGGGGACATCTGTTAACCTACTGGGACATCTGTTAAACTATTGGGACAGCTGTGAAACTATGGGGACATCTGTTAACCTACTGGGATATCTGTAAAACTACTGGGACATCTGTGAAACGATTGGGACATCTGTGGAACTATGGGGACATCTGTTAACCTACTGGGACATCTGTGAAACTACTGGGACATCTGTTAAACTACTGGGACATCTGTTAAACTATTGGGACATGTGTGAAACTACTGGGACATCTGTAAAACTACTGGGACATCTGTTAAACTATTGGGACATCTGTGAAACTATGGGGACATCTGTGAAACTAATGGGACATCTGTCAAACTATTGGGACATCTGTGAAACTATTGGGACATCTGTGAAACTATGGGGACATCTGTGAAATTAATGGGACATATGTGAAACTATTGGGACATCTGTGAAACTACTCGTACATCTGTGAAACTATTGGGACATGTGTGAAACTATGGGGACATCTGTGAAACTAATGGGACATATGTGAAACTATTGGAACATCTGTGAAACTACTAGTACATCTGTGAAACTATTGGAACATCTGTGAAACTATTGGGACATCTGTGAAACTACTGGTACATCTGTGAAACTATGGGGACATCTGTGAAACTATTGGGACATCTGTGAAACTGTGGGGACATCTGTGAAACTAATGGGACATCTGTGAAACTACTGGGACATCTGTAAAACTACTGGGACATATGTGAACCTATTGGGACATCTGTGAAACTATGGGGACATCTGTTAACCTACTGGGACATCTGTGAAACTACTGGGACATCTGTTAAACTATTGGGACATCTGTGAAACTAATGGGACATCTGTGAAACTAATGGGACATCTGTGAAACTATTGGGACATCTGTGAAACTATGGGGACATCTGTTAACCTACTTTGACATCTGTGAAACTAATGGGACATATGTGAAACTATTGGGGCGTCTGTGAAACTACTGGGACATCTTTGAAACTACTGGGACATCTGTAAAACTACTGGGACATATGTGAACCTATTGGGACATCTGTGAAACTATTGGGACATCTGTGAAACTATTGGGACATCTGTGAAACAACTGGGACATCTGTTAAACTATTGGGACATCTGTTAAACTCCTGGGACATCTGTGAAACTATTGGGACATGGGTGAAACTATTGAGACATCTGTAAAACTACTGGGACATCTGTTAAACTATTGGACATCTGTGAAACTATTGGGACATCTGTGAAACTAATGGGACATCTGTGAAACTATTGGGACATCTGTGAAACTATGGGGACATCTGTAAAAATAATGGGACATATGTGAAACTATTGGGGCGTCTGTGAAACTACTGGTACATGTGTGAAACTACTGGGACATCTCTAAAACTACTGGGACATCTGTTAAACTATTGGGACATCTGTGAAACTATGGGGACATCTGTGAAACTAATGGGACATATGTGAAACTATTGGGACATCTGTGAAACTAATGGGACATCTGTGAAACTAATGGGACGTATGTGAAACTATTGGGACATCTGTGAAACTATTGGGACATCTGTGAAACTATGGGGACATCTGTGAAACTAATGGGACATCTGTGAAACTAATGGGACATATGTGAAACTATTGGGACATCTGTGAAACTATTGGGACATCTGTGAAACTACTGGTACATCTGTGAAACTATGGAGACATCTGTTAACCTATTGGGATATCTGTAAAACTACTGGGACATCTGTGAAACTATTGGGACATCTGTGAAACTATGGGGACATCTTTTAACCTACTGGAACATCTGTGAAACTACTGGGACATCTGTTAAACTACTGGGACATCTGTTAAACTATTGGGACATCTGTGAAACTATGGGGGCATCTGTGAAACTATGGGGACATCTGTTAACCTACTGGGATATCTGTAAAACTACTGGGACATCTATGAAACTATTGGGACATCTGTGAAACTACGGGGACATCTGTTAACATACTTGGACATCTGTGAAACTAATGGGACATATGTGAAACTATTGGGGCGTCTGTGAAACTACTGGGACTTCTTTGAAACTACTGGGACATCTGTAAAACTACTGGGACATATGTGAACCTATTGGGACATCTGTGAAACTATTGGGACATCTGTGAAACTATTGGGACATCTGTGAAACAACTGGGACATCTGTTAAACTATTGGGACATCTGTTAAACTCCTGGGACATCTGTGAAACTATTGGGACATGGGTGAAACTATTGGGACATCTGTAAAACTACTGGGACATCTGTTAAACTATTGGACATCTGTGAAACTATTGGGACATCTGTGAAACTAATGGGACATCTGTGAAACTATTGGGACATCTGTGAAACTATGGGGACATCTGTAAAAATAATGGGACATATGTGAAACTATTGGGGCGTCTGTGAAACTACTGGTACATGTGTGAAACTACTGGGACATCTCTAAAACTACTGGGACATCTGTTAAACTCTTGGGACATCTGTGAAACTATGGGGACATCTGTGAAACTAATGGGACATATGTGAAAATATTGGGACATCTGTGAAACTATTGGGACATCTGTGAAACTAATGGGACGTATGTGAAACTATTGGGACATCTGTGAAACTATTGGGACATCTGTGAAGCTATGGGGACATCTGTGAAACTAATGGGACATATGTGAAACTATTGGGGCGTCTGTGAAACTACTGGGAAATGTGTGAAACTACTGGGACATCTGTAAAACTACTGGGACATCTGTTAAACTATTGGACATCTGTGAAACTATTGGGACATCTGTGAAACTAATGGGACATCTGTGAAACTAATGGGACATCTGTGAAACTAATGGGACATCTGTGAAACTATTGGGACATCTGTGAAACTATGGGAACATCTGTAAAAATAATGGGACATATGTGAAACTATTGGGGCGTCTGTGAAACTACTGGTACATGTGTGAAACTACTGGGACATCTCTAACACTACTGGGACATCTGTTAAGCTATTGGGACATCTGTGAAACTATGGGGACATCTGTGAAACTAATGGGACATATGTGAAACTATTGGGACATCTGTGAAACTATTGGGACATCTGTGAAACTATGGGGACATCTGTGAAACTAATGGGACATATGTGAAACTATTGGGACATCTGTGAAACTAATGGGACATATGTGAAACTATTGGGACATATGTGAAACTATTGGGACATCTGTGAAACTATTGGGACATCTGTGAAACTACTGGTACATCTGTGAAACTATGGGGACATCTGTGAAACTATGGGGACATCTGTGAAACTACTGGGACATGTGTTAAACTATTGGGACATCTGTGAAACTATGGGGACATCTGTTAACCTACTGGGATATCTGTAAAACTACTGGGACATGTGTGAAACTACTGGGACATCTGTAAAACTACTGGGCCATCTGTTAAGCTATTGGGACATCTGTGAAACTATGGGGTCATCTGTGAAACTAATGGGACATATGTGAAACTATTTGGACATATTTGAAACTATTGGGACATCTGTGATACTATTGGGACATCTGTGAAACTACTGGTACATCTGTGAAACTGTGGGGACATCTGTTAACATATTGGGAAATCTGTAAAACTACTGGGACATCTGTGAAACTATTGGGACATCTGTGAAACTATGGGGACATCTGTTAACCTACTGGGACATCTGTGAAACTACTGGGACATCTGTTAAACTACTGGGACATGTGTTAAACTATTGGGACATCTGTGAAACTATGGGGACATCTGTTAACCTACTGGGATATCTGTAAAACTACTGGGACATGGGTGAAACTATTGGGACATCTGTTAAACTATTGGGACATCTGTGAAACTACTGGTACATCTGTGAAACTATTGGGACATCTGTGAAACTATGGGGACATCTGGAAAACAAATGGGACATATGTGAAACTATTGGGACATCTGTGAAACTATTGGGACATCTGTGAAACTATTGGGACATCTGTGAAACTATGGGGACATCTGTGAAACTAATGGGACATATGTGAAACTATTGGGACATCTGTGAAACTAATGGGACATATGTGAAACTATTGGGACATATGTGAAACTATTGGGACATCTGTGAAACTACTGGTACATCTGTGAAACTATTGGGACATCTGTGAAACTATGGGGACATCTGTGAAACTAATGGGACATATGTGAAACTATTGGGACATCTGTGAAACTAATGGGACATATGTGAAACTATTGGGACATATGTGAAACTATTGGGACATCTGTGAAACTATTGGGACATCTGTGAAACTACTGGTACATCTGTGAAACTATGGGGACATCTGTGAAACTATGGGGACATCTGTGAAACTACTGGGACATGTGTTAAACTATTGGGACATCTGTGAAACTATGGGGACATCTGTTAACTTACTGGGATATCTGTAAAACTACTGGGACATGTGTGAAACTACTGGGACATCTGTAAAACTACTGGGCCATCTGTTAAGCTATTGGGACATCTGTGAAACTATGGGGTCATCTGTGAAACTAATGGGACATATGTGAAACTATTTGGACATATTTGAAACTATTGGGACATCTGTGATACTATTGGGACATCTGTGAAACTACTGGTACATCTGTGAAACTGTGGGGACATCTGTTAACATATTGGGAAATCTGTAAAACTACTGGGACATCTGTGAAACTATTGGGACATCTGTGAAACTATGGGGACATCTGTTAACCTACTGGGACATCTGTGAAACTACTGGGACATCTGTTAAACTACTGGGACATGTGTTAAACTATTGGGACATCTGTGAAACTATGGGGACATCTGTTAACCTACTGGGATATCTGTAAAACTACTGGGACATGGGTGAAACTATTGGGACATCTGTTAAACTATTGGGACATCTGTGAAACTACTGGTACATCTGTGAAACTATTGGGACATCTGTGAAACTATGGGGACATCTGGAAAACAAATGGGACATATGTGAAACTATTGGGACATCTGTGAAACTATTGGGACATCTGTGAAACTATTGGGACATCTGTGAAACTATGGGGACATCTGTGAAACTAATGGGACATATGTGAAACTATTGGGACATCTGTGAAACTAATGGGACATATGTGAAACTATTGGGACATATGTGAAACTATTGGGACATCTTTGAAACTACTGGTACATCTGTGAAACTATTGGGACATCTGTGAAACTATGGGGACATCTGTGAAACTAATGGGACATATGTGAAACTATTGGGGCGTCTGTGAAACTACTGGGAAATGTGTGAAACTACTGGGACATCTGTAAAACTACTGGGACATCTGTTAAACTATTGGACATCTGTGAAACTATTGGGACACCTGTGAAACTAATGGGACATCTGTGAAACTAATGGGACATCTGTGAAACTATTGGGACATCTGTGAAACTATGGGGACATCTGTAAAAATAATGGGGACATCTGTGAAACTAATGGGACATATGTGAAACTATTGGAACATCTGTGAAACTACTAGTACATCTGTGAAACTATTGGGACATCTGTGAAACTACTGGTACATCTGTGAAACTATGGGGACATCTGTGAAACTATTGGGACATCTGTGAAACTGTGGGGACATCTGTGAAACTAATGGGACATCTGTGAAACTACTGGGACATCTGTAAAACTACTGGGACATATGTGAACCTATTGGGACATCTGTGAAACTATGGGGAAATCTGTTAACCTACTGGGACATCTGTGAAACTACTGGGACATCTGTTAAACTATTGGGACATCTGTGAAACTAATGGGACATCTGTGAAACTAATGGGACATCTGTGAAACTAATGGGACATCTGTGAAACTAATGGGACATCTGTGAAACTATGGGGACATCTGTTAACCTACTTGGACATCTGTGAAACTAATGGGACATATGTGAAACTATTGGGGCGTCTGTGAAACTACTGGGACATCTTTGAAACTACTGGGACATCTGTAAAACTACTGGGACATATGTGAACCTATTGGGACATCTGTGAAACTATTGGGACATCTGTGAAACTATTGGGACATCTGTGAAACAACTGGGACATCTGTTAAACTATTGGGACATCTGTTAAACTCCTGGGACATCTGTGAAACTATTGGGACATGGGTGAAACTATTGAGACATCTGTAAAACTACTGGGACATCTGTTAAACTATTGGACATCTGTGAAACTATTGGGACATCTGTGAAACTAATGGGACATCTGTGAAACTATTGGGACATCTGTGAAACTATGGGGACATCTGTAAAAATAATGGGACATATGTGAAACTATTGGGGCGTCTGTGAAACTACTGGTACATGCGTGAAACTACTGGGACATCTCTAAAACTACTGGGACATCTGTTAAACTATTGGGACATCTGTGAAACTATGGGGACATCTGTGAAACTAATGGGACATATGTGAAACTATTGGGACATCTGTGAAACTAATGGGACATCTGTGAAACTAATGGGACGTATGTGAAACTATTGGGACATCTGTGAAACTATTGGGACATCTGTGAAACTATGGGGACATCTGTGAAACTAATGGGACATATGTGAAACTATTGGGACATCTGTGAAACTAATGGGACATATGTGAAACTATTGGGACATCTGTGAAACTATTGGGACATCTGTGAAACTACTGGTACATCTGTGAAACTATGGGGACATCTGTTAACCTATTGGGATATCTGTAAAACTACTGGGACATCTGTGAAACTATTGGGACATCTGTGAAACTATGGGGACATCTGTTAACCTACTGGAACATCTGTGAAACTACTGGGACATCTGTTAAACTACTGGGACATCTGTTAAACTATTGGGACATCTGTGAAACTATGGGGGCATCTGTGAAACTATGGGGACATCTGTTAACCTACTGGGATATCTGTAAAACTACTGGGACATCTATGAAACTATTGGGACATCTGTGAAACTACGGCGACATCTGTTAACCTACTTGGACATCTGTGAAACTAATGGGACATATGTGAAACTATTGGGGCGTCTGTGAAACTACTGGGACTTCTTTGAAACTACTGGGACATCTGTAAAACTACTGGGACATATGTGAACCTATTGGGACATCTGTGAAACTATTGGGACATCTGTGAAACTATTGGGACATCTGTGAAACAACTGGGACATCTGTTAAACTATTGGGACATCTGTTAAACTCCTGGGACATCTGTGAAACTATTGGGACATGGGTGAAACTATTGGGACATCTGTAAAACTACTGGGACATCTGTTAAACTATTGGACATCTGTGAAACTATTGGGACATCTGTGAAACTAATGGGACATCTGTGAAACTATTGGGACATCTGTGAAACTATGGGGACATCTGTAAAAATAATGGGACATATGTGAAACTATTGGGGCGTCTGTGAAACTACTGGTACATGTGTGAAACTACTGGGACATCTCTAAAACTACTGGGACATCTGTTAAACTCTTGGGACATCTGTGAAACTATGGGGACATCTGTGAAACTAATGGGACATATGTGAAAATATTGGGACATCTGTGAAACTATTGGGACATCTGTGAAACTAATGGGACGTATGTGAAACTATTGGGACATCTGTGAAACTATTGGGACATCTGTGAAGCTATGGGGACATCTGTGAAACTAATGGGACATATGTGAAACTATTGGGGCGTCTGTGAAACTACTGGGAAATGTGTGAAACTACTGGGACATCTGTAAAACTACTGGGACATCTGTTAAACTATTGGACATCTGTGAAACTATTGGGACATCTGTGAAACTAATGGGACATCTGTGAAACTAATGGGACATCTGTGAAACTAATGGGACATCTGTGAAACTATTGGGACATCTGTGAAACTATGGGAACATCTGTAAAAATAATGGGACATATGTGAAACTATTGGGGCGTCTGTGAAACTACTGGTACATGTGTGAAACTACTGGGACATCTCTAACACTACTGGGACATCTGTTAAGCTATTGGGACATCTGTGAAACTATGGGGACATCTGTGAAACTAATGGGACATATGTGAAACTATTGGGACATCTGTGAAACTATTGGGACATCTGTGAAACTATGGGGACAACTGTGAAACTAATGGGACATATGTGAAACTATTGGGACATCTGTGAAACTAATGGGACATATGTGAAACTATTGGGACATATGTGAAACTATTGGGACATCTGTGAAACTATTGGGACATCTGTGAAACTACTGGTACATCTGTGAAACTATGGGGACATCTGTGAAACTATGGGGACATCTGTGAAACTACTGGGACATGTGTTAAACTATTGGGACATCTGTGAAACTATGGGGACATCTGTTAACCTACTGGGATATCTGTAAAACTACTGGGACATGTGTGAAACTACTGGGACATCTGTAAAACTACTGGGCCATCTGTTAAGCTATTGGGACATCTGTGAAACTATGGGGTCATCTGTGAAACTAATGGGACATATGTGAAACTATTTGGACATATTTGAAACTATTGGGACATCTGTGATACTATTGGGACATCTGTGAAACTACTGGTACATCTGTGAAACTGTGGGGACATCTGTTAACATATTGGGAAATCTGTAAAACTACTGGGACATCTGTGAAACTATTGGGACATCTGTGAAACTATGGGGACATCTGTTAACCTACTGGGACATCTGTGAAACTACTGGGACATCTGTTAAACTACTGGGACATGTGTTAAACTATTGGGACATCTGTGAAACTATGGGGACATCTGTTAACCTACTGGGATATCTGTAAAACTACTGGGACATGGGTGAAACTATTGGGACATCTGTTAAACTATTGGGACATCTGTGAAACTACTGGTACATCTGTGAAACTATTGGGACATCTGTGAAACTATGGGGACATCTGTGAAACAAATGGGACATATGTGAAACTATTGGGACATCTGTGAAACTATTGGGACATCTGTGAAACTATGGGGACATCTGTGAAACTAATGGGACATATGTGAAACTATTGGGACATCTGTGAAACTAATGGGACATATGTGAAACTATTGGGACACCTGTGAAACTAATGGGACATCTGTGAAACTAATGGGACATCTGTGAAACTAATGGGACATCTGTGAAACTATTGGGACATCTGTGAAACTATGGGGACATCTGTAAAAATAATGGGACATATGTGAAACTATTGGGGCGTCTGTGAAACTACTGGTACATGTGTGAAACTACTGGGACATCTCTAACACTACTGGGACATCTGTTAAACTATTGGGACATCTGTGAAACTATGGGGACATCTGTGAAACTAATGGGACATATGTGAAACTATTGGGACATCTGTAAAACTATTGGGACATCTGTGAAACTATTGCGACATCTATGAAACTATGGGGACATCTGTGAAACTAATGGGACATATGTGAAACTATTGGGACATCTGTGAAACTAATGGGACATCTGTGAAACTAATGGGACATCTGTGAAACTAATGGGACATCTGTGAAACTATTGGGACATCTGTGAAACTATGGGGACATCTGTAAAAATAATGGGACATATGTGAAACTATTGGGGCGTCTGTGAAACTACTGGTACATGTGTGAAACTACTGGGACATCTCTAACACTACTGGGACATCTGTTAAACTATTGGGACATCTGTGAAACTATGGGGACATCTGTGAAACTAATGGGACATATGTGAAACTATTGGGACATCTGTAAAACTATTGGGACATCTGTGAAACTATTGGGACATCTATGAAACTATGGGGACATCTGTGAAACTAATGGGACATATGTGAAACTATTGGGACATCTGTGAAACTAATGGGACATATGTGAAACTATTGGGACATATGTGAAACTACTGGTACATCTGTGAAACTATGGGGACATCTGTGAATCTATGGGGACATCTGTGAAACTATGGGGACATCTGTTAACCTACTGGGATATCTGTAAAACTACTGGGACATCTGTGAAACTATTGGGACATCTGTGAAACTATGGGGACATCTGTTAACCTACTGGGACATCTGTGAAACTACTGGGACATCTGTTAAACTACTGGGACATGTGTTAAACTATTGGGACATCTGTGAAACTATGGGGACATCTGTTAACCTACTGGGATATCTGTAAAACTACTGGGACATGTGTGAAACTACTGGGACATCTGTAAAACTACTGGGCCATCTGTTAAGCTATTGGGACATCTGTGAAACTATGGGGTCATCTGTGAAACTAATGGGACATATGTGAAACTATTTGGACATATTTGAAACTATTGGGACATCTGTGATACTATTGGGACATCTGTGAAACTACTGGTACATCTGTGAAACTGTGGGGACATCTGTTAACATATTGGGAAATCTGTAAAACTACTGGGACATCTGTGAAACTATTGGGACATTTGTGAAACTATGGGGACATCTGTTAACCTACTGGGACATCTGTGAAACTACTGGGACATCTGTTAAACTACTGGGACATGTGTTAAACTATTGGGACATCTGTGAAACTATGGGGACATCTGTTAACCTACTGGCATATCTGTAAAACTACTGGGACATGGGTGAAACTAATGGGACATCTGTGAAACTAATGGGACATCTGTGAAACTAATGGGACATCTGTGAAACTATTGGGACATCTGTGAAACTATGGGGACATCTGTAAAAATAATGGGACATATGTGAAACTATTGGGGCGTCTGTGAAACTACTGGTACATGTGTGAAACTACTGGGACATCTCTAACACTACTGGGACATCTGTTAAACTATTGGGACATCTGTGAAACTATGGGGACATCTGTGAAACTAATGGGACATATGTGAAACTATTGGGACATCTGTGAAACTATTTCGACATCTGTGAAACTATTGGGACATCTGTGAAACTAATGGGGCATCTGTGAAACTAATGGGACATATGTGAAACTATTGGGACATCTGTGAAACTAATGGGACATATGTGAAACTATTGGGACATCTGTGAAACTATTGGGACATCTGTGAAACTACTGGTACATCTGTGAAACTATGGTGACATCTGTGAAACTATGGGGACATCTGTGAAACTATGGGGACATCTGTGAAACTATGGGGACATCTGTGAAACTAATGGGACATATGTGAAACTATTGGGGCGTCTGTGAAACTACTGGGAAATGTGTGAAACTACTGGGACATCTGTAAAACTACTGGGACATCTATGAAACTATTGGGACATCTGTGAAACTATGGGGACATCTGTTAACCTACTTGGACATCTGTGAAACTAATGGGACATATGTGAAACTATTGGGGCGTCTGTGAAACTACTGGGACATCTTTGAAACTACTGGGACATCTGTAAAACTACTGGGACATATGTGAACCTATTGGGACATCTGTGAAACTATTGGGACATCTGTGAAACTATTGGGACATCTGTGAAACAACTGGGACATCTGTTAAACTATTGGGACATCTGTTAAACTCCTGGGACATCTGTGAAACTATTGGGACATGGGTGAAACTATTGGGACATCTGTAAAACTACTGGGACATCTGTTAAACTATTGGACATCTGTGAAACTATTGGGACATCTGTGAAACTAATGGGACATCTGTGAAACTATTGGGACATCTGTGAAACTATGGGGACATCTGTAAAAATAATGGGACATATGTGAAACTATTGGGCCGTCTGTGAAACTACTGGTACATGTGTGAAACTACTGTGACATCTCTAAAACTACTGTGACATCTGTTAAACTATTGGGACATCTGTGAAACTAATGGGACATATGTGAAACTATTGGGACATCTGTGAAACTAATGGGACGTATGTGAAACTATTGGGACATCTGTGAAACTATTGGGACATCTGTGAAACTATGGGGACATCTGTGAAACTAATGGGACATATGTGAAACTATTGGGACATCTGTGAAACTAATGGGACATATGTGAAACTATTGGGACATCTGTGAAACTATTGGGACATCTGTGAAACTACTGGTACATCTGTGAAACTATGGGGACATCTGTTAACCTATTGGGATATCTGTAAAACTACTGGGACATCTGTGAAACTATTGGGACATCTGTGAAACTATGGGGACTTCTGTTAACCTACTGGAACATCTGTGAAACTACTGGGACATCTGTTAAACTATTGGGACATCTGTTAAACTATTGGGACATCTGTGAAACTACTGGTACATCTGTGAAACTATTGGGACATCTGTGAAACTATGGGGACATCTGTGAAACAAATGGGACATATGTGAAACTATTGGGACATCTGTGAAACTATTGGGACATCTGTGAAACTATGGGGACATCTGTGAAACTAATGGGACATATGTGAAACTATTGGGACATCTGTGAAACTAATGGGACATATGTGAAACTATTGGGACACCTGTGAAACTAATGGGACATCTGTGAAACTAATGGGACATCTGTGAAACTAATGGGACATCTGTGAAACTATTGGGACATCTGTGAAACTATGGGGACATCTGTAAAAATAATGGGACATATGTGAAACTATTGGGGCGTCTGTGAAACTACTGGTACATGTGTGAAACTACTGGGACATCTCTAACACTACTGGGACATCTGTTAAACTATTGGGACATCTGTGAAACTATGGGGACATCTGTGAAACTAATGGGACATATGTGAAACTATTGGGACATCTGTAAAACTATTGGGACATCTGTGAAACTATTGGGACATCTATCAAACTATGGGGACATCTGTGAAACTAATGGGACATATGTGAAACTATTGGGACATCTGTGAAACTAATGGGACATCTGTGAAACTAATGGGACATCTGTGAAACTAATGGGACATCTGTGAAACTATTGGGACATCTGTGAAACTATGGGGACATCTGTAAAAATAATGGGACATATGTGAAACTATTGGGGCGTCTGTGAAACTACTGGTACATGTGTGAAACTACTGGGACATCTCTAACACTACTGGGACATCTGTTAAACTATTGGGACATCTGTGAAACTATGGGGACATCTGTGAAACTAATGGGACATATGTGAAACTATTGGGACATCTGTAAAACTATTGGGACATCTGTGAAACTATTGGGACATATATGAAACTATGGGGACATCTGTGAAACTAATGGGACATATGTGAAACTATTGGGACATCTGTGAAACTAATGGGACATATGTGAAACTATTGGGACATATGTGAAACTACTGGTACATCTGTGAAACTATGGGGACATCTGTGAATCTATGGGGACATCTGTGAAACTATGGGGACATCTGTTAACCTACTGGGATATCTGTAAAACTACTGGGACATCTGTGAAACTATTGGGACATCTGTGAAACTATGGGGACATCTGTTAACCTACTGGGACATCTGTGAAACTACTGGGACATCTGTTAAACTACTGGGACATGTGTTAAACTATTGGGACATCTGTGAAACTATGGGGACATCTGTTAACCTACTGGGATATCTGTAAAACTACTGGGACATGTGTGAAACTACTGGGACATCTGTAAAACTACTGGGCCATCTGTTAAGCTATTGGGACATCTGTGAAACTATGGGGTCATCTGTGAAACTAATGGGACATATGTGAAACCATTTGGACATATTTGAAACTATTGGGACATCTGTGATACTATTGGGACATCTGTGAAACTACTGGTACATCTGTGAAACTGTGGGGACATCTGTTAACATATTGGGAAATCTGTAAAACTACTGGGACATCTGTGAAACTATTGGGACATCTGTGAAACTATGGGGACATCTGTTAACCTACTGGGACATCTGTGAAACTACTGGGACATCTGTTAAACTACTGGGACATGTGTTAAACTATTGGGACATCTGTGAAACTATGGGGACATCTGTTAACCTACTGGCATATCTGTAAAACTACTGGGACATGGGTGAAACTAATGGGACATCTGTGAAACTAATGGGACATCTGTGAAACTAATGGGACATCTGTGAAACTATTGGGACATCTGTGAAACTATGGGGACATCTGTAAAAATAATGGGACATATGTGAAACTATTGGGGCGTCTGTGAAACTACTGGTACATGTGTGAAACTACTGGGACATCTCTAACACTACTGGGACATCTGTTAAACTATTGGGACATCTGTGAAACTATGGGGACATCTGTGAAACTAATGGGACATATGTGAAACTATTGGGACATCTGTGAAACTATTTCGACATCTGTGAAACTATTGGGACATCTGTGAAACTAATGGGGCATCTGTGAAACTAATGGGACATATGTGAAACTATTGGGACATCTGTGAAACTAATGGGACATATGTGAAACTATTGGGACATCTGTGAAACTATTGGGACATCTGTGAAACTACTGGTACATCTGTGAAACTATGGTGACATCTGTGAAACTATGGGGACATCTGTGAAACTATGGGGACATCTGTGAAACTATGGGGACATCTGTGAAACTAATGGGACATATGTGAAACTATTGGGGCGTCTGTGAAACTACTGGGAAATGTGTGAAACTACTGGGACATCTGTAAAACTACTGGGACATCTATGAAACTATTGGGACATCTGTGAAACTATGGGGACATCTGTTAACCTACTTGGACATCTGTGAAACTAATGGGACATATGTGAAACTATTGGGGCGTCTGTGAAACTACTGGGACATCTTTGAAACTACTGGGACATCTGTAAAACTACTGGGACATATGTGAACCTATTGGGACATCTGGGAAACTATTGGGACATCTGTGAAACTATTGGGACATCTGTGAAACAACTGGGACATCTGTTAAACTATTGGGACATCTGTTAAACTCCTGGGACATCTGTGAAACTATTGGGACATGGGTGAAACTATTGGGACATCTGTAAAACTACTGGGACATCTGTTAAACTATTGGACATCTGTGAAACTATTGGGACATCTGTGAAACTAATGGGACATCTGTGAAACTATTGGGACATCTGTGAAACTATGGGGACATCTGTAAAAATAATGGGACATATGTGAAACTATTGGGCCGTCTGTGAAACTACTGGTACATGTGTGAAACTACTGTGACATCTCTAAAACTACTGTGACATCTGTTAAACTATTGGGACATCTGTGAAACTAATGGGACATATGTGAAACTATTGGGACATCTGTGAAACTAATGGGACGTATGTGAAACTATTGGGACATCTGTGAAACTATTGGGACATCTGTGAAACTATGGGGACATCTGTGAAACTAATGGGACATATGTGAAACTATTGGGACATCTGTGAAACTAATGGGACATATGTGAAACTATTGGGACATCTGTGAAACTAATGGGACGTATGTGAAACTATTGGGACATCTGTGAAACTATTGGGACATCTGTGAAACTATGGGGACATCTGTGAAACTAATGGGACATATGTGAAACTATTGGGACATCTGTGAAACTAATGGGACATATGTGAAACTATTGGGACATCTGTGAAACTATGGGGACTTCTGTTAACCTACTGGAACATCTGTGAAACTACTGGGACATCTGTTAAACTATTGGGACATCTGTGAAACTATGGGGACATCTGTGAAACTATGGGGACATCTGTTAACCTACTGGGATATCTGTAAAACTACTGGGACATCTATGAAACTATTGGGACATCTGTGAAACTATGGGGACATCTGTTAACCTACTTGGACATCTGTGAAACTAATGGGACATCTGTGAAACTAATGGGACATATGTGAAACTATTGGGACATCTGTGAAACTATTGGGACATCTGTGAAACTACTGGTACATCTGTGAAACTATGGGGACATCTGTTAACCTACTGGGATATCTGTAAAACTACTGGGACATCTATGAAACTATTGGGACATCTGTGAAACTATGGGGACATCTGTTAACCTACTTGGACATCTGTGAAACTAATGGGACATCTGTGAAACTATTGGGGCGTCTGTGAAACTATTGGGACATCTGTGAAACTATGGGGACATCTGTGAAACTAATGGGACATATCTGAAACTATTGGGACATCTGTGAAACTAATGGGACATATGTGAAACTATTGGGACACCTGTGAAACTAATGGGACATCTGTGAAACTAATGGGACATCTGTGAAACTAATGGGACATCTGTGAAACTATTGGGACATCTGTGAAACTATGGGGACATCTGTAAAAATAATGGGACATATGTGAAACTATTGGGGCGTCTGTGAAACGACTGGTACATGTGTGAAACTACTGGGACATCTCTAACACTACTGGGACATCTGTTAAACTATTGGGACATCTGTGAAACTATGGGGACATCTGTGAAACTAATGGGACATATGTGAAACTATTGGGACATCTGTAAAACTATTGGGACATCTGTGAAACTATTGGGACATCTATGAAACTATGGGGACATCTGTGAAACTAATGAGACATATGTGAAACTATTGGGACGTCTGTGAAACTAATGGGACATCTGTGAAACTAATGGGACATCTGTGAAACTAATGGGACATCTGTGAAACTATTGGGATATCTGTGAAACTATGGGGACATCTGTAAAAATAATGGGACATATGTGAAACTATTGGGGCGTCTGTGAAACTACTGGTACATGTGTGAAACTACTGGGACATCTCTAACACTACTGGGACATCTGTTAAACTATTGGGACATCTGTGAAACTATGGGGACATCTGTGAAACTAATGGGACATATGTGAAACTATTGGGACATCTGTAAAACTATTGGGACATCTGTGAAACTATTGGGACATCTATGAAACTATGGGGACATCTGTGAAACTAATGGGACATATGTGAAACTATTGGGACATCTGTGAAACTAATGGGACATATGTGAAACTATTGGGACATATGTGAAACTACTGGTACATCTGTGAAACTATGGGGACATCTGTGAAACTATGGGGACATCTGTGAAACTATGGGGACATCTGTTAACCTACTGGGATATCTGTAAAACTACTGGGACATCTGTGAAACTATTGGGACATCTGTGAAACTATGGGGACATCTGTTAACCTACTGGGACATCTGTGAAACTACTGGGACATCTGTTAAACTACTGGGACATGTGTTAAACTATTGGGACATCTGTGAAACTATGGGGACATCTGTTAACCTACTGGGATATCTGTAAAACTACTGGGACATGTGTGAAACTACTGGGACATCTGTAAAACTACTGGGCCATCTGTTAAGCTATTGGGACATCTGTGAAACTATGGGGTCATCTGTGAAACTAATGGGACATATGTGAAACTATTTGGACATATTTGAAACTATTGGGACATCTGTGATACTATTGGGACATCTGTGAAACTACTGGTACATCTGTGAAACTGTGGGGACATCTGTTAACATATTGGGAAATCTGTAAAACTACTGGGACATCTGTGAAACTATTGGGACATCTGTGAAACTATGGGGACATCTGTTAACCTACTGGGACATCTGTGAAACTACTGGGACATCTGTTAAACTACTGGGACATGTGTTAAACTATTGGGACATCTGTGAAACTATGGGGACATCTGTTAACCTACTGGCATATCTGTAAAACTACTGGGACATGGGTGAAACTAATGGGACATCTGTGAAACTAATGGGACATCTGTGAAACTAATGGGACATCTGTGAAACTATTGGGACATCTGTGAAACTATGGGGACATCTGTAAAAATAATGGGACATATGTGAAACTATTGGGGCGTCTGTGAAACTACTGGTACATGTGTGAAACTACTGGGACATCTCTAACACTACTGGGACATCTGTTAAACTATTGGGACATCTGTGAAACTATGGGGACATCTGTGAAACTAATGGGACATATGTGAAACTATTGGGACATCTGTGAAACTATTTCGACATCTGTGAAACTATTGGGACATCTGTGAAACTAATGGGGCATCTGTGAAACTAATGGGACATATGTGAAACTATTGGGACATCTGTGAAACTAATGGGACATATGTGAAACTATTGGGACATCTGTGAAACTATTGGGACATCTGTGAAACTACTGGTACATCTGTGAAACTATGGGGACATCTGTGAAACTATGGGGACATCTGTGAAACTATGGGGACATCTGTGAAACTAATGAGACATATGTGAAACTATTGGGGCGTCTGTGAAACTACTGGGAAATGTGTGAAACTACTGGGACATCTGTAAAACTACTGGGACATCTATGAAACTATTGGGACATCTGTGAAACTATGGGGACATCTGTTAACCTACTTGGACATCTGTGAAACTAATGGGACATATGTGAAACTATTGGGGCGTCTGTGAAACTACTGGGACATCTTTGAAACTACTGGGACATCTGTAAAACTACTGGGACATATGTGAACCTATTGGGACATCTGTGAAACTATTGGGACATCTGTGAAACTATTGGGACATCTGTGAAACAACTGGGACATCTGTTAAACTATTGGGACATCTGTTAAACTCCTGGGACATCTGTGAAACTATTGGGACATGGGTGAAACTATTGGGACATCTGTAAAACTACTGGGACATCTGTTAAACTATTGGACATCTGTGAAACTATTGGGACATCTGTGAAACTAATGGGACATCTGTGAAACTATTGGGACATCTGTGAAACTATGGGGACATCTGTAAAAATAATGGGACATATGTGAAACTATTGGGGCGTCTGTGAAACTACTGGTACATGTGTGAAACTACTGTGACATCTCTAAAACTACTGTCACATCTGTTAAACTATTGGGACATCTGTGAAACTATGGGGACATCTGTGAAACTAATGGGACATATGTGAAACTATTGGGACATCTGTGAAACTAATGGGACGTATGTGAAACTATTGGGACATCTGTGAAACTATTGAGACATCTGTGAAACTATGGGGACATCTGTGAAACTAATGGGACATATGTGAAACTATTGGGACATCTGTGAAACTAATGGGACATATGTGAAACTATTGGGACATCTGTGAAACTATTGGGACATCTGTGAAACTACTGGTACATCTGTGAAACTATGGGGACATCTGTTAACCTATTGGGATATCTGTAAAACTACTGGGACATCTGTGAAACTATTGGGACATCTGTGAAACTATGGGGACTTCTGTTAACCTACTGGAACATATGTGAAATTACGGGGACATCTGTAAAAATAATGGGACATATGTGAAACTATTGGGGCGTCTGGGAAACTACTGGTACATGTGTGAAACTACTGGGACATCTCTAAAACTACTGGGACATCTGTTAAACTATTGGGACATCTGTGAAACTATGGGGACATCTGTGAAACTAATGGGACATATGTGAAACTATTGAGACATCTGTGAAACTAATGGGACGTATGTGAAACTATTGGGACATCTGTGAAACTATTGGGACATCTGTGAAACTATGGGGACATCTGTGAAACTAATGGGACATATGTGAAACTATTGGGACATCTGTGAAACTATGGGGACATCTGTTAACCTACTGGGACATCTGTGAATCTACTGGGACATCTGTTAAACTACTGGGACATGTGTTAAACTATTGGGACATCTGTGAAACTATGGGGACATCTGTTAACCTACTGGGATATCTGTAAAACTACTGGGACATGTGTGAAACTACTGGGACATCTGTAAAACTACTGGGCCATCTGTTAAGCTATTGGGACATCTGTGAAACTATGGGGTCATCTGTGAAACTAATGGGACATATGTGAAACTATTTGGACATATTTGAAACTATTGGGACATCTGTGATACTATTGGGACATCTGTGAAACTACTGGTACATCTGTGAAACTGTGGGGACATCTGGTAACATATTGGGAAATCTGTAAAACTACTGGGACATCTGTGAAAATATGGGGACATCTGTTAACCTAGTGGGATATCTGTAAAACTACTGGGACATGTTTGAAACTACTGGGACATCTGTAAAACTACTGGGCCATCTGTTAAGCTATTGGGACATCTGTGAAACTATGGGGTCATCTGTGAAACTAATGGGACATATGTGAAACTATTTGGACATATTTGAAACTATTGGGGCGTCTGTGAAACTACTGGGACATCTTTGAAACTAATGGGACGTATGTGAAACTATTGGGACATCTGTGAAACTATTGGGACATCTGTGAAGCTATGGGGACATCTGTGAAACTAATGGGACATATGTGAAACTATTGGGGCGTCTGTGAAACTACTGGGAAATGTGTGAAACTACTGGGACATCTGTAAAACTACTGGGACATCTGTTAAACTATTGGACATCTGTGAAACTATTGGGACATCTGTGAAACTAATGGGACATCTGTGAAACTAATGGGACATCTGTGAAACTAATGGGACATCTGTGAAACTATTGGGACATCTGTGAAACTATGGGAACATCTGTAAAAATAATGGGACATATGTGAAACTATTGGGGCGTCTGTGAAACTACTGGTACATGTGTGAAACTACTGGGACATCTCTAACACTACTGGGACATCTGTTAAGCTATTTGGACATCTGTGAAACTATGGGGACATCTGTGAAACTAATGGGACATATGTGAAACTATTGGGACATCTGTGAAACTATTGGGACATCTGTGAAACTATGGGGACATCTGTGAAACTAATGGGACATATGTGAAACTATTGGGACATCTGTGAAACTAATGGGACATATGTGAAACTATTGGGACATCTGTTAAACTATTGGGACATCTGTGAAACTATGGGGACATCTGTGAAACTATGGGGACATCTGTTAACCTACTGGGATATCTGTAAAACTACTGGGACATCTATGAAACTATTGGGACATCTCTGAAACTATGGGGACATCTGTTAACCTACTTGGACATCTGTGAAACTAATGGGACATATGTGAAACTATTGGGGCGTCTGTGAAACTACTGGGACATCTTTGAAACTACTGGGACATCTGTAAAACTACTGGGACATATGTGAACCTATTGGGACATCTGTGAAACTATTGGGACATCTGTGAAACTATTGGGACATCTGTGAAACAACTGGGACATCTGTTAAACTATTGGGACATCTGTTAAACTCCTGGGACATCTGTGAAACTATTGGGACATGGGTGAAGCTATTGGGACATCTGTAAAACTACTGGGACATCTGTTAAACTATTGGACATCTGTGAAACTATTGGGACATCTGTGAAACGAATGGGACATCTGTGAAACTATTGGGACATCTGTGAAACTATGGGGACATCTGTAAAAATAATGGGACATATGTGAAACTATTGGGGCGTCTGGGAAACTACTGGTACATGTGTGAAACTACTGGGACATCTCTAAAACTACTGGGACATCTGTTAAACTATTGGGACATCTGTGAAACTATGGGGACATCTGTGAAACTAATGGGACATATGTGAAACTATTGAGACATCTGTGAAACTAATGGGACGTATGTGAAACTATTGGGACATCTGTGAAACTATTGGGACATCTGTGAAACTATGGGGACATCTGTGAAACTAATGGGACATATGTGAAACTATTGGGACATCTGTGAAACTATGGGGACATCTGTTAACCTACTGGGACATCTGTGAATCTACTGGGACATCTGTTAAACTACTGGGACATGTGTTAAACTATTGGGACATCTGTGAAACTATGGGGACATCTGTTAACCTACTGGGATATCTGTAAAACTACTGGGACATGTGTGAAACTACTGGGACATCTGTAAAACTACTGGGCCATCTGTTAAGCTATTGGGACATCTGTGAAACTATGGGGTCATCTGTGAAACTAATGGGACATATGTGAAACTATTTGGACATATTTGAAACTATTGGGACATCTGTGATACTATTGGGACATCTGTGAAACTACTGGTACATCTGTGAAACTGTGGGGACATCTGGTAACATATTGGGAAATCTGTAAAACTACTGGGACATCTGTGAAACTATGGGGACATCTGTTAACCTAGTGGGATATCTGTAAAACTACTGGGACATGTTTGAAACTACTGGGACATCTGTAAAACTACTGGGCCATCTGTTAAGCTATTGGGACATCTGTGAAACTATGGGGTCATCTGTGAAACTAATGGGACATATGTGAAACTATTTGGACATATTTGAAACTATTGGGGCGTCTGTGAAACTACTGGGACATCTTTGAAACTAATGGGACGTATGTGAAACTATTGGGACATCTGTGAAACTATTGGGACATCTGTGAAGCTATGGGGACATCTGTGAAACTAATGGGACATATGTGAAACTATTGGGGCATCTGTGAAACTACTGGGAAATGTGTGAAACTACTGGGACATCTGTAAAACTACTGGGACATCTGTTAAACTATTGGACATCTGTGAAACTATTGGGACATCTGTGAAACTAATGGGACATCTGTGAAACTAATGGGACATCTGTGAAACTAATGGGACATCTGTGAAACTATTGGGACATCTGTGAAACTATGGGAACATCTGTAAAAATAATGGGACATATGTGAAACTATTGGGGCGTCTGTGAAACTACTGGTACATGTGTGAAACTACTGGGACATCTCTAACACTACTGGGACATCTGTTAAGCTATTGGGACATCTGTGAAACTATGGGGACATCTGTGAAACTAATGGGACATATGTGAAACTATTGGGACATCTGTGAAACTATTGGGACATCTGTGAAACTATGGGGACATCTGTGAAACTAATGGGACATATGTGAAACTATTGGGACATCTGTGAAACTAATGGGA
Source organism: Petromyzon marinus (assembly GCF_048934315.1). NCBI lineage: Eukaryota > Metazoa > Chordata > Hyperoartia > Petromyzontiformes > Petromyzontidae > Petromyzon > Petromyzon marinus. Next base: position 21,616,901 of record NC_133672.1, on the reverse strand, counting down.
CATATGTGAAACTATTGGGACATATGTGAAACTATTGGGACATCTGTGAAACTATTGGGACATCTGTGAAACTACTGGTACATCTGTGAAACTATGGGGACATCTGTGAAACTATGGGGACATCTGTGAAACTACTGGGACATGTGTTAAACTATTGGGACATCTGTGAAACTATGGGGACATCTGTTAACCTACTGGGATATCTGTAAAACTACTGGGACATGTGTGAAACTACTGGGACATCTGTAAAACTACTGGGCCATCTGTTAAGCTATTGGGACATCTGTGAAACTATGGGGTCATCTGTGAAACTAATGGGACATATGTGAAACTATTTGGACATATTTGAAACTATTGGGACATCTGTGATACTATTGGGACATCTGTGAAACTACTGGTACATCTGTGAAACTGTGGGGACATCTGTTAACATATTGGGAAATCTGTAAAACTACTGGGACATCTGTGAAACTATTGGGACATCTGTGAAACTATGGGGACATCTGTTAACCTACTGGGACATCTGTGAAACTACTGGGACATCTGTTAAACTACTGGGACATGTGTTAAACTATTGGGACATCTGTGAAACTATGGGGACATCTGTTAACCTACTGGGATATCTGTAAAACTACTGGGACATGGGTGAAACTATTGGGACATCTGTTAAACTATTGGGACATCTGTGAAACTACTGGTACATCTGTGAAACTATTGGGACATCTGTGAAACTATGGGGACATCTGTGAAACAAATGGGACATATGTGAAACTATTGGGACATCTGTGAAACTATTGGGACATCTGTGAAACTATTGGGACATCTGTGAAACTATGGGGACATCTGTGAAACTAATGGGACATATGTGAAACTATTGGGACATCTGTGAAACTAATGGGACATATGTGAAACTATTGGAACATATGTGAAACTATTGGGACATCTGTGAAACTACTGGTACATCTGTGAAACTATTGGGACATCTGTGAAACTATGGGGACATCTGTGAAACTAATGGGACATATGTGAAACTATTGGGGCGTCTGTGAAACTACTGGTACATGTGTGAAACTACTGGGACATCTCTAACACTACTGGGACATCTGTTAAACTATTGGGACATCTGTGAAACTATGGGGACATCTGTGAAACTAATGGGACATATGTGAAACTATTGGGACATCTGTGAAACTATTTCGACATCTGTGAAACTATTGGGACATCTGTGAAACTAATGGGGCATCTGTGAAACTAATGGGACATCTGTGAAACTATTGGGACATCTGTGAAACTATTGGGACATCTGTGAAACTACTGGTACGTCTGTGAAACTATGGGGACATCTGTGAAACTATGGGGACATCTGTGAAACTATGGGGACATCTGTGAAACTAATGGGACATATGTGAAACTATTGGGGCATCTGTGAAACTACTGGGAAATGTGTGAAACTACTGGGACATCTGTAAAACTACTGGGACATCTATGAAACTATTGGGACATCTGTGAAACTATGGGGACATCTGTGAAACTAATGGGACATATGTGAAACTATTGGGACATCTGTGAAACTAATGGGATATCTGTGAAACTAATGGGACATCTGTGAAACTAATGGGACATCTGTGAAACTATTGGGACATCTGTGAAACTATGGGGACATCTGTAAAAATAATGGGACATATGTGAAACTATTGGGGCGTCTGTGAAACTACTGGTACATGTGTGAAACTACTGGGACATCTCTAACACTACTGGGACATCTGTTAAACTATTGGGACATCTGTGAAACTATGGGGACATCTGTGAAACTAATGGGACATATGTGAAACTATTGGGACATCTGTAAAACTATTGGGACATCTGTGAAACTATTGGGACATCTATGAAACTATGGGGACATCTGTGAAACTAATGGGACATATGTGAAACTATTGGGACATCTGTGAAACTAATGGGACATATGTGAAACTATTGGGACATATGTGAAACTACTGGTACATCTGTGAAACTATGGGGACATCTGTGAAACTATGGGGACATCTGTGAAACTATGGGGACATCTGTTAACCTACTGGGATATCTGTAAAACTACTGGGACATCTGTGAAACTATTGGGACATCTGTGAAACTATGGGGACATCTGTTAACCTACTGGGACATCTGTGAAACTACTGGGACATCTGTTAAACTACTGGGACATGTGTTAAACTATTGGGACATCTGTGAAACTATGGGGACATCTGTTAACCTACTGGGATATCTGTAAAACTACTGGGACATGTGTGAAACTACTGGGACATCTGTAAAACTACTGGGCCATCTGTTAAGCTATTGGGACATCTGTGAAACTATGGGGTCATCTGTGAAACTAATGGGACATATGTGAAACTATTTGTACATATTTGAAACTATTGGGACATCTGTGATACTATTGGGACATCTGTGAAACTACTGGTACATCTGTGAAACTGTGGGGACATCTGTTAACATATTGGGAAATCTGTAAAACTACTGGGACATCTGTGAAACTATCGGGACATCTGTGAAACTATGGGGACATCTGTTAACCTACTGGGACATCTGTGAAACTACTGGGACATCTGTTAAACTACTGGGACATGTGTTAAACTATTGGGACATCTGTGAAACTATGGGGACATCTGTTAACCTACTGGCATATCTGTAAAACTACTGGGACATGGGTGAAACTAATGGGACATCTGTGAAACTAATGGGACATCTATGAAACTAATGGGACATCTGTGAAACTATTGGGACATCTGTGAAACTATGGGGACATCTGTAAAAATAATGGGACATATGTGAAACTATTGGGGCGTCTGTGAAACTACTGGTACATGTGTGAAACTACTGGGACATCTCTAACACTACTGGGACATCTGTTAAACTATTGGGACATCTGTGAAACTATGGGGACATCTGTGAAACTAATGGGACATATGTGAAACTATTGGGACATCTGTGAAACTATTTCGACATCTGTGAAACTATTGGGACATCTGTGAAACTAATGGGGCATCTGTGAAACTAATGGGACATATGTGAAACTATTGGGACATCTGTGAAACTAATGGGACATATGTGAAACTATTGGGACATCTGTGAAACTATTGGGACATCTGTGAAACTACTGGTACATCTGTGAAACTATGGGGACATCTGTGAAACTATGGGGACATCTGTGAAACTATGGGGACATCTGTGAAACTATGGGGACATCTGTGAAACTAATGGGACATATGTGAAACTATTGGGGCGTCTGTGAAACTACTGGGAAATGTGTGAAACTACTGGGACATCTGTAAAACTACTGGGACATCTATGAAACTATTGGGACATCTGTGAAACTATGGGGACATCTGTTAACCTACTTGGACATCTGTGAAACTAATGGGACATATGTGAAACTATTGGGGCGTCTGTGAAACTACTGGGACATCTTTGAAACTACTGGGACATCTGTAAAACTACTGGGACATATGTGAACCTATTGGGACATCTGTGAAACTATTGGGACATCTGTGAAACTATTGGGACATCTGTGAAACTATTGGGACATCTGTGAAACAACTGGGACATCTGTTAAACTATTGGGACATCTGTTAAACTCCTGGGACATCTGTGAAACTATTGGGACATGGGTGAAACTATTGGGACATCTGTAAAACTACTGGGACATCTGTTAAACTATTGGACATCTGTGAAACTATTGGGACATCTGTGAAACTAATGGGACATCTGTGAAACTATTGGGACATCTGTGAAACTATGGGGACATCTGTAAAAATAATGGGACATATGTGAAACTATTGGGGCGTCTGTGAAACTACTGGTACATGTGTGAAACTACTGTGACATCTCTAAAACTACTGTGACATCTGTTAAACTATTGGGACATCTGTGAAACTATGGGGACATCTGTGAAACTAATGGGACATATGTGAAACTATTGGGACATCTGTGAAACTAATGGGACGTATGTGAAACTATTGGGACATCTGTGAAACTATTGGGACATCTATGAAACTATGGGGACATCTGTGAAACTAATGGGACATATGTGAAACTATTGGGACATCTGTGAAACTAATGGGACATATGTGAAACTATTGGGACATATGTGAAACTACTGGTACATCTGTGAAACTATGGGGACATCTGTGAAACTATGGGGACATCTGTGAAACTATGGGGACATCTGTTAACCTACTGGGATATCTGTAAAACTACTGGGACATCTGTGAAACTATTGGGACATCTGTGAAACTATGGGGACATCTGTTAACCTACTGGGACATCTGTGAAACTACTGGGACATCTGTTAAACTACTGGGACATGTGTTAAACTATTGGGACATCTGTGAAACTATGGGGACATCTGTTAACCTACTGGGATATCTGTAAAACTACTGGGACATGTGTGAAACTACTGGGACATCTGTAAAACTACTGGGCCATCTGTTAAGCTATTGGGACATCTGTGAAACTATGGGGTCATCTGTGAAACTAATGGGACATATGTGAAACTATTTGGACATATTTGAAACTATTGGGACATCTGTGATACTATTGGGACATCTGTGAAACTACTGGTACATCTGTGAAACTGTGGGGACATCTGTTAACATATTGGGAAATCTGTAAAACTACTGGGACATCTGTGAAACTATTGGGACATCTGTGAAACTATGGGGACATCTGTTAACCTACTGGGACATCTGTGAAACTACTGGGACATCTGTTAAACTACTGGGACATGTGTTAAACTATTGGGACATCTGTGAAACTATGGGGACATCTGTTAACCTACTGGCATATCTGTAAAACTACTGGGACATGGGTGAAACTAATGGGACATCTGTGAAACTAATGGGACATCTGTGAAACTAATGGGACATCTGTGAAACTATTGGGACATCTGTGAAACTATGGGGACATCTGTAAAAATAATGGGACATATGTGAAACTATTGGGGCGTCTGTGAAACTACTGGTACATGTGTGAAACTACTGGGACATCTCTAACACTACTGGGACATCTGTTAAACTATTGGGACATCTGTGAAACTATGGGGACATCTGTGAAACTAATGGGACATATGTGAAACTATTGGGACATCTGTGAAACTATTTCGACATCTGTGAAACTATTGGGACATCTGTGAAACTAATGGGGCATCTGTGAAACTAATGGGACATATGTGAAACTATTGGGACATCTGTGAAACTAATGGGACATATGTGAAACTATTGGGACATCTGTGAAACTATTGGGACATCTGTGAAACTACTGGTACATCTGTGAAACTATGGGGACATCTGTGAAACTATGGGGACATCTGTGAAACTATGGGGACATCTGTGAAACTATGGGGACATCTGTGAAACTAATGGGACATATGTGAAACTATTGGGGCGTCTGTGAAACTACTGGGAAATGTGTGAAACTACTGGGACATCTGTAAAACTACTGGGACATCTATGAAACTATTGGGACATCTGTGAAACTATGGGGACATCTGTTAACCTACTTGGACATCTGTGAAACTAATGGGACATATGTGAAACTATTGGGGCGTCTGTGAAACTACTGGGACATCTTTGAAACTACTGGGACATCTGTAAAACTACTGGGACATATGTGAACCTATTGGGACATCTGTGAAACTATTGGGACATCTGTGAAACTATTGGGACATCTGTGAAACAACTGGGACATCTGTTAAACTATTGGGACATCTGTTAAACTCCTGGGACATCTGTGAAACTATTGGGACATGGGTGAAACTATTGGGACATCTGTAAAACTACTGGGACATCTGTTAAACTATTGGACATCTGTGAAACTAATGGGACATCTGTGAAACTATTGGGACATCTGTGAAACTATGGGGACATCTGTAAAAATAATGGGACATATGTGAAACTATTGGGGCGTCTGTGAAACTACTGGTACATGTGTGAAACTACTGTGACATCTCTAAAACTACTGTGACATCTGTTAAACTATTGGGACATCTGTGAAACTATGGGGACATCTGTGAAACTAATGGGACATATGTGAAACTATTGGGACATCTGTGAAACTAATGGGACGTATGTGAAACTATTGGGACATCTGTGAAACTATTGGGACATCTATGAAACTATGGGGACATCTGTGAAACTAATGGGACATATGTGAAACTATTGGGACATCTGTGAAACTAATGGGACATATGTGAAACTATTGGGACATATGTGAAACTACTGGTACATCTGTGAAACTATGGGGACATCTGTGAAACTATGGGGACATCTGTGAAACTATGGGGACATCTGTTAACCTACTGGGATATCTGTAAAACTACTGGGACATCTGTGAAACTATTGGGACATCTGTGAAACTATGGGGACATCTGTTAACCTACTGGGACATCTGTTAAACTACTGGGACATGTGTTAAACTATTGGGACATCTGTGAAACTATGGGGACATCTGTTAACCTACTGGGATATCTGTAAAACTACTGGGACATGTGTGAAACTACTGGGACATCTGTAAAACTACTGGGCCATCTGTTAAGCTATTGGGACATCTGTGAAACTATGGGGTCATCTGTGAAACTAATGGGACATATGTGAAACTATTTGGACATATTTGAAACTATTGGGACATCTGTGATACTATTGGGACATCTGTGAAACTACTGGTACATCTGTGAAACTGTGGGGACATCTGTTAACATATTGGGAAATCTGTGAAACTACTGGGACATCTGTTAAACTACTGGGACATGTGTTAAACTATTGGGACATCTGTGAAACTATGGGGACATCTGTTAACCTACTGGCATATCTGTAAAACTACTGGGACATGGGTGAAACTAATGGGACATCTGTGAAACTAATGGGACATCTGTGAAACTAATGGGACATCTGTGAAACTATGGGGACATCTGTAAAAATAATGGGACATATGTGAAACTATTGGGGCGTCTGTGAAACTACTGGTACATGTGTGAAACTACTGGGACATCTCTAACACTACTGGGACATCTGTTAAACTATTGGGACATCTGTGAAACTATGGGGACATCTGTGAAACTAATGGGACATATGTGAAACTATTGGGACATCTGTGAAACTATTTCGACATCTGTGAAACTATTGGGACATCTGTGAAACTAATGGGGCATCTGTGAAACTAATGGGACATCTGTGAAACTATTGGGACATCTGTGAAACTACTGGTACATCTGTGAAACTATGGGGACATCTGTGAAACTATGGGGACATCTGTGAAACTATGGGGACATCTGTGAAACTAATGGGACATATGTGAAACTATTGGGGCATCTGTGAAACTACTGGGAAATGTGTGAAACTACTGGGACATCTGTAAAACTACTGGGACATCTATGAAACTATTGGGACATCTGTGAAACTATGGGGACATCTGTTAACCTACTTGGACATCTGTGAAACTAATGGGACATATGTGAAACTATTGGGGCGTCTGTGAAACTACTGGGACATCTTTGAAACTACTGGGACATCTGTAAAACTACTGGGACATATGTGAAAATATTGGGACATCTGTGAAACTATTGGGACATCTGTGAAACTATTGGGACATCTGTGAAACAACTGGGACATCTGTTAAACTATTGGGACATCTGTTAAACTCCTGGGACATCTGTGAAACTATTGGGACATGGGTGAAACTATTGGGACATCTGTAAAACTACTGGGACATCTGTTAAACTATTGGACATCTGTGAAACTATTGGGACATCTGTGAAACTAATGGGACATCTGTGAAACTATTGGGACATCTGTGAAACTATGGGGACATCTGTTAACCTACTGGGACATCTGTGAAACTACTGGGACATCTGTTAAACTACTGGGACATGTGTTAAACTATTGGGACATCTGTGAAACTATGGGGACATCTGTTAACCTACTGGGATATCTGTAAAACTACTGGGACATGGGTGAAACTATTGGGACATCTGTTAAACTATTGGGACATCTGTGAAACTACTGGTACATCTGTGAAACTATTGGGACATCTGTGAAACTATGGGGACATCTGTGAAACAAATGGGACATATGTGAAACTATTGGGACATCTGTGAAACTATGGGGACATCTGTAAAAATAATGGGACATATGTGAAACTATTGGGGCGTCTGTGAAACTACTGGTACATGTGTGAAACTACTGGGACATCTCTAACACTACTGGGACATCTGTTAAACTATTGGGACATCTGTGAAACTATGGGGACATCTGTGAAACTAATGGGACATATGTGAAACTAATGGGACATATGTGAAACTATTGGGACATCTGTGAAACTATTGGGACATCTGTGAAACTATGGGGACATCTGTGAAACTAATGGGACATATGTGAAACTATTGGGACATCTGTGAAACTAATGGGACATATGTGAAACTATTGGGACATATGTGAAACTATTGGGACATCTGTGAAACTACTGGTACATCTGTGAAACTATTGGGACATCTGTGAAACTATGGGGACATCTGTGAAACTAATGGGACATATGTGAAACTATTGGGGCGTCTGTGAAACTACTGGGAAATGTGTGAAACTACTGGGACATCTGTAAAACTACTGGGACATCTGTTAAACTATTGGACATCTGTGAAACTATTGGGACACCTGTGAAACTAATGGGACATCTGTGAAACTAATGGGACATCTGTGAAACTAATGGGACATCTGTGAAACTATTGGGACATCTGTGAAACTATGGGGACATCTGCAAAAATAATGGTACATATGTGAAACTACTGGGACATGTGTGAAACTACTGGGACATCTCTAACACTACTTGGACATCTGTTAAACTATTGGGACATCTGTGAAACTATGGGGACATCTGTGAAACTAATGGGACATATGTGAAACTATTGGGACATCTGTAAAACTATTGGGACATCTGTGAAACTATGGGGACATCTGTGAAACTAATGGGACATATGTGAAACTATTGGGACATCTGTGAAACTAATGGGACATATGTGAAACTATTGGGACATATGTGAAACTACTGGTACATCTGTGAAACTACTGGTACATCTGTGAAACTATGGGGACATCTGTGAAACTATGGGGACATCTGTTAACCTACTGGGATATCTGTAAAACTACTGGGACATCTGTGAAACTATTGGGACATCTGTGAAACTATGGGGACATCTGTTAACCTACTGGGACATCTGTGAAACTACTGGGACATCTGTTAAACTACTGGGACATGTGTTAAACTATTGGGACATCTGTGAATCTATGGGGACATCTGTTAACCTACTGGGATATCTGTAAAACTACTGGGACATGTGTGAAACTACTGGGACATCTGTAAAACTACTGGGCCATCTGTTAAGCTATTGGGACATCTGTGAAACTATGGGGTCATCTGTGAAACTAATGGGACATATGTGAAACTATTTGGACATATTTGAAACTATTGGGACATCTGTGATACTATTGGGACATCTGTGAAACTACTGGTACATCTGTGAAACTGTGGGCACATCTGTTAACATATTTGGAAATCTGTAAAACTACTGGGACATCTGTGAAACTATTGGGACATCTGTGAAACTATGGGGACATCTGTTAACCTACTGGGACATCTGTGAAACTACTGGGACATCTGTTAAACTACTGGGACATGTGTTAAACTATTGGGACATCTGTGAAACTATGGGGACATCTGTTAACCTACTGGCATATCTGTAAAACTACTGGGACATGGGTGAAACTAATGGGACATCTGTGAAACTAATGGGACATCTGTGAAACTAATGGGACATCTGTGAAACTATTGGGACATCTGTGAAACTATGGGGACATCTGTAAAAATAATGGGACATATGTGAAACTATTGGGGCGTCTGTGAAACTACTGGTACATGTGTGAAACTACTGGGACATCTCTAACACTACTGGGACATCTGTTAAACTATTGGGACATCTGTGAAACTATGGGGACATCTGTGAAACTAATGGGACATATGTGAAACTATTGGGACATCTGTGAAACTATTTCGACATCTGTGAAACTATTGGGACATCTGTGAAACTAATGGGGCATCTGTGAAACTAATGGGACATATGTGAAACTATTGGGACATCTGTGAAACTAATGGGACATATGTGAAACTATTGGGACATCTGTGAAACTATTGGGACATCTGTGAAACTACTGGTACATCTGTGAAACTATGGGGACATCTGTGAAACTATGGGGACATCTGTGAAACTATGGGGACATCTGTGAAACTATGGGGACATCTGTGAAACTATGGGGACATCTGTGAAACTAATGGGACATATGTGAAACTATTGGGGCATCTGTGAAACTACTGGGAAATGTGTGAAACTACTGGGACATCTGTAAAACTACTGGGACATCTATGAAACTATTGGGACATCTGTGAAACTATGGGGACATCTGTTAACCTACTTGGACATCTGTGAAACTAATGGGACATATGTGAAACTATTGGGGCGTCTGTGAAACTACTGGGACATCTTTGAAACTACTGGGACATCTGTAAAACTACTGGGACATATGTGAACCTATTGGGACATCTGTGAAACTATTGGGACATCTGTGAAACTATTGGGACATCTGTGAAACAACTGGGACATCTGTTAAACTATTGGGACATCTGTTAAACTCCTGGGACATCTGTGAAACTATTGGGACATGGGTGAAACTATTGGGACATCTGTAAAACTACTGGGACATCTGTTAAACTATTGGACATCTGTGAAACTATTGGGACATCTGTGAAACTAATGGGACATATGTGAAACTATTGGGACATATGTGAAACTATTGGGACATCTGTGAAACTACTGGTACATCTGTGAAACTAATGGGACATATGTGAAACTATTGGGGCGTCTGTGAAACTACTGGTACATGTGTGAAACTACTGTGACATCTCTAAAACTACTGTGACATCTGTTAAACTATTGGGACATCTGTGAAACTATGGGGACATCTGTGAAACTAATGGGACATATGTGAAACTATTGGGACATCTGTGAAACTAATGGGACGTATGTGAAACTATTGGGACATCTGTGAAACTATTGGGACATCTGTGAAACTATGGGGACATCTGTGAAACTATTGGGACATCTGTGAAACTATTGGGACATCTGTGAAACTACTGGTACATCTGTGAAACTATGGGGACATCTGTGAAACTATGGGGACATCTGTGAAACTACTGGGACATGTGTTAAACTATTGGGACATCTGTGAAACTATGGGTACATCTGTTAACCTACTGGGATATCTGTAAAACTACTGGGACATGTGTGAAACTACTGGGACATCTGTAAAACTACTGGGCCATCTGTTAAGCTATTGGGACATCTGTGAAACTATGGGGTCATCTGTGAAACTAATGGGACATATGTGAAACTATTTGGACATATTTGAAACTATTGGGACATCTGTGATACTATTGGGACATCTGTGAAACTACTGGTACATCTTAGAAACTGTGGGGACATCTGTTAACATATTGGGAAATCTGTAAAACTACTGGGACATCTGTGAAACTATTGGGACATCTGTGAAACTATGGGGACATCTGTTAACCTACTGGGACATCTGTGAAACTACTGGGACATCTGTTAAACTACTGGGACATGTGTTAAACTATTGGGACATCTGTGAAACTATGGGGACATCTGTTAACCTACTGGGATATCTGTAAAACTACTGGGACATGGGTGAAACTATTGGGACATCTGTTAAACTATTGGGACATCTGTGAAACTACTGGTACATCTGTGAAACTGTGGGGACATCTGTTAACATATTGGGAAATCTGTAAAACTACTGGGACATCTGTGAAACTATTGGGACATCTGTGAAACTATGGGGACATCTGTTAACCTACTGGGACATCTGTGAAACTACTGGGACATCTGTTAAACTACTGGGACATGTGTTAAACTATTGGGACATCTGTGAAACTATGGGGACATCTGTTAACCTACTGGCATATCTGTAAAACTACTGGGACATGGGTGAAACTAATGGGACATCTGTGAAACTAATGGGACATCTGTGAAACTAATGGGACATCTGTGAAACTATTGGGACATATGTGAAACTATTGGGACATCTGTGAAACTAATGGGACATATGTGAAACTATTGGGACATATGTGAAACTATTGGGACATCTGTGAAACTACTGGTACATCTGTGAAACTATTGGGACATCTGTGAAACTATGGGGACATCTGTGAAACTAATGGGACATATGTGAAACTATTGGGGCGTCTGTGAAACTACTGGGAAATGTGTGAAACTACTGGGACATCTGTAAAACTACTGGGACATCTGTAAAACTACTGGGACATCTGTTAAACTATTGGACATCTGTGAAACTATTGGGACACCTGTGAAACTAATGGGACATCTGTGAAACTAATGGGACATCTGTGAAACTAATGGGACATCTGTGAAACTATTGGGACATCTGTGAAACTATGGGGACATCTGTAAAAATAATGGGACATATGTGAAACTATTGGGGCGTCTGTGAAACTACTGGTACATGTGTGAAACTACTGGGACATCTCTAACACTACTGGGACATCTGTTAAACTATTCGGACATCTGTGAAACTATGGGGACATCTGTGAAACTAATGGGACATATGTGAAACTATTGGGACATCTGTAAAACTATTGGGACATCTGTGAAACTATTGGGACATCTATGAAACTATGGGGACATCTGTGAAACTAATGGGACATATGTGAAACTATTGGGACATCTGTGAAACTAATGGGACATATGTGAAACTATTGGGACATATGTGAAACTACTGGTACATCTGTGAAACTATGGGGACATCTGTGAAACTATGGGGACATCTGTGAAACTATGGGGACATCTGTTAACCTACTGGGATATCTGTAAAACTACTGGGACATCTGTGAAACTATTGGGACATCTGTGAAACTATGGGGACATCTGTTAACCTACTGGGACATCTGTTAAACTACTGGGACATGTGTTAAACTATTGGGACATCTGTGAAACTATGGGGACATCTGTTAACCTACTGGGATATCTGTAAAACTACTGGGACATGTGTGAAACTACTGGGACATCTGTAAAACTACTGGGCCATCTGTTAAGCTATTGGGACATCTGTGAAACTATGGGGTCATCTGTGAAACTAATGGGACATATGTGAAACTATTTGGACATATTTGAAACTATTGGGACATCTGTGATACTATTGGGACATCTGTGAAACTACTGGTACATCTGTGAAACTGTGGGGACATCTGTTAACATTTTGGGAAATCTGTAAAACTACTGGGACATCTGTGAAACTATTGGGACATTTGTGAAACTATGGGGACATCTGTTAACCTACTGGGACATCTGTGAAACTACTGGGACATCTGTTAAACTACTGGGACATGTGTTAAACTATTGGGACATCTGTGAAACTATGGGGACATCTGTTAACCTACTGGCATATCTGTAAAACTACTGGGACATGGGTGAAACTAATGGGACATCTGTGAAACTAATGGGACATCTGTGAAACTAATGGGACATCTGTGAAACTATTGGGACATCTGTGAAACTATGGGGACATCTGTAAAAATAATGGGACATATGTGAAACTATTGGGGCGTCTGTGAAACTACTGGTACATGTGTGAAACTACTGGGACATCTCTAACACTACTGGGACATCTGTTAAACTATTGGGACATCTGTGAAACTATGGGGACATCTGTGAAACTAATGGGACATATGTGAAACTATTGGGACATCTGTGAAACTATTTCGACATCTGTGAAACTATTGGGACATCTGTGAAACTAATGGGGCATCTGTGAAACTAATGGGACATCTGTGAAACTATTGGGACATCTGTGAAACTATTGGGACATCTGTGAAACTACTGGTACATCTGTGAAACTATGGGGACATCTGTGAAACTATGGGGACATCTGTGAAACTATGGGGACATCTGTGAAACTAATGGGACATATGTGAAACTATTGGGGCATCTGTGAAACTACTGGGAAATGTGTGAAACTACTGGGACATCTGTAAAACTACTGGGACATCTATGAAACTATTGGGACATCTGTGAAACTATGGGGACATCTGTTAACCTACTTGGACATCTGTGAAACTAATGGGACATATGTGAAACTATTGGGGCGTCTGTGAAACTACTGGGACATCTTTGAAACTACTGGGACATCTGTAAAACTACTGGGACATATGTGAACATATTGGGACATCTGTGAAACTATTGGGACATCTGTGAAACTATTGGGACATCTGTGAAACAACTGGGACATCTGTTAAACTATTGGGACATCTGTTAAACTCCTGGGACATCTGTGAAACTATTGGGACATGGGTGAAACTATTGGGACATCTGTAAAACTACTGGGACATCTGTTAAACTATTGGACATCTGTGAAACTATTGGGACATCTGTGAAACTAATGGGACATCTGTGAAACTATTGGGACATCTGTGAAACTATGGGGACATCTGTAAAAATAATGGGACATATGTGAAACTATTGGGGCGTCTGTGAAACTACTGGTACATGTGTGAAACTACTGTGACATCTCTAAAACTACTGTGACATCTGTTAAACTATTGGGACATCTGTGAAACTATGGGGACATCTGTGAAACTAATGGGACATATGTGAAACTATTGGGACGTATGTGAAACTATTGGGACATCTGTGATACTATTGGGACATCTGTGAAACTACTGGTACATCTGTGAAACTGTGGGGACATCTGTTAACATATTGGGAAATCTGTAAAACTACTGGGACATCTGTGAAACTATTGGGACATCTGTGAAACTATGGGGACATCTGTTAACCTACTGGGACATCTGTGAAACTACTGGGACATCTGTTAAACTACTGGGACATGTGTTAAACTATTGGGACATCTGTGAAACTATGGGGACATCTGTTAACCTACTGGGATATCTGTAAAACTACTGGGACATGGGTGAAACTATTGGGACATCTGTTAAACTATTGGGACATCTGTGAAACTACTGGTACATCTGTGAAACTATTGGGACATCTGTGAAACTATGGGGACATCTGTGAAACAAATGGGACATATGTGAAACTATTGGGACATCTGTGAAACTATGGGGACATCTGTAAAAATAATGGGACATATGTGAAACTATTGGGGCGTCTGTGAAACTACTGGTACATGTGTGAAACTACTGGGACATCTCTAACACTACTGGGACATCTGTTAAACTATTGGGACATCTGTGAAACTATGGGGACATCTGTGAAACTAATGGGACATATGTGAAACTATTGGGACATCTGTGAAACTATGGGGACATCTGTGAAACTAATGGGACATATGTGAAACTATTGGGACATCTGTGAAACTAATGGGACATCTGTGAAACTATTGGGACATCTGTGAAACTATGGGGACATCTGTGAAACTAATGGGACATATGTGAAACTATTGGGGCGTCTGTGAAACTACTGGGAAATGTGTGAAACTACTGGGACATCTGTAAAACTACTGGGACATCTGTTAAACTATTGGACATCTGTGAAACTATTGGGACACCTGTGAAACTAATGGGACATCTGTGAAACTAATGGGACATCTGTGAAACTAATGGGACATCTGTGAAACTATTGGGACATCTGTGAAACTATGGGGACATCTGCAAAAATAATGGTACATATGTGAAACTACTGGGACATGTGTGAAACTACTGGGACATCTCTAACACTACTTGGACATCTGTTAAACTATTGGGACATCTGTGAAACTATGGGGACATCTGTGAAACTAATGGGACATATGTGAAACTATTGGGACATCTGTAAAACTATTGGGACATCTGTGAAACTATGGGGACATCTGTGAAACTAATGGGACATATGTGAAACTATTAGGACATCTGTGAAACTAATGGGACATATGTGAAACTATTGGGACATATGTGAAACTACTGGTACATCTGTGAAACTATGGGGACATCTGTGAAACTATGGGGACATCTGTGAAACTATGGGGACATCTGTTAACCTACTGGGATATCTGTAAAACTACTGGGACATCTGTGAAACTATTGGGACATCTGTGAAACTATGGGGACATCTGTTAACCTACTGGGACATCTGTGGAACTACTGGGACATCTGTTAAACTACTGGGACATGTGTTAAACTATTGGGACATCTGTGAAACTATGGGGACATCTGTTAACCTACTGGGATATCTGTAAAACTACTGGGACATGTGTGAAACTACTGGGACATCTGTAAAACTACTGGGCCATCTGTTAAGCTATTGGGACATCTGTGAAACTATGGGGTCATCTGTGAAACTAATGGGACATATGTGAAACTATTTGGACATATTTGAAACTATTGGGACATCTGTGATACTATTGGGACATCTGTGAAACTACTGGTACATCTGTGAAACTGTGGGGACATCTGTTAACATATTTGGAAATCTGTAAAACTACTGGGACATCTGTGAAACTATTGGGACATCTGTGAAACTATGGGGACATCTGTTAACCTACTGGGACATCTGTGAAACTACTGGGACATCTGTTAAACTACTGGGACATGTGTTAAACTATTGGGACATCTGTGAAACTATGGGGACATCTGTTAACCTACTGGCATATCTGTAAAACTACTGGGACATGGGTGAAACTAATGGGACATCTGTGAAACTAATGGGACATCTGTGAAACTAATGGGACATCTGTGAAACTATTGGGACATCTGTGAAACTATGGGGACATCTGTAAAAATAATGGGACATATGTGAAACTATTGGGGCGTCTGTGAAACTACTGGTACATGTGTGAAACTACTGGGACATCTCTAACACTACTGGGACATCTGTTAAACTATTGGGACATCTGTGAAACTATGGGGACATCTGTGAAACTAATGGGACATATGTGAAACTATTGGGACATCTGTGAAACTATTTCGACATCTGTGAAACTATTGGGACATCTGTGAAACTAATGGGGCATCTGTGAAACTAATGGGACATATGTGAAACTATTGGGACATCTGTGAAACTAATGGGACATATGTGAAACTATTGGGGCATCTGTGAAACTATTGGGACATCTGTGAAACTACTGGTACATCTGTGAAACTATGGGGACATCTGTGAAACTATGGGGACATCTGTGAAACTATGGGGACATCTGTGAAACTATGGGGACATCTGTGAAACTATGGGGACATCTGTGAAACTAATGGGACATATGTGAAACTATTGGGGCATCTGTGAAACTACTGGGAAATGTGTGAAACTACTGGGACATCTGTAAAACTACTGGGACATCTATGAAACTATTGGGACATCTGTGAAACTATGGGGACATCTGTTAACCTACTTGGACATCTGTGAAACTAATGGGACATATGTGAAACTATTGGGGCGTCTGTGAAACTACTGGGACATCTTTGAAACTACTGGGACATCTGTAAAACTACTGGGACATATGTGAACCTATTGGGACATCTGTGAAACTATTGGGACATCTGTGA
Source organism: Petromyzon marinus (assembly GCF_048934315.1). Taxonomy (NCBI): domain Eukaryota; kingdom Metazoa; phylum Chordata; class Hyperoartia; order Petromyzontiformes; family Petromyzontidae; genus Petromyzon; species Petromyzon marinus. Next base: position 21,599,240 of record NC_133672.1, on the reverse strand, counting down.
AACTATTGGGACATCTGTGAAACAACTGGGACATCTGTTAAACTATTGGGACATCTGTTAAACTCCTGGGACATCTGTGAAACTATTGGGACATGGGTGAAACTATTGGGACATCTGTAAAACTACTGGGACATCTGTTAAACTATTGGACATCTGTGAAACTATTGGGACATCTGTGAAACTAATGGGACATCTGTGAAACTATTGGGACATCTGTGAAACTATGGGGACATCTGTAAAAATAATGGGACATATGTGAAACTATTGGGGCGTCTGTGAAACTACTGGTACATGTGTGAAACTACTGTGACATCTCTAAAACTACTGTGACATCTGTTAAACTATTGGGACATCTGTGAAACTATGGGGACATCTGTGAAACTAATGCGACATATGTGAAACTATTGGGACATCTGTGAAACTAATGGGACGTATGTGAAACTATTGGGACATCTGTGAAACTATTGGGACATCTGTGAAACTATGGGGACATCTGTGAAACTAATGGGACATATGTGAAACTATTGGGACATCTGTAAAAATAATGGGACATATGTGAAACTATTGGGGCGTCTGTGAAACTACTGGTACATGTGTGAAACTACTGGGACATCTCTAACACTACTGGGACATCTGTTAAGCTATTGGGACATCTGTGAAACTAATGGGACATATGTGAAACTATTGGGACATCTGTGAAACTAATGGGACATATGTGAAACTATTGGGACATATGTGAAACTATTGGGACATCTGTGAAACTACTGGTACATCTGTGAAACTATTGGGACATCTGTGAAACTATGGGGACATCTGTGAAACTAATGGGACATATGTGAAACTATTGGGGCGTCTGTGAAACTACTGGGAAATGTGTGAAACTACTGGGACATCTGTAAAACTACTGGGACATCTGTTAAACTATTGGACATCTGTGAAACTATTGGGACACCTGTGAAACTAATGGGACATCTGTGAAACTAATGGGACATATGTGAAACTAATGGGACATCTGTGAAACTATTGGGACATCTGTGAAACTATGGGTACATCTGTAAAAATAATGGGACATATGTGAAACTATTGGGGCGTCTGTGAAACTACTGGTACATGTGTGAAACTACTGGGACATCTCTAACACTACTGGGACATCTGTTAAACTATTGGGACATCTGTGAAACTATGGGGACATCTGTGAAACTAATGGGACATATGTGAAACTATTGGGACATCTGTAAAACTACTGGTACATCTGTGAAACTATGGGGACATCTGTGAAACTAATGGGACATATGTGAAACTATTTGGACATATTTGAAACTATTGGGACATCTGTGATACTATTGGGACATCTGTGAAACTACTGGTACATCTGTGAAACTGTGGGGACATCTGTTAACATATTGGGAAATCTGTAAAACTACTGGGACATCTGTGAAACTATTGGGACATCTGTGAAACTATGGGGACATCTGTTAACCTACTGGGATATCTGTAAAACTACTGGGACATGGGTGAAACTATTGGGACATCTTTTAAACTATTGGGACATCTGTGAAACTATGGGGACATCTGTGAAACTAATGGGACATATGTGAAACTATTAGGACATCTGTGAAACTAATGGGACATATGTGAAACTATTGGGACATATGTGAAACTACTGGTACATCTGTGAAACTATGGGGACATCTGTGAAACTATGGGGACATCTGTGAAACTATGGGGACATCTGTTAACCTACTGGGATATCTGTAAAACTACTGGGACATCTGTGAAACTATTGGGACATCTGTGAAACTATGGGGACATCTGTTAACCTACTGGGACATCTGTGAAACTACTGGGACATCTGTTAAACTACTGGGACATGTGTTAAACTATTGGGACATCTGTGAAACTATTGGGACATCTGTTAACCTACTGGGATATCTGTAAAACTACTGGGACATGTGTGAAACTACTGGGACATCTGTAAAACTACTGGGCCATCTGTTAAGCTATTGGGACATCTGTGAAACTATGGGGTCATCTGTGAAACTAATGGGACATATGTGAAACTATTTGGACATATTTGAAACTATTGGGACATCTGTGATACTATTGGGACATCTGTGAAACTACTGGTACATCTGTGAAACTGTGGGGACATCTGTTAACATATTTGGAAATCTGTAAAACTACTGGGACATCTGTGAAACTATTGGGACATCTGTGAAACTATGGGGACATCTGTTAACCTACTGGGACATCTGTGAAACTACTGGGACATCTGTTAAACTACTGGGACATGTGTTAAACTATTGGGACATCTGTGAAACTATGGGGACATCTGTTAACCTACTGGCATATCTGTAAAACTACTGGGACATGGGTGAAACTAATGGGACATCTGTGAAACTAATGGGACATCTGTGAAACTAATGGGACATCTGTGAAACTATTGGGACATCTGTGAAACTATGGGGACATCTGTAAAAATAATGGGACATATGTGAAACTATTGGGGCGTCTGTGAAACTACTGGTACATGTGTGAAACTACTGGGACATCTCTAACACTACTGGGACATCTGTTAAACTATTGGGACATCTGTGAAACTATGGGGACATCTGTGAAACTAATGGGACATATGTGAAACTATTGGGACATCTGTGAAACTATTTCGACATCTGTGAAACTATTGGGACATCTGTGAAACTAATGGGGCATCTGTGAAACTAATGGGACATATGTGAAACTATTGGGACATCTGTGAAACTAATGGGACATATGTGAAACTATTGGGGCATCTGTGAAACTATTGGGACATCTGTGAAACTACTGGTACATCTGTGAAACTATGGGGACATCTGTGAAACTATGGGGACATCTGTGAAACTATGGGGACATCTGTGAAACTATGGGGACATCTGTGAAACTATGGGGACATCTGTGAAACTAATGGGACATATGTGAAACTATTGGGGCATCTGTGAAACTACTGGGAAATGTGTGAAACTACTGGGACATCTGTAAAACTACTGGGACATCTATGAAACTATTGGGACATCTGTGAAACTATGGGGACATCTGTTAACCTACTTGGACATCTGTGAAACTAATGGGACATATGTGAAACTATTGGGGCGTCTGTGAAACTACTGGGACATCTTTGAAACTACTGGGACATCTGTAAAACTACTGGGACATATGTGAACCTATTGGGACATCTGTGAAACTATTGGGACATCTGTGAAACTATTGGGACATCTGTGAAACAACTGGGACATCTGTTAAACTATTGGGACATCTGTTAAACTCCTGGGACATCTGTGAAACTATTGGGACATGGGTGAAACTATTGGGACATCTGTAAAACTACTGGGACATCTGTTAAACTATTGGACATCTGTGAAACTATTGGGACATCTGTGAAACTAATGGGACATCTGTGAAACTATTGGGACATCTGTGAAACTATGGGGACATCTGTAAAAATAATGGGACATATGTGAAACTATTGGGGCGTCTGTGAAACTACTGGTACATGTGTGAAACTACTGTGACATCTCTAAAACTACTGTGACATCTGTTAAACTATTGGGACATCTGTGAAACTATGGGGACATCTGTGAAACTAATGCGACATATGTGAAACTATTGGGACATCTGTGAAACTAATGGGACGTATGTGAAACTATTGGGACATCTGTGAAACTATTGGGACATCTGTGAAACTATGGGGACATCTGTGAAACTAATGGGACATATGTGAAACTATTGGGACATCTGTAAAAATAATGGGACATATGTGAAACTATTGGGGCGTCTGTGAAACTACTGGTACATGTGTGAAACTACTGGGACATCTCTAACACTACTGGGACATCTGTTAAGCTATTGGGACATCTGTGAAACTAATGGGACATATGTGAAACTATTGGGACATCTGTGAAACTAATGGGACATATGTGAAACTATTGGGACATATGTGAAACTATTGGGACATCTGTGAAACTACTGGTACATCTGTGAAACTATTGGGACATCTGTGAAACTATGGGGACATCTGTGAAACTAATGGGACATATGTGAAACTATTGGGGCGTCTGTGAAACTACTGGGAAATGTGTGAAACTACTGGGACATCTGTAAAACTACTGGGACATCTGTTAAACTATTGGACATCTGTGAAACTATTGGGACACCTGTGAAACTAATGGGACATCTGTGAAACTAATGGGACATATGTGAAACTAATGGGACATCTGTGAAACTATTGGGACATCTGTGAAACTATGGGTACATCTGTAAAAATAATGGGACATATGTGAAACTATTGGGGCGTCTGTGAAACTACTGGTACATGTGTGAAACTACTGGGACATCTCTAACACTACTGGGACATCTGTTAAACTATTGGGACATCTGTGAAACTATGGGGACATCTGTGAAACTAATGGGACATATGTGAAACTATTGGGACATCTGTAAAACTACTGGTACATCTGTGAAACTATGGGGACATCTGTGAAACTAATGGGACATATGTGAAACTATTTGGACATATTTGAAACTATTGGGACATCTGTGATACTATTGGGACATCTGTGAAACTACTGGTACATCTGTGAAACTGTGGGGACATCTGTTAACATATTGGGAAATCTGTAAAACTACTGGGACATCTGTGAAACTATTGGGACATCTGTGAAACTATGGGGACATCTGTTAACCTACTGGGATATCTGTAAAACTACTGGGACATGGGTGAAACTATTGGGACATCTTTTAAACTATTGGGACATCTGTGAAACTACTGGTACATCTGTGAAACTATTGGGACATCTGTGAAACTATGGGGACATCTGTGAAACTAATGGGACATATGTGAAACTATTGGGACATCTGTAAAACTACTGGTACATCTGTGAAACTATGGGGACATCTGTGAAACTATGGGGACATCTGTGAAACTATGGGGACATCTGTTAACCTACTGGGATATTTGTAAAACTACTGGGACATCTGTGAAACTATTGGGACATCTGTGAAACTATGGGGACATCTGTTAACCTACTGGGACATCTGTGAAACTACTGGGACATCTGTTAAACTACTGGGACATGTGTTAAACTATTGGGACATCTGTGAAACTATGGGGACATCTGTTAACCTACTGGGATATCTGTAAAACTACTGGGACATGTGTGAAACTACTGGGACATCTGTAAAACTACTGGGCCATCTGTTAAGCTATTGGGACATCTGTGAAACTATGGGGTCATCTGTGAAACTAATGGGACATATGTGAAACTATTTGGACATATTTGAAACTATTGGGACATCTGTGATACTATTGGGACATCTGTGAAACTACTGGTACATCTGTGAAACTGTGGGGACATCTGTTAACATATTGGGAAATCTGTAAAACTACTGGGACATCTGTGAAACTATTGGGACATCTGTGAAACTATGGGGACATCTGTTAACCTACTGGGACATCTGTGAAACTACTGGGACATCTGTTAAACTACTGGGACATGTGTTAAACTATTGGGACATCTGTGAAACTATGGGGACATCTGTTAACCTACTGGCATATCTGTAAAACTACTGGGACATGGGTGAAACTAATGGGACATCTGTGAAACTAATGGGACATCTGTGAAACTAATGGGACATCTGTGAAACTATTGGGACATCTGTGAAACTATGGGGACATCTGTAAAAATAATGGGACATATGTGAAACTATTGGGGCGTCTGTGAAACTACTGGTACATGTGTGAAACTACTGGGACATCTCTAACACTACTGGGACATCTGTTAAACTATTGGGACATCTGTGAAACTATGGGGACATCTGTGAAACTAATGGGACATATGTGAAACTATTGGGACATCTGTGAAACTATTTCGACATCTGTGAAACTATTGGGACATCTGTGAAACTAATGGGGCATCTGTGAAACTAATGGGACATATGTGAAACTATTGGGACATCTGTGAAACTAATGGGACATATGTGAAACTATTGGGACATCTGTGAAACTATTGGGACATCTGTGAAACTACTGGTACATCTGTGAAACTATGGGGACATCTGTGAAACTATGGGGACATCTGTGAAACTATGGGGACATCTGTGAAACTATGGGGACATCTGTGAAACTAATGGGACATATGTGAAACTATTGGGGCATCTGTGTAACTACTGGGAAATGTGTGAAACTACTGGGACATCTGTAAAACTACTGGGACATCTATGAAACTATTGGGACATCTGTGAAACTATGGGGACATCTGTTAACCTACTTGGACATCTGTGAAACTAATGGGACATATGTGAAACTATTGGGGCGTCTGTGAAACTACTGGGACATCTTTGAAACTACTGGGACATCTGTAAAACTACTGGGACATATGTGAACCTATTGGGACATCTGTGAAACTATTGCGACATCTGTGAAACTATTGGGACATCTGTGAAACAACTGGGACATCTGTTAAACTATTGGGACATCTGTTAAACTCCTGGGACATCTGTGAAACTATTGGGACATGGGTGAAACTATTGGGACATCTGTAAAACTACTGGGACATCTGTTAAACTATTGGACATCTGTGAAACTATTGGGACATCTGTGAAACTAATGGGACATCTGTGAAACTATTGGGACATCTGTGAAACTATGGGGACATTTGTAAAAATAATGGGACATATGTGAAACTATTGGGGCGTCTGTGAAACTACTGGTACATGTGTGAAACTACTGTGACATCTCTAAAACTACTGTGACATCTGTTAAACTATTGGGACATCTGTGAAACTATGGGGACATCTGTGAAACTAATGGGACATATGTGAAACTATTGGGACATCTGTGAAACTAATGGGACGTATGTGAAACTATTGGGACATCTGTGAAACTAATGGGACATATGTGAAACTATTGGGACATCTGTGAAACTATTGGGACATCTGTGAAACTACTGGTACATCTGTGAAACTATGGGGACATCTGTTAACCTATTGGGATATCTGTAAAACTACTTGGACATCTGTTAAACTATTGGGACATCTGTGAAACTATGGGGACATCTGTTAACCTACTGGGATATCTGTAAAACTACTGGGACATCTATGAAACTATTGGGACATCTGTGAAACTATGGGGACATCTGTTAACCTACTTGGACATCTGTGAAACTAATGGGACATATGTGAAACTATTGGGGCGTCTGTGAAACTACTGGGACATCTTTGAAACTACTGGGACATCTGTAAAACTACTGGGACATATGTGAACCTATTGGGACATCTGTGAAACTATTGGGACATCTGTGAAACTATTGGGACATCTGTGAAACAACTGGGACATCTGTTAAACTATTGGGACATCTGTTAAACTCCTGGGACATCTGTGAAACTATTGGGACATGGGTGAAGCTATTGGGACATCTGTAAAACTACTGGGACATCTGTTAAACTATTGGACATCTGTGAAACTATTGGGACATCTGTGAAACTAATGGGACATCTGTGAAACTATTGGGACATCTGTGAAACTATGGGGACATCTGTAAAAATAATGGGACATATGTGAAACTATTGGGGCGTCTGTGAAACTACTGGTACATGTGTGAAACTACTGGGACATCTCTAAAACTACTGGGACATCTGTTAAACTATTGGGACATCTGTGAAACTATGGGGACATCTGTGAAACTAATGGGACATATGTGAAACTATTGAGACATCTGTGAAACTAATGGGACGTATGTGAAACTATTGGGACATCTGTGAAACTATTGGGACATCTGTGAAACTATGGGGACATCTGTGAAACTAATGGGACATATGTGAAACTATTGGGACATCTGTGAATCTATGGGGACATCTGTTAACCTACTGGGACATCTGTGAATCTACTGGGACATCTGTTAAACTACTGGGACATGTGTTAAACTAATGGGACATCTGTGAAACTATGGGGACATCTGTTAACCTACTGGGATATCTGTAAAACTACTGGGACATGTGTGAAACTACTGGGACATCTGTAAAACTACTGGGCCATCTGTTAAGCTATTGGGACATCTGTGAAACTATGGGGTCATCTGTGAAACTAATGGGACATATGTGAAACTATTTGGACATATTTGAAACTATTGGGACATCTGTGATACTATTGGGACATCTGTGAAACGACTGGTACATCTGTGAAACTGTGGGGACATCTGTTAACATATTGGGAAATCTGTAAAACTACTGGGACATCTGTGAAACTATGGGGACATCTGTTAACCTAGTGGGATATCTGTAAAACTACTGGGACATGTTTGAAACTACTGGGACATCTGTAAAACTACTGGGCCATCTGTTAAGCTATTGGGACATCTGTGAAACTATGGGGTCATCTGTGAAACTAATGGGACATATGTGAAACTATTTGGACATATTTGAAACTATTGGGGCGTCTGTGAAACTACTGGGACATCTTTGAAACTAGTGGGACATCTGTAAAACTACTGGGACATATGTGAACCTATTGGGACATCTGTGAAACTATTGGGACATCTGTGAAACAACTGAGACATCTGTTAAACTATTGGGACATCTGTTAAACTCCTGGGACATCTGTGAAACTATTGGGACATGGGTGAAACTATTGGGACATCTGTTAAACTATTGGGACATCTGTGAAACTACTGGTACATCTGTGAAACTATTGGGACATCTGTGAAACTATGGGGACATCTGTGAAACTAATGGGACATATGTGAAACTATTGGGGCGTCTGTGAAACTACTGGTACATGTGTGAAACTACTGCGACATCTCTAAAACTACTGGGACATCTGTTAAACTATTGGGACATCTGTGAAACTATGGGGACATCTGTGAAACTAATGGGACATATGTGAAACTATTGGGACATCTGTGAAACTAATGGGACGTATGTGAAACTATTGGGACATCTGTGAAACTATTGGGACATCTGTGAAACTATGGGGACATCTGTGAAACTAATGGGACATATGTGAAACTATTGGGACATCTGTGAAACTAATGGGACATATGTGAAACTATTGGGACATCTGTGAAACTATTGGGACATCTGTGAAACTACTGGTTCATCTGTGAAACTATGGGGACATCTTTTAACCTATTGGGATATCTGTAAAACTACTGGGACATCTGTGAAACTATTGGGACATCTGTGAAACTATGGGGACATCTGTTAACCTACTGGAACATCTGTGAAACTACTGGGACATCTGTTAAACTACTGGGACATCTGTTAAACTATTGGGACATCTGTGAAACTATGGGGACATCTGTGAAACTATGGGGACATCTGTTAACCTACTGGGATATCTGTAAAACTACTGGGACATCTATGAAACTATTGGGACATCTGTGAAACTATGGGGACATCTGTTAACCTACTTGGACATCTGTGAAACTAATGGGAAATATGTGAAACTATTGGGGCGTCTGTGAAACTACTGGGACATCTTTGAAACTACTGGGGCATCTGTAAAACTACTGGGACATATGTGAACCTATTGGGACATCTGTGAAACTATTGGGACATCTGTGAAACTATTGGGACATCTGTGAAACAACTGGGACATCTGTTAAACTATTGGGACATCTGTTAAACTCCTGGGACATCTGTGAAACTAATGGGACATGGGTGAAACTATTGGGACATCTGTAAAACTACTGGGACATCTGTTAAACTATTGGACATCTGTGAAACTATTGGGACATCTGTGAAACTAATGGGACATCTGTGAAACTATTGGGACATCTGTGAAACTATGGGGACATCTGTGAAACTATGGGGACATCTGTGAAACTAATGGGACATATGTCAAACTATTGGGACATCTGTGAAACTAATGGGACATATGTGAAACTATTGGGACATCTGTGAAACTATTGGGACATCTGTGAAACTATTGGGACATCTGTGAAACTACTGGTACATCTGTGAAACTATGGGGACATCTGTTAACCTATTGGGATATCTGTAAAACTACCGGGACATCTGTGAAACTATTGGGACATCTGTGAAACTATGGGGACATCTGTTAACCTACTGGGACATCTGTGAAACTACTGGGACATCTGTTAAACTACTGGGACATCTGTTAAACTATTGGGACATCTGTGAAACTACTGGTACATCTGTGAAACTGTGGGGACATCTGTTAACATATTGGGATATCTGTAAAACTACTGGGACATCTGTGAAACTATTGGGACATCTGTGAAACTATGGGGACATCTGTTAACCTACTGGGACATCTGTGAAACTACTGGGACATCTGTTAAACTACTGGGACATGTGTTAAACTATTGGGACATCTGTGAAACTATGGGGACATCTGTTAACCTACTGGGATATCTGTAAAACTACTGGGACATGTTTGAAACTACTGGGACATCTGTAAAACTACTGGGCCATCTGTTAAGCTATTGGGACATCTGTGAAACTATGGGGTCATCTGTGAAACTAATGGGACATATGTGAAACTATTTGGACATATTTGAAACTATTGGGACATCTGTGATACTATTGGGACATCTGTGAAACAACTGAGACATCTGTTAAACTATTGGGACATCTGTTAAACTCCTGGGACATCTGTGAAACTATTGGGACATGGGTGAAACTATTGGGACATCTGTTAAACTATTGGGACATCTGTGAAACTACTGGTACATCTGTGAAACTATTGGGACATCTGTGAAACTATGGGACATCTGTGAAACTAATGGGACATATGTGAAACTATTGGGGCGTCTGTGAAACTACTGGGACATGTGTGAAACTACTGGGACATCTGTAAAACTACTGGGCCATCTGTTAAACTATTGGGACATCTGTGAAACTATGGGGTCATCTGTGAAACTAATGGGACATATGTGAAACTATTTGGACATATTTGAAACTATTGGTACATCTGTGATACTATTGGGACATCTGTGAAACTACTGGTACATCTGTGAAACTGTGGGGACATCTGTTAACATATTGGGATATCTGTAAAACTACTGGGACATCTGTGAAACTATTGGGACATCTGTGAAACTATGGGGACATCTGGTAACCTACTGGGACATCTGTGAAACTACTGGGACATATGTTAAACTACTGGGACATGTGTTAAACTATTGGGACATCTGTTAAACTATTGGGACATCTGTGAAACTATGGGGACATCTGTGAAACTATGGGGACATCTGTTAACCTACTGGGATATCTGTAAAACTACTGGGACATCTATGAAACTATTGGGACATCTGTGAAACTATGGGGACATCTGTTAACCTACTTGGACATCTGTAAAACTAATGGGACATATGTGAAAATATTGGGGCGTCTGTGAAACTACTGGGACATCTTTGAAACTACTGGGACATCTGTAAAACTACTGGGACATATGTGAACCTATTGGGACATCTGTGAAACTATTGGGACATCTGTGAAACTATTGGGACATCTGTGAAACAACTGGGACATCTGTTAAACTATTGGGACATCTGTTAAACTCCTGGGACATCTGTGACACTATTGGGACATGGGTGAAACTATTGGGACATCTGTAAAACTACTGGGACATCTGTTAAACTATTGGGACATCTGTGAAACTATGGGGACATCTGTAAAAATAATGGGACATATGTGAAACTATTGGGGCGTCTGTGAAACTACTGGTACATGTGTGAAACTACTGGGACATCTCTAAAACTACTGGGACATCTGTTAAACTATTGGGACATCTGTGAAACTATTGGGACATCTGTGAAACTATGGGGACATCTGTGAAACTAATGGGACATATGTGAAACTATTGGGACATCTGTGAAACTAATGCGACATATGTGAAACTATTGGGACATCTGTGAAACTATTGGGACATCTGTGAAACTACTGGTACATCTGTGAAACTATGGGGACATCTGTTAACCTATTGGGATATCTGCAAAACTACCGGGACATCTGTGAAACTATTGGGACATCTGTGAAACTATGGGGACATCTGTTAACCTACTGGGACATCTGTGAAACTACTGGGACATCTGTTAAACTACTGGGACATCTGTTAAACTATTGGGACATCTGTGAAACTATGGGGACATCTGTGAAACTATGGGGACATCTGTGAAACTATGGGGACATCTGTTAACCTACTGGGATATCTGTAAAACTACTGGGACATTTATGAAACTATTGGGACATCTGTGAAACTATGGGGACATCTGTTAACCTACTTGGACATCTGTGAAACTAATGGGACATATGTGAAACTATTGGGGCGTCTGTGAAACTACTGGGACATCTTTGAAACTACTGGGACATCTGTAAAACTACTGGGACATATGTGAACCTATTGGGACATCTGTGAAACTATTGGGACATCTGTGAAACTATTGGGACATCTGTGAAACAACTGGGACATCTGTTAAACTATTGGGACATCTGTTAAACTCCTGGGATATCTGTAAAAATAATGGGACATATGTGAAACTATTGGGGCATCTGTGAAACTACTGGTACATGTGTGAAACTACTGTGACATCTCTAAAACTACTGTGACATCTGTTAAACTATTGGGACATCTGTGAAACTATGGGGACATCTGTGAAACTAATGGGACATATGTGAAACTATTGGGACATCTGTGAAACTAATGGGACGTATGTGAAACTATTGGGACATCTGTGAAACTATTGGGACATCTGTGAAACTATGGGGACATCTGTGAAACTAATGGGACATATGTGAAACTATTGGGACATCTGTGAAACTAATGGGACATATGTGAAACTATTGGGACATCTGTGAAACTATTGGGACATCTGTGAAACTACTGGTACATCTGTGAAACTATGGGGACATCTGTTAACCTATTGGGATATCTGTAAAACTACTGGGACATCTGTGAAACTATTGGGACATCTGTGAAACTATTGGGACATCTGTGAAACTACTGGTACATCTGTGAAACTATGGGGACATCTGTGAAACTATGGGGACATCTGTGAAACTACTGGGACATGTGTTAAACTATTGGGACATCTGTGAAACTATGGGGACATCGGTTAACCTACTGGGATATCTGTAAAACTACTGGGACATGTGTGAAACTACTGGGACATCTGTAAAACTACTGGGCCATCTGTTAAGCTATTGGGACATCTGTGAAACTATGGGGTCATCTGTGAAACTAATGGGACATATGTGAAACTATTTGGACATATTTGAAACTATTGGGACATCTGTGATACTATTGGGACATCTGTGAAACTACTGGTACATCTGTGAAACTGTGGGGACATCTGTTAACATATTGGGAAATCTGTAAAACTACTGGGACATCTGTGAAACTATTGGGACATCTGTGAAACTATGGGGACATCTGTTAACCTACTGGGACATCTGTGAAACTACTGGGACATCTGTTAAACTACTGGGACATGTGTTAAACTATTGGGACATCTGTGAAACTATGGGGACATCTGTTAACCTACTGGGATATCTGTAAAACTACTGGGACATGGGTGAAACTATTGGGACATCTGTTAAACTATTGGGACATCTGTGAAACTACTGGTACATCTGTGAAACTATTGGGACATCTGTGAAACTATGGGGACATCTGTGAAACAAATGGGACATATGTGAAACTATTGGGACATCTGTGAAACTACTGGTACATCTGTGAAACTATGGGGACATCTGTTAACCTATTGGGATATCTGTAAAACTACCGGGACATCTGTGAAACTATTGGGACATCTGTGAAACTATGGGGACATCTGTTAACCTACTGGGACATCTGTGAAACTACTGGGACATCTGTTAAACTACTGGGACATCTGTTAAACTATTGGGACATCTGTGAAACTACGGGTACATCTGTGAAACTGTGGGGACATCTGTTAACATATTGGGATATCTGTAAAACTACTGGGACATCTGTGAAACTATTGGGACATCTGTGAAACTATGGGGACATCTGTTAACCTACTGGGACATCTGTGAAACTACTGGGACATCTGTTAAACTACTGGGACATGTGTTAAACTATTGGGACATCTGTGAAACTATGGGGACATCTGTTAACCTACTGGGATATCTGTAAAACTACTGGGACATGTTTGAAACTACTGGGACATCTGTAAAACTACTGGGCCATCTGTTAAGCTATTGGGACATCTGTGAAACTATGGGGTCATCTGTGAAACTAATGGGACATATGTTAAACTATTTGGACATATTTGAAACTATTGGGACATCTGTGATACTATTGGGACATCTGTGAAACAACTGAGACATCTGTTAAACTATTGGGACATCTGTTAAACTCCTGGGACATCTGTGAAACTATTGGGACATGGGTGAAACTATTGGGACATCTGTTAAACTATTGGGACATCTGTGAAACTACTGGTACATCTGTGAAACTATTGGGACATCTGTGAAACTATGGGACATCTGTGAAACTAATGGGACATATGTGAAACTATTGGGGCGTCTGTGAAACTACTGGGACATGTGTGAAACTACTGCGACATCTGTAAAACTACTGGGCCATCTGTTAAACTATTGGGACATCTGTGAAACTATGGGGTCATCTGTGAAACTAATGGGACATATGTGAAACTATTTGGACATATTTGAAACTATTGGTACATCTGTGATACTATTGGGACATCTGTGAAACTACTGGTACATCTGTGAAACTGTGGGGACATCTGTTAACATATTGGGATATCTGTAAAACTACTGGGACATCTGTGAAACTATTGGGACATCTGTGAAACTATGGGGACATCTGGTAACCTACTGGGACATCTGTGAAACTACTGGGACATATGTTAAACTACTGGGACATGTGTTAAACTATTGGGACATCTGTTACACTATTGGGACATCTGTGAAACTATTGGGACATCTGTGAAACTATGGGGACATCTGTGAAACTATGGGGACATCTGTTAACCTACTGGGATATCTGTAAAACTACTGGGACATCTATGAAACTATTGGGACATCTGTGAAACTATGGGGACATCTGTTAACCTACTTGGACATCTGTAAAACTAATGGGACATATGTGAAAATATTGGGGCGTCTGTGAAACTACTGGGACATCTTTGAAACTACTGGGACATCTGTAAAACTACTGGGACATATGTGAACCTATTGGGACATCTGTGAAACTATTGGGACATCTGTGAAACTATTGGGACATCTGTGAAACAACTGGGACATCTGTTAAACTATTGGGACATCTGTTAAACTCCTGGGACATCTGTGACACTATTGGGACATGGGTGAAACTATTGGGACATCTGTAAAACTACTGGGACATCTGTTAAACTATTGGGACATCTGTGAAACTATGGGGACATCTGTAAAAATAATGGGACATATGTGAAACTATTGGGGCGTCTGTGAAACTACTGGTACATGTGTGAAACTACTGGGACATCTCTAAAACTACTGGGACATCTGTGAAACTACTGGTACATCTGTGAAACTATGGGGACATCTGTTAACCTATTGGGATATCTGCAAAACTACCGGGACATCTGTGAAACTATTGGGACATCTGTGAAACTATGGGGACATCTGTTAACCTACTGGGACATCTGTGAAACTACTGGGACATCTGTTAAACTACTGGGACATCTGTTAAACTATTGGGACATCTGTGAAACTATGGGGACATCTGTGAAACTATGGGGACATCTGTGAAACTATGGGGACATCTGTTAACCTACTGGGATATCTGTAAAACTACTGGGACATTTATGAAACTATTGGGACATCTGTGAAACTATGGGGACATCTGTTAACCTACTTGGACATCTGTGAAACTAATGGGACATATGTGAAACTATTGGGGCGTCTGTGAAACTACTGGGACATCTTTGAAACTACTGGGACATCTGTAAAACTACTGGGACATATGTGAACCTATTGGGACATCTGTGAAACTATTGGGACATCTGTGAAACTATTGGGACATCTGTGAAACAACTGGGACATCTGTTAAACTATTGGGACATCTGTTAAACTCCTGGGATATCTGTAAAAATAATGGGACATATGTGAAACTATTGGGGCATCTGTGAAACTACTGGTACATGTGTGAAACTACTGTGACATCTCTAAAACTACTGTGACATCTGTTAAACTATTGGGACATCTGTGAAACTATGGGGACATCTGTGAAACTAATGGGACATATGTGAAACTATTGGGACATCTGTGAAACTAATGGGACGTATGTGAAACTATTGGGACATCTGTGAAACTATTGGGACATCTGTGAAACTATGGGGACATCTGTGAAACTAATGGGACATATGTGAAACTATTGGGACATCTGTGAAACTAATGGGACATATGTGAAACTATTGGGACATCTGTGAAACTATTGGGACATCTGTGAAACTACTGGTACATCTGTGAAACTATGGGGACATCTGTTAACCTATTGGGATATCTGTAAAACTACTGGGACATCTGTGAAACTATTGGGACATCTGTGAAACTATTGGGACATCTGTGAAACTACTGGTACATCTGTGAAACTATGGGGACATCTGTGAAACTATGGGGACATCTGTGAAACTACTGGGACATGTGTTAAACTATTGGGACATCTGTGAAACTATGGGGACATCTGTTAACCTACTGGGATATCTGTAAAACTACTGGGACATGTGTGAAACTACTGGGACATCTGTAAAACTACTGGGCCATCTGTTAAGCTATTGGGACATCTGTGAAACTATGGGGTCATCTGTGAAACTAATGGGACATATGTGAAACTATTTGGACATATTTGAAACTATTGGGACATCTGTGATACTATTGGGACATCTGTGAAACTACTGGTACATCTGTGAAACTGTGGGGACATCTGTTAACATATTGGGAAATCTGTAAAACTACTGGGACATCTGTGAAACTATTGGGACATCTGTGAAACTATGGGGACATCTGTTAACCTACTGGGACATCTGTGAAACTACTGGGACATCTGTTAAACTACTGGGATATGTGTTAAACTATTGGGACATCTGTGAAACTATGGGGACATCTGTTAACCTACTGGGATATCTGTAAAACTACTGGGACATGGGTGAAACTATTGGGACATCTGTTAAACTATTGGGACATCTGTGAAACTACTGGTACATCTGTGAAACTATTGGGACATCTGTGAAACTATGGGGACATCTGTGAAACAAATGGGACATATGTGAAACTATTGGGACATCTGTGAAACTATTGGGACATCTGTGAAACTATTGGGACATCTGTGAAACTATGGGGACATCTGTGAAACTATGGGGACATCTGTGAAACTAATGGGACATATGTGAAACTATTGGGGCGTCTGTGAAACTACTGGGAAATGTGTGAAACTACTGGGACATCTGTAAAACTACTGGGACATCTGTTAAACTATTGGACATCTGTGAAACTATTGGGACACCTGTGAAACTAATGGGACATCTGTGAAACTAATGGGACATCTGTGAAACTAATGGGACATCTGTGAAACTATTGGGACATCTGTGAAACTATGGGGACATCTGTAAAAATAATGGGACATATGTGAAACTATTGGGGCGTCTGTGAAACTACTGGTACATGTGTGAAACTACTGGGACATCTCTAACACTACTGGGACATCTGTTAAACTATTGGGACATCTGTGAAACTATGGGGACATCTGTGAAACTAATGGGACATATGTGAAACTATTGGGACATCTGTAAAACTATTGGGACATCTGTGAAACTATGGGGACATCTGTGAAACTAATGGGACATATGTGAAACTATTGGGACATCTGTGAAACTAATGGGACGTATGTGAAACTATTGGGACATCTGTGAAACTATTGGGACATCTGTGAAACTATGGGGACATCTGTGAAACTAATGGGACATATGTGAAACTATTGGGACATCTGTGAAACTAATGGGACATATGTGAAACTATTGGGACATCTGTGAAACTATTGGGACATCTGTGAAACTACTGGTACATCTGTGAAACTATGGGGACATCTGTTAACCTATTGGGATATCTGTAAAACTACTGGGACATCTGTGAAACTATTGGGACATCTGTGAAACTATTGGGACATCTGTGAAACTACTGGTACATCTGTGAAACTATGGGGACATCTGTGAAACTATGGGGACATCTGTGAAACTACTGGGACATGTGTTAAACTATTGGGACATCTGTGAAACTATGGGGACATCTGTTAACCTACTGGGATATCTGTAAAACTACTGGGACATGTGTGAAACTACTGGGACATCTGTAAAACTACTGGGCCATCTGTTAAGCTATTGGGACATCTGTGAAACTATGGGGTCATCTGTGAAACTAATGGGACATATGTGAAACTATTTAGACATATTTGAAACTATTGGGACATCTGTGATACTATTGGGACATCTGTGAAACTACTGGTACATCTGTGAAACTGTGGGGACATCTGTTAACATATTGGGAAATCTGTAAAACTACTGGGACATCTGTGAAACTATTGGGACATCTGTGAAACTATGGGGACATCTGTTAACCTACTGGGACATCTGTGAAACTACTGGGACATCTGTTAAACTACTGGGACATGTGTTAAACTATTGGGACATCTGTGAAACTATGGGGACATCTGTTAACCTACTGGGATATCTGTAAAACTACTGGGACATGGGTGAAACTATTGGGACATCTGTTAAACTAATGGGACATATGTGAAACTATTGGGACATCTGTGAAACTAATGGGACATATGTGAAACTATTGGGACATCTGTGAAACTATTGGGACATCTGTGAAACTACTGGTACATCTGTGAAACTATGGGGACATCTGTTAACCTATTGGGATATCTGTAAAACTACTGGGACATCTGTGAAACTATTGGGACATCTGTGAAACTATTGGGACATCTGTGAAACTACTGGTACATCTGTGAAACTATGGGGACATCTGTGAAACTATGGGGACATCTGTGAAACTACTGGGACATGTGTTAAACTATTGGGACATCTGTGAAACTATGGGGACATCTGTTAACCTACTGGGATATCTGTAAAACTACTGGGACATGTGTGAAACTACTGGGACATCTGTAAAACTACTGGGCCATCTGTTAAGCTATTGGGACATCTGTGAAACTATGGGGTCATCTGTGAAACTAATGGGACATATGTGAAACTATTTGGACATATTTGAAACTATTGGGACATCTGTGATACTATTGGGACATCTGTGAAACTACTGGTACATCTGTGAAACTGTGGGGACATCTGTTAACATATTGGGAAATCTGTAAAACTACTGGGACATCTGTGAAACTATTGGGACATCTGTGAAACTATGGGGACATCTGTTAACCTACTGGGACATCTGTGAAACTACTGGGACATCTGTTAAACTACTGGGACATGTGTTAAACTATTGGGACATCTGTGAAACTATGGGGACATCTGTTAACCTACTGGGATATCTGTAAAACTACTGGGACATGGGTGAAACTATTGGGACATCTGTTAAACTATTGGGACATCTGTGAAACTACTGGTACATCTGTGAAACTATTGGGACATCTGTGAAACTATGGGGACATCTGTGAAACAAATGGGACATATGTGAAACTATTGGGACATCTGTGAAACTATTGGGACATCTGTGAAACTATTGGGACATCTGTGAAACTATGGGGACATCTGTGAAACTATGGGGACATCTGTGAAACTAATGGGACATATGTGAAACTATTGGGGCGTCTGTGAAACTACTGGGAAATGTGTGAAACTACTGGGACATCTGTAAAACTACTGGGACATCTGTTAAACTATTGGACATCTGTGAAACTATTGGGACACCTGTGAAACTAATGGGACATCTGTGAAACTAATGGGACATCTGTGAAACTAATGGGACATCTGTGAAACTATTGGGACATCTGTGAAACTATGGGGACATCTGTAAAAATAATGGGACATATGTGAAACTATTGGGGAGTCTGTGAAACTACTGGTACATGTGTGAAACTACTGGGACATCTCTAACACTACTGGGACATCTGTTAAACTATTGGGACATCTGTGAAACTATGGGGACATCTGTGAAACTAATGGGACATATGTGAAACTATTGGGACATCTGTAAAACTATTGGGACATCTGTGAAACTATTGGGACATCTATGAAACTATGGGGACATCTGTGAAACTAATGGGACATATGTGAAACTATTGGGACATCTGTGAAACTAATGGGACATATGTGAAACTATTGGGACATATGTGAAACTACTGGTACATCTGTGAAACTATGGGGACATCTGTGAAACTATGGGGACATCTGTGAAACTATGGGGACATCTGTTAACCTACTGGGATATCTGTAAAACTACTGGGACATCTGTGAAACTATTGGGACATCTGTGAAACTATGGGGACATCTGTTATCCTACTGGGACATCTGTGAAACTACTGGGACATCTGTTAAACTACTGGGACATGTGTTAAACTATTGGGACATCTGTGAAACTATGGGGACATCTGTTAACCTACTGGGATATCTGTAAAACTACTGGGACATATGTCAAACTACTGGGACATCTGTAAAACTACTGGGCCATCTGTTAAGCTATTGGGACATCTGTGAAACTATGGGGTCATCTGTGAAACTAATGGGACATATGTGAAACTATTTGGACATATTTGAAACTATTGGGACATCTGTGATACTATTGGGACATCTGTGAAACTACTGGTACATCTGTGAAACTGTGGGGACATCTGTTAACATATTGGGAAATCTGTAAAACTACTGGGACATCTGTGAAACTATTGGGACATCTGTGAAACTATGGGGACATCTGTTAACCTACTGGGACATCTGTGAAACTACTGGGACATCTGTTAAACTACTGGGACATGTGTTAAACTATTGGGACATCTGTGAAACTATGGGGACATCTGTTAACCTACTGGCATATCTGTAAAACTACTGGGACATGGGTGAAACTAATGGGACATCTGTGAAACTAATGGGACATCTGTGAAACTATTGGGACATCTGTGAAACTATGGGGACATCTGTAAAAATAATGGGACATATGTGAAACTATTGGGGCGTCTGTGAAACTACTGGTACATGTGTGAAACTACTGGGACATCTCTAACACTACTGGGACATCTGTTAAACTATTGGGACATCTGTGAAACTATGGGGACATCTGTGAAACTAATGGGACATATGTGAAACTATTGGGACATCTGTGAAACTATTTCGACATCTGTGAAACTATTGGGACATCTGTGAAACTAATGGGGCATCTGTGAAACTAATGGGACATATGTGAAACTATTGGGACATCTGTGAAACTAATGGGACATATGTGAAACTATTGGGACATCTGTAAAACTACTGGGACATCTGTTAAACTATTGGACATCTGTGAAACTATTGGGACATCTGTGAAACTAATGGGACATCTGTGAAACTATTGGGACATCTGTGAAACTATGGGGACATCTGTAAAAATAATGGGACATATGTGAAACTATTGGGGCGTCTGTGAAACTACTGGTACATGTGTGAAACTACTGTGACATCTCTAAAACTACTGTGACATCTGTTAAACTATTGGGACATCTGTGAAACTATGGGGACATCTGTGAAACTAATGGGACATATGTGAAACTATTGGGACATCTGTGAAACTAATGGGACGTATGTGAAACTATTGGGACATCTGTGAAACTATTGGGACATCTGTGAAACTATGGGGACATCTGTGAAACTAATGGGACATATGTGAAACTATTGGGACATCTGTGAAACTAATGGGACATATGTGAAACTATTGGGACATCTGTGAAACTATTGGGACATCTGTGAAACTACTGGTACATCTGTGAAACTATGGGGACATCTGTTAACCTATTGGGATATCTGTAAAACTACTGGGACATCTGTGAAACTATTGGGACATCTGTGAAACTATGGGGACATCTGTTAACCTACTGGAACATCTGTGAAACTACTGGGACATCTGTTAAACTATTGGGACATCTGTGAAACTATGGGGACATCTGTGAAACTATGGGGACATCTGTTAACCTACTGGGATATCTGTAAAACTACTGGGACATCTATGAAACTATTGGGACATCTGTGAAACTATGGGGACATCTGTTAACCTACTTGGACATCTGTGAAACTAATGGGACATATGTGAAACTATTGGGGCGTCTATGAAACTACTGGGACATCTTTGAAACTACTGGGACATCTGTAAAACTACTGGGACATATGTGAACCTATTGGGACATCTGTGAAACTATTGGGACATCTGTGAAACTATTGGGACATCTGTGAAACAACTGGGACATCTGTTAAACTATTGGGACATCTGTTAAACTCCTGGGACATCTGTGAAACTATTGGGACATGGGTGAAGCTATTGGGACATCTGTAAAACTACTGGGACATCTGTTAAACTATTGGACATCTGTGAAACTATTGGGACATCTGTGAAACTAATGGGACATCTGTGAAACTATTGGGACATCTGTGAAACTATGGGGACATCTGTAAAAATAATGGGACATATGTGAAACTATTGGGGCGTCTGTGAAACTACTGGTACATGTGTGAAACTACTGGGACATCTCTAAAACTACTGGGACATCTGTTAAACTATTGGGACATCTGTGAAACTATGGGGACATCTGTGAAACTAATGGGACATATGTGAAACTATTGAGACATCTGTGAAACTAATGGGACGTATGTGAAACTATTGGGACATCTGTGAAACTATTGGGACATCTGTGAAACTATGGGGACATCTGTGAAACTATGGGGACATCTGTTAACCTACTGGGATATCTGTAAAACTACTGGGACATCTGTGAAACTATTGGGACATCTGTGAAACTATGGGGACATCTGTTAACCTACTGGGACATCTGTGAAACTACTGGGACATCTGTTAAACTACTGGGACATGTGTTAAACTATTGGGACATCTGTTAAACTATGGGGACATCTGTTAACCTACTGGGATATCTGTAAAACTACTGGGACATGTGTGAAACTACTGGGACATCTGTAAAACTACTGGGCCATCTGTTAAGCTATTGGGACATCTGTGAAACTATGGGGTCATCTGTGAAACTAATGGGACATATGTGAAACTATTTGGACATATTTGAAACTATTGGGACATCTGTGATACTATTGGGACATCTGTGAAACTACTGGTACATCTGTGAAACTGTGGGGACATCTGTTAACATATTGGGAAATCTGTAAAACTACTGGGACATCTGTGAAACTATTGGGACATCTGTGAAACTATGGGGACATCTGTTAACCTACTGGGACATCTGTGAAACTACTGGGACATCTGTTAAACTACTGGGACATGTGTTAAACTATTGGGACATCTGTGAAACTATGGGGACATCTGTTAACCTACTGGCATATCTGTAAAACTACTGGGACATGGGTGAAACTAATGGGACATCTGTGAAACTAATGGGACATCTGTGAAACTAATGGGACATCTGTGAAACTATTGGGACATCTGTGAAACTATGGGGACATCTGTAAAAATAATGGGACATATGTGAAACTATTGGGGCGTCTGTGAAACTACTGGTACATGTGTGAAACTACTGGGACATCTCTAACACTACTGGGACATCTGTTAAACTATTGGGACATCTGTGAAACTATGGGGACATCTGTGAAACTAATGGGACATATGTGAAACTATTGGGACATCTGTGAAACTATTTCGACATCTGTGAAACTATTGGGACATCTGTGAAACTAATGGGGCATCTGTGAAACTAATGGGACATATGTGAAACTATTGGGACATCTGTGAAACTAATGGGACATATGTGAAACTATTGGGACATCTGTGAAACTATTGGGACATCTGTGAAACTACTGGTACATCTGTGAAACTATGGGGACATCTGTGAAACTATGGGGACATCTGTGAAACTATGGGGACATCTGTGAAACTATGGGGACATCTGTGAAACTAATGGGACATATGTGAAACTATTGGGGCGTCTGTGAAACTACTGGGAAATGTGTGAAACTACTGGGACATCTGTAAAACTATTGGGACATCTTTGAAACTATTGGGACATCTGTGAAACTATGGGGACATCTGTTAACCTACTTGGACATCTGTGAAACTAATGGGACATATGTGAAACTATTGGGGCGTCTGTGAAACTACTGGGACATCTTTGAAACTACTGGGACATCTGTAAAACTACTGGGACATATGTGAACCTATTGGGACATCTGTGAAACTATTGGGACATCTGTGAAACTATTGGGACATCTGTGAAACAACTGGGACATCTGTTAAACTATTGGGACATCTGTTAAACTCCTGGGACATCTGTGAAACTATTGGGACATGGGTGAAACTATTGGGACATCTGTAAAACTACTGGGACATCTGTTAAACTATTGGACATCTGTGAAACTATTGGGACATCTGTGAAACTAATGGGACATCTGTGAAACTATTGGGACATCTGTGAAACTATGGGGACATCTGTAAAAATAATGGGACATATGTGAAACTATTGGGGCGTCTGTGAAACTACTGGTACATGTGTGAAACTACTGTGACATCTCTAAAACTACTGTGACATCTGTTAAACTATTGGGACATCTGTGAAACTATGGGGACATCTGTGAAACTAATGGGACATATGTGAAACTATTGGGACATCTGTGAAACTAATGGGACGTATGTGAAACTATTGGGACATCTGTGAAACTATTGGGACATCTGTGAAACTATGGGGACATCTGTGAAACTAATGGGACATCTGTGAAACTAATGGGACATATGTGAAACTATTGGGACATCTGTGAAACTATTGGGACATCTGTGAAACTACTGGTACATCTGTGAAACTATGGGGACATCTGTTAACCTATTGGGATATCTGTAAAACTACTGGGACATCTGTGAAACTATTGGGACATCTGTGAAACTATGGGGACATCTGTTAACCTACTGGAACATCTGTGAAACTACTGGGACATCTGTTAAACTATTGGGACATCTGTGAAACTATGGGGACATCTGTGAAACTATGGGGACATCTGTTAACCTACTGGGATATCTGTAAAACTACTGGGACATCTATGAAACTATTGGGACATCTGTGAAACTATGGGGACATCTGTTAACCTACTTGGACATCTGTGAAACTAATGGGACATATGTGAAACTATTGGGGCGTCTATGAAACTACTGGGACATCTTTGAAACTACTGGGACATCTGTAAAACTACTGGGACATATGTGAACCTATTGGGACATCTGTGAAACTATTGGGACATCTGTGAAACTATTGGGACATCTGTGAAACAACTGGGACATCTGTTAAACTATTGGGACATCTGTTAAACTCCTGGGACATCTGTGAAACTATTGGGACATGGGTGAAGCTATTGGGACATCTGTAAAACTACTGGGACATCTGTTAAACTATTGGACATCTGTGAAACTATTGGGACATCTGTGAAACTAATGGGACATCTGTGAAACTATTGGGACATCTGTGAAACTATGGGGACATCTGTAAAAATAATGGGACATATGTGAAACTATTGGGGCGTCTGTGAAACTACTGGTACATGTGTGAAACTACTGGGACATCTCTAAAACTACTGGGACATCTGTTAAACTATTGGGACATCTGTGAAACTATGGGGACATCTGTGAAACTAATGGGACATATGTGAAACTATTGAGACATCTGTGAAACTAATGGGACGTATGTGAAACTATTGGGACATCTGTGAAACTATTGGGACATCTGTGAAACTATGGGGACATCTGTGAAACTAATGGGAAATATGTGAAACTATTGGGACATCTGTGAAACTATGGGGACATCTGTTAACCTACTGGGACATCTGTGAATCTACTGGGACATCTGTTAAACTACTGGGACATGTGTTAAACTATTGGGACATCTGTGAAACTATGGGGACATCTGTTAACCTACTGGGATATCTGTAAAACTACTGGGACATGTGTGAAACTACTGGGACATCTGTAAAACTACTGGGCCATCTGTTAAGCTATTGGGACATCTGTGAAACTATGGGGTCATCTGTGAAACTAATGGGACATATGTGAAACTATTTGGACATATTTGAAACTATTGGGACATCTGTGATACTATTGGGACATCTGTGAAACTACTGGTACATCTGTGAAACTGTGGGGACATCTGGTAACATATTGGGAAATCTGTAAAACTACTGGGACATCTGTGAAACTATGGGGACATCTGTTAACCTAGTGGGATATCTGTAAAACTACTGGGACATGTTTGAAACTACTGGGACATCTGTAAAACTACTGGGCCATCTGTTAAGCTATTGGGACATCTGTGAAACTATGGGGTCATCTGTGAAACTAATGGGACATATGTGAAACTATTTGGACATATTTGAAACTATTGGGGCGTCTGTGAAACTACTGGGACATCTTTGAAACTAGTGGGACATCTGTAAAACTACTGGGACATATGTGAACCTATTGGGACATCTGTGAAACTATTGGGACATCTGTGAAACTATTGGGACATCTGTGAAACAACTGAGACATCTGTTAAACTATTGGGACATCTGTTAAACTCCTGGGACATCTGTGAAACTATTGGGACATGGGTGAAACTATTGGGACATCTGTTAAACTATTGGGACATCTGTGAAACTACTGGTACATCTGTGAAACTATTGGGACATCTGTGAAACTATGGGGACATCTGTGAAACTAATGGGACATATGTGAAACTATTGGGGCGTCTGTGAAACTACTGGTACATGTGTGAAACTACTGCGACATCTCTAAAACTACTGGGACATCTGTTAAACTATTGGGACATCTGTGAAACTATGGGGACATCTGTGAAACTAATGGGACATATGTGAAACTATTGGGACATCTGTGAAACTAATGGGACGTATGTGAAACTATTGGGACATCTGTGAAACTATTGGGACATCTGTGAAACTATGGGGACATCTGTGAAACTAATGGGACATATGTGAAACTATTGGGACATATGTGAAACTATTGGGACATCTGTGAAACTATTGGGACATCTGTGAAACTACTGGTACATCTGTGAAACTATGGGGACATCTTTTAACCTATTGGGATATCTGTAAAACTACCGGGACATCTGTGAAACTATTGGGACATCTGTGAAACTATGGGGACATCTGTTAACCTACTGGAACATCTGTGAAACTACTGGGACATCTGTTAAACTACTGGGACATCTGTTAAACTATTGGGACATCTGTGAAACTACGGGGACATCTGTGAAACTATGGGGACATCTGTTAACCTACTGGGATATCTGTAAAACTACTGGGACATCTATGAAACTATTGGGACATCTGTGAAACTATGGGGACATCTGTTAACCTACTGGGACATCTGTGAAACTACTGGGACATCTGTTAAACTACTGGGACATGTGTTAAACTATTGGGACATCTGTGAAACTATGGGGACATCTGTTAACCTACTGGGATATCTGTAAAACTACTGGGACATGTTTGAAACTACTGGGACATCTGTAAAACTACTGGGCCATCTGTTAAGCTATTGGGACATCTGTGAAACTATGGGGTCATCTGTGAAACTAATGGGACATATGTGAACTATTTGGACATATTTGAAACTATTGGGACATCTGTGATACTATTGGGACATCTGTGAAACAACTGAGACATCTGTTAAACTATTGGGACATCTGTTAAACTCCTGGGACATCTGTGAAACTATTGGGACATGGGTGAAACTATTGGGACATCTGTTAAACTATTGGGACATCTGTGAAACTACTGGTACATCTGTGAAACTATTGGGACATCTGTGAAACTATGGGACATCTGTGAAACTAATGGGACATATGTGAAACTATTGGGGCGTCTGTGAAACTACTGGGACATGTGTGAAACTACTGGGACATCTGTAAAACTACTGGGCCATCTGTTAAACTATTGGGACATCTGTGAAACTATGGGGTCATCTGTGAAACTAATGGGACATATGTGAAACTATTTGGACATATTTGAAACTATTGGTACATCTGTGATACTATTGGGACATCTGTGAAACTACTGGTACATCTGTGAAACTGTGGGGACATCTGTTAACATATCTGTAAAACTACTGGGACATCTGTGAAACTATTGGGACATCTGTGAAACTATGGGGACATCTGGTAACCTACTGGGACATCTGTGAAACTACTGGGACATATGTTAAACTACTGGGACATGTGTTAAACTATTGGGACATCTGTTAAACTATTGGTACATCTGTGAAACTATGGGGACATCTGTGAAACTATGGGGACATCTGTTAACCTACTGGGATATCTGTAAAACTACTGGGACATCTATGAAACTATTGGGACATCTGTGAAACTATGGGGACATCTGTTAACCTACTTGGACATCTGTAAAACTAATGGGACATATGTGAAACTATTGGGGCGTCTGTGAAACTACTGGGACATCTTTGAAACTACTGGGACATCTGTAAAACCACTGGGACATATATGAACCTATTGGGACATCTGTGAAACTATTGGGACATCTGTGAAACTATTGGGACATCTGTGAAACAACTGGGACATCTGTTAAACTATTGGGACATCTGTTAAACTCCTGGGACATCTGTGACACTATTGGGACATGGGTGAAACTATTGGGACATCTGTAAAACTACTGGGACATCTGTTAAACTATTGGCACATCTGTGAAACTATGGGGACATCTGTAAAAATAATGGGACATATGTGAAACTATTGGGGCGTCTGTGAAACTACTGGTACATGTGTGAAACTACTGGGACATCTCTAAAACTACTGGGACATCTGTTAAACTATTGGGACATCTGTGAAACTATTGGGACATCTGTGAAACTATGGGGACATCTGTGAAACTAATGGGACATATGTGAAACTATTGGGACATCTGTGAAACTAATGCGACATATGTGAAACTATTGGGACATCTGTGAAACTATTGGGACATCTGTAAAACTACTGGTACATCTGTGAAACTATGGGGACATCTGTTAACCTATTGGGATATCTGCAAAACTACCGGGACATCTGTGAAACTATTGGGACATCTGTGAAACTATGGGGACATCTGTTAACCTACTGGGACATCTGTGAAACTACTGGGACATCTGTTAAACTACTGGGACATCTGTTAAACTATTGGGACATCTGTGAAACTATGGGGACATCTGTGAAACTATGGGGACATCTGTGAAACTATGGGGACATCTGTTAACCTACTGGGATATCTGTAAAACTACTGGGACATTTATGAAACTATTGGGACATCTGTGAAACTATGGGGACATCTGTTAACCTACTTGGACATCTGTGAAACTAATGGGACATATGTGAAACTATTGGGGCGTCTGTGAAACTACTGGGACATCTTTGAAACTACTGGGACATCTGTAAAACTACTGGGACATATGTGAACCTATTGGGACATCTGTGAAACTATTGGGACATCTGTGAAACTATTGGGACATCTGTGAAACAACTGGGACATCTGTTAAACTATTGGGACATCTGTTAAACTCCTGGGATATCTGTAAAAATAATGGGACATATGTGAAACTATTGGGGCGTCTGTGAAACTACTGGTACATGTGTGAAACTACTGTGACATCTCTAAAACTACTGTGACATCTGTTAAACTATTGGGACATTTGTGAAACTATGGGGACATCTGTGAAACTAATGGGACATATGTGAAACTATTGGGACATCTGTGAAACTAATGGGACGTATGTGAAACTATTGGGACATCTGTGAAACTATTGGGACATCTGTGAAACTATGGGGACATCTGTGAAACTAATGGGACATATGTGAAACTATTGGGACATCTGTGAAACTAATGGGACATATGTGAAACTATTGGGACATCTGTAAAACTACTGGGACATATGTGAACCTATTGGGACATCTGTGAAACTATTGGGACATCTGTGAAACTATTGGGACATCTGTGAAACAACTGAGACATCTGTTAAACTATTGGGACATCTGTTAAACTCCTGGGACATCTGTGAAACTATTGGGACATGGGTGAAACTATTGGGACATCTGTTAAACTATTGGGACATCTGTGAAACTACTGGTACATCTGTGAAACTATTGGGACATCTGTGAAACTATGGGGACATCTGTGAAACTAATGGGACATATGTGAAACTATTGGGGCGTCTGTGAAACTACTGGTACATGTGTGAAACTACTGCGACATCTCTAAAACTACTGGGACATCTGTTAAACTATTGGGACATCTGTGAAACTATGGGGACATCTGTGAAACTAATGGGACATATGTGAAACTATTGGGACATCTGTGAAACTAATGGGACGTATGTGAAACTATTGGGACATCTGTGAAACTATTGGGACATCTGTGAAACTATGGGGACATCTGTGAAACTAATGGGACATATGTGAAACTATTGGGACATATGTGAAACTATTGGGACATCTGTGAAACTATTGGGACATCTGTGAAACTACTGGTACATCTGTGAAACTATGGGGACATCTTTTAACCTATTGGGATATCTGTAAAACTACCGGGACATCTGTGAAACTATTGGGACATCTGTGAAACTATGGGGACATCTGTTAACCTACTGGAACATCTGTGAAACTACTGGGACATCTGTTAAACTACTGGGACATCTGTTAAACTATTGGGACATCTGTGAAACTACGGGGACATCTGTGAAACTATGGGGACATCTGTTAACCTACTGGGATATCTGTAAAACTACTGGGACATCTATGAAACTATTGGGACATCTGTGAAACTATGGGGACATCTGTTAACCTACTGGGACATCTGTGAAACTACTGGGACATCTGTTAAACTACTGGGACATGTGTTAAACTATTGGGACATCTGTGAAACTATGGGGACATCTGTTAACCTACTGGGATATCTGTAAAACTACTGGGACATGTTTGAAACTACTGGGACATCTGTAAAACTACTGGGCCATCTGTTAAGCTATTGGGACATCTGTGAAACTATGGGGTCATCTGTGAAACTAATGGGACATATGTGAACTATTTGGACATATTTGAAACTATTGGGACATCTGTGATACTATTGGGACATCTGTGAAACAACTGAGACATCTGTTAAACTATTGGGACATCTGTTAAACTCCTGGGACATCTGTGAAACTATTGGGACATGGGTGAAACTATTGGGACATCTGTTAAACTATTGGGACATCTGTGAAACTACTGGTACATCTGTGAAACTATTGGGACATCTGTGAAACTATGGGACATCTGTGAAACTAATGGGACATATGTGAAACTATTGGGGCGTCTGTGAAACTACTGGGACATGTGTGAAACTACTGGGACATCTGTAAAACTACTGGGCCATCTGTTAAACTATTGGGACATCTGTGAAACTATGGGGTCATCTGTGAAACTAATGGGACATATGTGAAACTATTTGGACATATTTGAAACTATTGGTACATCTGTGATACTATTGGGACATCTGTGAAACTACTGGTACATCTGTGAAACTGTGGGGACATCTGTTAACATATCTGTAAAACTACTGGGACATCTGTGAAACTATTGGGACATCTGTGAAACTATGGGGACATCTGGTAACCTACTGGGACATCTGTGAAACTACTGGGACATATGTTAAACTACTGGGACATGTGTTAAACTATTGGGACATCTGTTAAACTATTGGTACATCTGTGAAACTATGGGGACATCTGTGAAACTATGGGGACATCTGTTAACCTACTGGGATATCTGTAAAACTACTGGGACATCTATGAAACTATTGGGACATCTGTGAAACTATGGGGACATCTGTTAACCTACTTGGACATCTGTAAAACTAATGGGACATATGTGAAACTATTGGGGCGTCTGTGAAACTACTGGGACATCTTTGAAACTACTGGGACATCTGTAAAACCACTGGGACATATATGAACCTATTGGGACATCTGTGAAACTATTGGGACATCTGTGAAACTATTGGGACATCTGTGAAACAACTGGGACATCTGTTAAACTATTGGGACATCTGTTAAACTCCTGGGACATCTGTGACACTATTGGGACATGGGTGAAACTATTGGGACATCTGTAAAACTACTGGGACATCTGTTAAACTATTGGCACATCTGTGAAACTATGGGGACATCTGTAAAAATAATGGGACATATGTGAAACTATTGGGGCGTCTGTGAAACTACTGGTACATGTGTGAAACTACTGGGACATCTCTAAAACTACTGGGACATCTGTTAAACTATTGGGACATCTGTGAAACTATTGGGACATCTGTGAAACTATGGGGACATCTGTGAAACTAATGGGACATATGTGAAACTATTGGGACATCTGTGAAACTAATGCGACATATGTGAAACTATTGGGACATCTGTGAAACTATTGGGACATCTGTAAAACTACTGGTACATCTGTGAAACTATGGGGACATCTGTTAACCTATTGGGATATCTGCAAAACTACCGGGACATCTGTGAAACTATTGGGACATCTGTGAAACTATGGGGACATCTGTTAACCTACTGGGACATCTGTGAAACTACTGGGACATCTGTTAAACTACTGGGACATCTGTTAAACTATTGGGACATCTGTGAAACTATGGGGACATCTGTGAAACTATGGGGACATCTGTGAAACTATGGGGACATCTGTTAACCTACTGGGATATCTGTAAAACTACTGGGACATTTATGAAACTATTGGGACATCTGTGAAACTATGGGGACATCTGTTAACCTACTTGGACATCTGTGAAACTAATGGGACATATGTGAAACTATTGGGGCGTCTGTGAAACTACTGGGACATCTTTGAAACTACTGGGACATCTGTAAAACTACTGGGACATATGTGAACCTATTGGGACATCTGTGAAACTATTGGGACATCTGTGAAACTATTGGGACATCTGTGAAACAACTGGGACATCTGTTAAACTATTGGGACATCTGTTAAACTCCTGGGATATCTGTAAAAATAATGGGACATATGTGAAACTATTGGGGCGTCTGTGAAACTACTGGTACATGTGTGAAACTACTGTGACATCTCTAAAACTACTGTGACATCTGTTAAACTATTGGGACATTTGTGAAACTATGGGGACATCTGTGAAACTAATGGGACATATGTGAAACTATTGGGACATCTGTGAAACTAATGGGACGTATGTGAAACTATTGGGACATCTGTGAAACTATTGGGACATCTGTGAAACTATGGGGACATCTGTGAAACTAATGGGACATATGTGAAACTATTGGGACATCTGTGAAACTAATGGGACATATGTGAAACTATTGGGACATCTGTGAAACTATTGGGACATCTGTGAAACTACTGGTACATCTGTGAAACTATGGGGACATCTGTTAACCTATTGGGATATCTGTAAAACTACTGGGACATCTGTGAAACTATTGGGACATCTGTGAAACTATGGGGACATCTGTTAACCTACTGGAACATCTGTGAAACTACTGGGACATCTGTTAAACTATTGGGACATCTGTGAAACTATGGGGACATCTGTGAAACTATGGGGACATCTGTTAACCTACTGGGATATCTGTAAAACTACTGGGACATCTATGAAACTATTGGGACATCTGTGAAACTATGGGGACATCTGTTAACCTACTTGGACATCTGTGAAACTAATGGGACATATGTGAAACTATTGGGGCGTCTGTGAAACTACTGGGACATCTTTGAAACTACTGGGACATCTGTAAAACTACTGGGACATATGTGAACCTATTGGGACATCTGTGAAACTATTGGGACATCTGTGAAACTATTGGGACATCTGTGAAACAACTGGGACATCTGTTAAACTATTGGGACATCTGTTAAACTCCTGGGACATCTGTGAAACTATTGGGACATGGGTGAAGCTATTGGGACATCTGTAAAACTACTGGGACATCTGTTAAACTATTGGACATCTGTGAAACTATTGGGACATCTGTGAAACTAATGGGACATCTGTGAAACTATTGGGACATCTGTGAAACTATGGGGACATCTGTAAAAATAATGGGACATATGTGAAACTATTGGGGCGTCTGTGAAACTACTGGTACATGTGTGAAACTACTGGGACATCTCTAAAACTACTGGGACATCTGTTAAACTATTGGGACATCTGTGAAACTATGGGGACATCTGTGAAACTAATGGGACATATGTGAAACTATTGAGACATCTGTGAAACTAATGGGACGTATGTGAAACTATTGGGACATCTGTGAAACTATTGGGACATCTGTGAAACTATGGGGACATCTGTGAAACTAATGGGACATATGTGAAACTATTGGGACATCTGTGAAATTATGGGGACATCTGTTAACCTACTGGGACATCTGTGAATCTACTGGGACATCTGTTAAACTACTGGGACATGTGTTAAACTATTGGGACATCTGTGAAACTATGGGGACATCTGTTAACCTACTGGGATATCTGTAAAACTACTGGGACATGTGTGAAACTACTGGGACATCTGTAAAACTACTGGGCCATCTGTTAAGCTATTGGGACATCTGTGAAACTATGGGGTCATCTGTGAAACTAATGGGACATATGTGAAACTATTTGGACATATTTGAAACTATTGGGACATCTGTGATACTATTGGGACATCTGTGAAACTACTGGTACATCTGTGAAACTGTGGGGACATCTGGTAACATATTGGGAAATCTGTAAAATTACTGGGACATCTGTGAAACTATGGGGACATCTGTTAACCTAATGGGATATCTGTAAAACTACTGGGACATATTTGAAACTATTGGGGCGTCTGTGAAACTACTGGGACATCTTTGAAACTAGTGGGACATCTGTAAAACTACTGGGACATATGTGAACCTATTGGGACATCTGTGAAACTATTGGGACATCTGTGAAACTATTGGGACATCTGTGAAACAACTGAGACATCTGTTAAACTATTGGGACATCTGTTAAACTCCTGGGACATCTGTGAAACTATTGGGACATGGGTGAAACTATTGGGACATCTGTTAAACTATTGGGACATCTGTGAAACTACTGGTACATCTGTGAAACTATTGGGACATCTGTGAAACTATGGGGACATCTGTGAAACTAATGGGACATATGTGAAACTATTGGGGCGTCTGTGAAACTACTGGTACGTGTGAAACTACTGCGACATCTCTAAAACTACTGGGACATCTGTTAAACTATTGGGACATCTGTGAAACTATGGGGACATCTGTGAAACCAATGGGACATATGTGAAACTATTGGGACATCTGTGAAACTATTGGGACATCTGTGAAACTACTGGTACATCTGTGAAACTATGGGGACATCTTTTAACCTATTGGGATATCTGTAAAACTACCGGGACATCTGTGAAACTATTGGGACATCTGTGAAACTATGGGGACATCTGTTAACCTACTGGAACATCTGTGAAACTACTGGGACATCTGTTAAACTACTGGGACATCTGTTAAACTATTGGGACATCTGTGAAACTACGGGGACATCTGTGAAACTATGGGGACATCTGTTAACCTACTGGGATATCTGTAAAACTACTGGGACATCTATGAAACTATTGGGACATCTGTGAAACTATGGGGACATCTGTTAACCTACTGGGACATCTGTGAAACTACTGGGACATCTGTTAAACTACTGGGACATGTGTTAAATTATTGGGACATCTGTGAAACTATGGGGACAACTGTTAACCTACTGGGATATCTGTAAAACTACTGGGACATGTTTGAAACTACTGGGACATCTGTAAAACTACTGGGCCATCTGTTAAGCTATTGGGACATCTGTGAAACTATGGGGTCATCTGTGAAACTAATGGGACATATGTGAACTATTTGGACATATTTGAAACTATTGGGACATCTGTGATACTATTGGGACATCTGTGAAACAACTGAGACATCTGTTAAACTATTGGGACATCTGTTAAACTCCTGGGACATCTGTGAAACTATTGGGACATGGGTGAAACTATTGGGACATCTGTTAAACTATTGGGACATCTGTGAAACTACTGGTACATCTGTGAAACTATTGGGACATCTGTGAAACTATGGGACATCTGTGAAACTAATGGGACATATGTGAAACTATTGGGGCGTCTGTGAAACTACTGGGACATGTGTGAAACTACTGGGACATCTGTAAAACTACTGGGCCATCTGTTAAACTATTGGGACATCTGTGAAACTATGGGGTCATCTGTGAAACTAATGGGACATATGTGAAACTATTTGGACATATTTGAAACTATTGGTACATCTGTGATACTATTGGGACATCTGTGAAACTACTGGTACATCTGTGAAACTGTGGGGACATCTGTTAACATATCTGTAAAACTACTGGGACATCTGTGAAACTATTGGGACATCTGTGAAACTATGGGGACATCTGGTAACCTACTGGGACATCTGTGAAACTACTGGGACATATGTTAAACTACTGGGACATGTGTTAAACTATTGGGACATCTGTTAAACTATTGGGACATCTGTGAAACTATGGGGACATCTGTGAAACTATGGGGACATCTGTTAACCTACTGGGATATCTGTAAAACTACTGGGACATCTATGAAACTATTGGGACATCTGTGAAACTATGGGGACATCTGTTAACCTACTTGGACATCTGTAAAACTAATGGGACATATGTGAAACTATTGGGGCGTCTGTGAAACTACTGGGACATCTTTGAAACTACTGGGACATCTGTAAAACTACTGGGACATATATGAACCTATTGGGACATCTGTGAAACTATTGGGACATCTGTGAAACTATTGGGACATCTGTGAAACAACTGGGACATCTGTTAAACTATTGGGACATCTGTTAAACTCCTGGGACATCTGTGACACTATTGGGACATGGGTGAAACTATTGGGACATCTGTAAAACTACTGGGACATCTGTTAAACTATTGGGACATCTGTGAAACTATGGGGACATCTGTAAAAATAATGGGACATATGTGAAACTATTGGGGCGTCTGTGAAACTACTGGTACATGTGTGAAACTACTGGGACATCTCTAAAACTACTGGGACATCTGTTAAACTATTGGGACATCTGTGAAACTATTGGGACATCTGTGAAACTATGGGGACATCTGTGAAACTAATGGGACATATGTGAAACTATTGGGACATCTGTGAAACTAATGCGACATATGTGAAACTATTGGGACATCTGTGAAACTATTGGGACATCTGTGAAACTACTGGTACATCTGTGAAACTATGGGGACATCTGTTAACCTATTGGGATATCTGCAAAACTACCGGGACATCTGTGAAACTATTGGGACATCTGTGAAACTATGGGGACATCTGTTAACCTACTGGGACATCTGTGAAACTACTGGGACATCTGTTAAACTACTGGGACATCTGTTAAACTATTGGGACATCTGTGAAACTATGGGGACATCTGTGAAACTATGGGGAAATCTGTGAAACTATGGGGACATCTGTTAACCTACTGGGATATCTGTAAAACTACTGGGACATTTATGAAACTATTGGGACATCTGTGAAACTATGGGGACATCTGTTAACCTACTTGGACATCTGTGAAACTAATGGGACATATGTGAAACTATTGGGGCGTCTGTGAAACTACTGGGACATCTTTGAAACTACTGGGACATCTGTAAAACTACTGGGACATATGTGAACCTATTGGGACATCTGTGAAACTATTGGGACATCTGTGAAACTATTGGGACATCTGTGAAACAACTGGGACATCTGTTAAACTATTGGGACATCTGTTAAACTCCTGGGATATCTGTAAAAATAATGGGACATATGTGAAACTATTGGGGCGTCTGTGAAACTACTGGTACATGTGTGAAACTACTGTGACATCTCTAAAACTACTGTGACATCTGTTAAACTATTGGGACATCTGTGAAACTATGGGGACATCTGTGAAACTAATGGGACATATGTGAAACTATTGGGACATCTGTGAAACTAATGGGACGTATGTGAAACTATTGGGACATCTGTGAAACTATTGGGACATCTGTGAAACTATGGGGACATCTGTGAAACTAATGGGACATATGTGAAACTATTGGGACATCTGTGAAACTAATGGGACATATGTGAAACTATTGGGACATCTGTGAAACTATTGGGACATCTGTGAAACTACTGGTACATCTGTGAAACTATGGGGACATCTGTTAACCTATTGGGATATCTGTAAAACTACTGGGACATCTGTGAAACTATTGGGACATCTGTGAAACTATGGGGACATCTGTTAACCTACTGGAACATCTGTGAAACTACTGGGACATCTGTTAAACTATTGGGACATCTGTGAAACTATGGGGACATCTGTGAAACTATGGGGACATCTGTTAACCTACTGGGATATCTGTAAAACTACTGGGACATCTATGAAACTATTGGGACATCTGTGAAACTATGGGGACATCTGTTAACCTACTTGGACATCTGTGAAACTAATGGGACATATGTGAAACTATTGGGGCGTCTGTGAAACTACTGGGACATCTTTGAAACTACTGGGACATCTGTAAAACTACTGGGACATATGTGAACCTATTGGGACATCTGTGAAACTATTGGGACATCTGTGAAACTATTGGGACATCTGTGAAACAACTGGGACATCTGTTAAACTATTGGGACATCTGTTAAACTCCTGGGACATCTGTGAAACTATTGGGACATGGGTGAAGCTATTGGGACATCTGTAAAACTACTGGGACATCTGTTAAACTATTGGACATCTGTGAAACTATTGGGACATCTGTGAAACTAATGGGACATCTGTGAAACTATTGGGACATCTGTGAAACTATGGGGACATCTGTAAAAATAATGGGACATATGTGAAACTATTGGGGCGTCTGTGAAACTACTGGTACATGTGTGAAACTACTGGGACATCTCTAAAACTACTGGGACATCTGTTAAACTATTGGGACATCTGTGAAACTATGGGGACATCTGTGAAACTAATGGGACATATGTGAAACTATTGAGACATCTGTGAAACTAATGGGACGTATGTGAAACTATTGGGACATCTGTGAAACTATTGGGACATCTGTGAAACTATGGGGACATCTGTGAAACTAATGGGACATATGTGAAACTATTGGGACATCTGTGAAACTATGGGGACATCTGTTAACCTACTGGGACATCTGTGAATCTACTGGGACATCTGTTAAACTACTGGGACATGTGTTAAACTATTGGGACATCTGTGAAACTATGGGGACATCTGTTAACCTACTGGGATATCTGTAAAACTACTGGGACATGTGTGAAACTACTGGGACATCTGTAAAACTACTGGGCCATTTGTTAAGCTATTGGGACATCTGTGAAACTATGGGGTCATCTGTGAAACTAATGGGACATATGTGAAACTATTTGGACATATTTGAAACTATTGGGACATCTGTGATACTATTGGGACATCTGTGAAACTACTGGTACATCTGTGAACTGTGGGGACATCTGGTAACATATTGGGAAATCTGTAAAACTACTGGGACATCTGTGAAACTATGGGGACATCTGTTAACCTAGTGGGATATCTGTAAAACTACTGGGACATATTTGAAACTATTGGGGCGTCTGTGAAACTACTGGGACATCTTTGAAACTAGTGGGACATCTGTAAAACTACTGGGACATATGTGAACCTATTGGGACATCTGTGAAACTATTGGGACATCTGTGAAACTATTGGGACATCTGTGAAACAACTGAGACATCTGTTAAACTATTGGGACATCTGTTAAACTCCTGGGACATCTGTGAAACTATTCGGACATGGGTGAAACTATTGGGACATCTGTTAAACTATTGGGACATCTGTGAAACTACTGGTACATCTGTGAAACTATTGGGACATCTGTGAAACTATGGGGACATCTGTGAAACTAATGGGACATATGTGAAACTATTGGGGCGTCTGTGAAACTACTGGTACGTGTGAAACTACTGCGACATCTCTAAAACTACTGGGACATCTGTTAAACTATTGGGACATCTGTGAAACTATGGGGACATCTGTGAAACTAATGGGACATATGTGAAACTATTGGGACATCTGTGAAACTAATGGGACGTATGTGAGACTATTGGGACATCTGTGAAACTATTGGGACATCTGTGAAACTATGGGGACATCTGTGAAACTAATGGGACATATGTGAAACTATTGGGACATCTGTGAAACTAATGGGACATATGTGAAACTATTGGGACATCTGTGAAACTATTGGGACATCTGTGAAACTACTGGTACATCTGTGAAACTATGGGGACATCTTTTAACCTATTGGGATATCTGTAAAACTACTGGGACATCTGTGAAACTATTGGGACATCTGTGAAACTATGGGGACATCTGTTAACCTACTGGAACATCTGTGAAACTACTGGGACATCTGTTAAACTACTGGGACATCTGTTAAACTATTGGGACATCT
This sequence comes from Petromyzon marinus, assembly GCF_048934315.1. Lineage (NCBI taxonomy): Eukaryota > Metazoa > Chordata > Hyperoartia > Petromyzontiformes > Petromyzontidae > Petromyzon > Petromyzon marinus. The sequence goes on along the minus strand of NC_133672.1, from coordinate 21,558,436 downwards.
GTGAAACTATGGGGACATCTGTGAAACTATGGGGACATCTGTTAACCTACTGGGATATCTGTAAAACTACTGGGACATCTATGAAACTATTGGGACATCTGTGAAACTATGGGGACATCTGTTAACCTACTTGGACATCTGTGAAACTAATGGGAAATATGTGAAACTATTGGGGCGTCTGTGAAACTACTGGGACATCTTTGAAACTACTGGGACATCTGTAAAACTACTGGGACATATGTGAAGCTATTGGGACATCTGTGAAACTATTGGGACATCTGTGAAACAACTGGGACATCTGTTAAACTATTGGGACATCTGTTAAACTCCTGGGACATCTGTGAAACTAATGGGACATGGGTGAAACTATTGGGACATCTGTAAAACTACTGGGACATCTGTTAAACTATTGGACATCTGTGAAACTATTGGGACATCTGTGAAACTAATGGGACATCTGTGAAACTATTGGGACATCTGTGAAACTATGGGGACATCTGTAAAAATAATGGGACATATGTGAAACTATTGGGGCGTCTGTGAAACTACTGGTACATGTGTGAAACTACTGGGACATCTCTAAAACTATTGGGACATCTGTGAAACTATGGGGACATCTGTGAAACTATGGGGACATCTGTGAAACTAATGGGACATATGTGAAACTATTGGGACATCTGTGAAACTATTGGGACATCTGTGAAACTATGGGGACATCTGTGAAACTATTGGGACATCTGTGAAACTATGGGGACATCTGTGAAACTAATGGGACATATGTCAAACTATTGGGACATCTGTGAAACTAATGGGACATATGTGAAACTATTGGGACATCTGTGAAACTATTGGGACATCTGTGAAACTACTGGTACATCTGTGAAACTATGGGGACATCTGTTAACCTATTGGGATATCTGTAAAACTACCGGGACATCTGTGAAACTATTGGGACATCTGTGAAACTATGGGGACATCTGTTAACCTACTGGGACATCTGTGAAACTACTGGGACATCTGTTAAACTACTGGGACATCTGTTAAACTATTGGGACATCTGTGAAACTACTGGTACATCTGTGAAACTGTGGGGACATCTGTTAACATATTGGGACATCTGTAAAACTACTGGGCCATCTGTTAAGCTATTGGGACATCTGTGAAACTATGGGGTCATCTGTGAAACTAATGGGACATATGTGAAACTATTTGGACATATTTGAAACTATTGGGGCATCTGTGAAACTACTGGGACATCTTTGAAACTAGTGGGACATCTGTAAAACTACTGGGACATATGTGAACCTATTGGGACATCTGTGAAACTATTGGGACATCTGTGAAACTATTGGGACATCTGTGAAACAACTGAGACATCTGTTAAACTATTGGGACATCTGTTAAACTCCTGGGACATCTGTGAAACTATTGGGACATGGGTGAAACTATTGGGACATCTGTTAAACTATTGGGACATCTGTGAAACTATGGGGACATCTGTGAAACTAATGGGACATATGTGAAACTATTGGGGCGTCTGTGAAACTACTGGTACATGTGTGAAACTACTGCGACATCTCTAAAACTACTGGGACATCTGTTAAACTATTGGGACATCTGTGAAACTATGGGGACATCTGTGAAACTAATGGGACATATGTGAAACTATTGGGACATCTGTGAAACTAATGGGACGTATGTGAAACTATTGGGACATCTGTGAAACTATTGGGACATCTGTGAAACTATGGGGACATCTGTGAAACTAATGGGACATATGTGAAACTATTGGGACATCTGTGAAACTAATGGGACATATGTGAAACTATTGGGACATCTGTGAAACTATTGGGACATCTGTGAAACTACTGGTACATCTGTGAAACTATGGGGACATCTTTTAACCTATTGGGATATCTGTAAAACTACTGGGACATCTGTGAAACTATTGGGACATCTGTGAAACTATGGGGACATCTGTTAACCTACTGGAACATCTGTGAAACTACTGGGACATCTGTTAAACTACTGGAACATCTGTTAAACTATTGGGACATCTGTGAAACTATGGGGACATCTGTGAAACTATGGGGACATCTGTTAACCTACTGGGATATCTGTAAAACTACTGGGACATCTATGAAACTATTGGGACATCTGTGAAACTATGGGGACATCTGTTAACCTACTTGGACATCTGTGAAACTAATGGGAAATATGTGAAACTATTGGGGCGTCTGTGAAACTACTGGGACATCTTTGAAACTACTGGGACATCTGTAAAACTACTGGGACATATGTGAACCTATTGGGACATCTGTGAAACTATTGGGACATCTGTGAAACTATTGGGACATCTGTGAAACAACTGGGACATCTGTTAAACTATTGGGACATCTGTTAAACTCCTGGGACATCTGTGAAACTAATGGGACATGGGTGAAACTATTGGGACATCTGTAAAACTACTGGGACATCTGTTAAACTATTGGACATCTGTGAAACTATTGGGACATCTGTGAAACTAATGGGACATCTGTGAAACTATTGGGACATCTGTGAAACTATGGGGACATCTGTAAAAATAATGGGACATATGTGAAACTATTGGGGCGTCTGTGAAACTATTGGGACATCTGTGAAACTATGGGGACATCTGTGAAACTAATGGGACATATGTCAAACTATTGGGACATCTGTGAAACTAATGGGACATATGTGAAACTATTGGGACATCTGTAAAACTATTGGGACATCTGTGAAACTACTGGTACATCTGTGAAACTATGGGGACATCTGTTAACCTATTGGGATATCTGTAAAACTACCGGGACATCTGTGAAACTATTGGGACATCTGTGAAACTATGGGGACATCTGTTAACCTACTGGGACATCTGTGAAACTACTGGGACATCTGTTAAACTACTGGGACATCTGTTAAACTATTGGGACATCTGTGAAACTACTGGTACATCTGTGAAACTGTGGGGACATCTGTTAACATATTGGGATATCTGTAAAACTACTGGGACATCTGTGAAACTATGGGGTCATCTGTGAAACTAATGGGACATATGTGAAACTATTTGGACATATTTGAAACTATTGGGGCGTCTGTGAAACTACTGGGACATCTTTGAAACTAGTGGGACATCTGTAAAACTACTGGGACATATGTGAACCTATTGGGACATCTGTGAAACTATTGGGACATCTGTGAAACTATTGGGACATCTGTGAAACTACTGGTACATCTGTGAAACTATTGGGACATCTGTGAAACTATGGGGACATCTGTGAAACTAATGGGACATATGTGAAACTATTGGGGCGTCTGTGAAACTACTGGTACATGTGTGAAACTACTGCGACATCTCTAAAACTACTGGGACATCTGTTAAACTATTGGGACATCTGTGAAACTATGGGGACATCAGAGAAACTAATGGGACATATGTGAAACTATTGGGACATCTGTGAAACTAATGGGACGTATGTGAAACTATTGGGACATCTGTGAAACTATTGGGACATCTGTGAAACTAATGGGACATATGTGAAACTATTGGGACATCTGTGAAACTAATGGGACATATGTGAAACTATTGGGACATCTGTGAAACTATTGGGACATCTGTGAAACTACTGGTACATCTGTGAAACTATGGGGACATCTTTTAACCTATTGGGATATCTGTAAAACTACTGGGACATCTGTGAAACTATTGGGACATCTGTGAAACTATGGGGACATCTGTTAACCTACTGGAACATCTGTGAAACTACTGGGACATCTGTTAAACTACTGGGACATCTGTTAAACTATTGGGACATCTGTGAAACTATGGGGACATCTGTTAACCTACTGGGATATCTGTAAAACTACTGGGACATCTATGAAACTATTGGGACATCTATGAAACTATGGGGACATCTGTTAACCTACTTGGACATCTGTGAAACTAATGGGAAATATGTGAAACTATTGGGGCGTCTGTGAAACTACTGGGACATCTTTGAAACTACTGGGACATCTGTAAAACTACTGGGACATATGTGAACCTATTGGGACATCTGTGAAACTATTGGGACATCTGTGAAACTATTGGGACATCTGTGAAACAACTGGGACATCTGTTAAACTATTGGGACATCTGTTAAACTCCTGGGACATCTGTGAAACTAATGGGACATGGGTGAAACTATTGGGACATCTGTAAAACTACTGGGACATCTGTTAAACTATTGGACATCTGTGAAACTATTGGGACATCTGTGAAACTAATGGGACATCTGTGAAACTATTGGGACATCTGTGAAACTATGGGGACATCTGTAAAAATAATGGGACATATGTGAAACTATTGGGGCGTCTGTGAAACTACTGGTACATGTGTGAAACTACTGGGACATCTATAAAACTACTGGGACATCTGTTAAACTATTGGGACATCTGTGAAACTATGGGGACATCTGTGAAACTAATGGGACATATGTGAAACTATTGGGACATCTGTGAAACTATTGGGACATCTGTGAAACTATGGGGACATCTGTGAAACTAATGGGACATATGTCAAACTATTGGGACATCTGTGAAACTAATGGGACATATGTGAAACTATTGGGACATCTGTGAAACTATTGGGACATCTGTGAAACTACTGGTACATCTGTGAAACTATGGGGACATCTGTTAACCTATTGGGATATCTGTAAAACTACCGGGACATCTGTGAAACTATTGGGACATCTGTGAAACTATGGGGACATCTGTTAACCTACTTGGACATCTGTGAAACTACTGGGACATCTGTTAAACTACTGGGACATCTGTTAAACTATTGGGACATCTGTGAAACTACTGGTACATCTGTGAAACTGTGGGGACATCTGTTAACATATTGGGATATCTGTAAAACTACTGGGACATCTGTGAAACTATTGGGACATCTGTGAAACTATGGGGACATCTGTTAACCTACTGGGACATCTGTGAAACTACTGGGACATCTGTTAAACTACTGGGACATGTGTTAAACTATTGGGACATCTGTGAAACTATGGGGACATCTGTTAACCTACTGGGATATCTGTAAAACTACTGGGACATGTTTGAAACTACTGGGACATCTGTAAAACTACTGGGCCATCTGTTAAGCTATTGGGACATCTGTGAAACTATGGGGTCATCTGTGAAACTAATGGGACATATGTGAAACTATTTGGACATATTTGAAGCTATTGGGACATCTGTGATACTATTGGGACATCTGTGAAACAACTGAGACATCTGTTAAACTATTGGGACATCTGTTAAACTCCTGGGACATCTGTGAAACTATTGGGACATGGGTGAAACTATTGGGACATCTGTTAAACTATTGGGACATCTGTGAAACTACTGGTACATCTGTGAAACTATTGGGACATCTGTGAAACTATGGGACATCTGTGAAACTAATGGGACATATGTGAAACTATTGGGGCGTCTGTGAAACTACTGGGACATGTGTGAAACTACTGGGACATCTGTAAAACTACTGGGCCATCTGTTAAACTATTGGGACATCTGTGAAACTATGGGGTCATCTGTGAAACTAATGGGACATATGTGAAACTATTTGGACATATTTGAAACTATTGGTACATCTGTGATACTATTGGGACATCTGTGAAACTACTGGTACATCTGTGAAACTGTGGGGACATCTGTTAACATATTGGGATATCTGTAAAACTACTGGGACATCTGTGAAACTATTGGGACATCTGTGAAACTATGGGGACATCTGGTAACCTACTGGGACATCTGTGAAACTACTGGGACATATGTTAAACTACTGGGACATGTGTTAAACTATTGGGACATCTGTTAAACTATTGGGACATCTGTGAAACTATGGGGACATCTGTGAAACTATGGGGACATCTGTTAACCTACTGGGATATCTGTAAAACTACTGGGACATCTATGAAACTATTGGGACATCTGTGAAACTATGGGGACATCTGTGAAACTAATGGGACATATGTGAAAATATTGGGACATCTGTGAAACTAATGGGACGTATGTGAAACTATTGGGACATCTGTGAAACTATTGGGACATCTGTGAAACTATGGGGACATCTGTGAAACTAATGGGACATATGTGAAACTATTGGGACATCTGTGAAACTAATGGGACATATGTGAAACTATTGGGACATCTGTGAAACTATTGGGACATCTGTGAAACTACTGGTACATCTGTGAAACTATGGGGACATCTTTTAACCTATTGGGATATCTGTAAAACTAATGGGACATCTGTGAAACTATTGGGACATCTGCGAAACTATGGGGACATCTGTTAACCTACTGGAACATCTGTGAAACTACTGGGACATCTGTTAAACTACTGGGACATCTGTTAAACTATTGGGACATCTGTGAAACTATGGGGACATCTGTGAAACTATGGGGACATCTGTTAACCTACTGGGATATCTGTAAAACTACTGGGACATCTATGAAACTATTGGGACATCTGTGAAACTATGGGGACATCTGTTAACCTACTTGGACATCTGTGAAACTAATGGGAAATATGTGAAACTATTGGGGCGTCTGTGAAACTACTGGGACATCTTTGAAACTACTGGGACATCTGTAAAACTACTGGGACATATGTGAACCTATTGGGACATCTGTGAAACTATTGGGACATCTGTGAAACTATTGGGACATCTGTGAAACAACTGGGACATCTGTTAAACTATTGGGACATCTGTTAAACTCCTGGGACATCTGTGAAACTAATGCGACATGGGTGAAACTATTGGGACATCTGTAAAACTACTGGGACATCTGTTAAACTATTGGACATCTGTGAAACTATTGGGACATCTGTGAAACTAATGGGACATCTGTGAAACTATTGGGACATCTGTGAAACTATGGGGACATCTGTAAAAATAATGGGACATATGTGAAACTATTGGGGCGTCTGTAAAACTACTGGTACATGTGTGAAACTACTGGGACATCTCTAAAACTACTGGGACATCTCTAAAACTACTGGGACATCTGTTAAACTATTGGGACATCTGTGAAACTATGGGGACATCTGTGAAACTAATGCGACATATGTGAAACTATTGGGACATCTGTGAAACTATTGGGACATCTGTGAAACTATGGGGACATCTGTGAAACTAATGGGACATATGTCAAACTATTGGGACATCTGTGAAACTAATGGGACATATGTGAAACTATTGGGACATCTGTGAAACTATTGGGACATCTGTGAAACTACTGGTACATCTGTGAAACTATGGGGACATCTGTTAACCTATTGGGATATCTGTAAAACTACCGGGACATCTGTGAAACTATTGGGACATCTGTGAAACTATGGGGACATCTGTTAACCTACTGGGACATCTGTGAAACTACTGGGACATCTGTTAAACTACTGGGACATCTGTTAATCTATTGGGACATCTGTGAAACTACTGGTACATCTGTGAAACTATGGGGACATCTTTTAACCTATTGGGATATCTGTAAAACTAATGGGACATCTGTGAAACTATTGGGACATCTGCGAAACTATGGGGACATCTGTTAACCTACTGGAACATCTGTGAAACTACTGGGACATCTGTTAAACTACTGGGACATCTGTTAATCTATTGGGACATCTGTGAAACTACTGGTACATCTGTGAAACTATGGGGACATCTTTTAACCTATTGGGATATCTGTAAAACTAATGGGACATCTGTGAAACTATTGGGACATCTGCGAAACTATGGGGACATCTGTTAACCTACTGGAACATCTGTGAAACTACTGGGACATCTGTTAAACTACTGGGACATCTGTTAAACTATTGGGACATCTGTGAAACTATGGGGACATCTGTGAAACTATGGGGACATCTGTTAACCTACTGGGATATCTGTAAAACTACTGGGACATCTATGAAACTATTGGGACATCTGTGAAACTATGGGGACATCTGTTAACCTACTTGGACATCTGTGAAACTAATGGGAAATATGTGAAACTATTGGGGCGTCTGTGAAACTACTGGGACATCTTTGAAACTACTGGGACATCTGTAAAACTACTGGGACATATGTGAACCTATTGGGACATCTGTGAAACTATTGGGACATCTGTGAAACTATTGGGACATCTGTGAAACAACTGGGACATCTGTTAAACTATTGGGACATCTGTTAAACTCCTGGGACATCTGTGAAACTAATGCGACATGGGTGAAACTATTGGGACATCTGTAAAACTACTGGGACATCTGTTAAACTATTGGACATCTGTGAAACTATTGGGACATCTGTGAAACTAATGGGACATCTGTGAAACTATTGGGACATCTGTGAAACTATGGGGACATCTGTAAAAATAATGGGACATATGTGAAACTATTGGGGCGTCTGTAAAACTACTGGTACATGTGTGAAACTACTGGGACATCTCTAAAACTACTGGGACATCTCTAAAACTACTGGGACATCTGTTAAACTATTGGGACATCTGTGAAACTATGGGGACATCTGTGAAACTAATGCGACATATGTGAAACTATTGGGACATCTGTGAAACTATTGGGACATCTGTGAAACTATGGGGACATCTGTGAAACTAATGGGACATATGTGAAACTATTGGGACATCTGTGAAACTATTGGGACATCTGTGAAACTACTGGTACATCTGTGAAACTATGGGGACATCTGTTAACCTATTGGGATATCTGTAAAACTACCGGGACATCTGTGAAACTATTGGGACATCTGTGAAACTATGGGGACATCTGTTAACCTACTGGGACATCTGTGAAACTACTGGGACATCTGTTAAACTACTGGGACATCTGTTAATCTATTGGGACATCTGTGAAACTACTGGTACATCTGTGAAACTGTGGGGACATCTGTTAACATATTGGGATATCTGTAAAACTACTGGGACATCTGTGAAACTATTGGGACATCTGTGAAACTATGGGGACATCTGTTAACCTACTGGGACATCTGTGAAACTACTGGGACATCTGTTAAACTACTGGGACATGTGTTAAACTATTGGGACATCTGTGAAACTATGGGGACATCTGTTAACCTACTGGGATATCTGTAAAACTACTGGGACATGTTTGAAACTACTGGGACATCTGTAAAACTACTGGGCCATCTGTTAAGCTATTGGGACATCTGTGAAACTATGGGGTCATCTGTGAAACTAATGGGACATATGTGAAACTATTTGGACATATTTGAAACTATTGGGACATCTGTGATACTATTGGGACATCTGTGAAACAACTGAGACATCTGTTAAACTATTGGGACATCTGTTAAACTCCTGGGACATCTGTGAAACGATTGGGACATGGGTGAAACTATTGGGACATCTGTTAAACTATTGGGACATCTGTGAAACTACTGGTACATCTGTGAAACTATTGGGACATCTGTGAAATTAATGGGACATATGTGAAACTATTGGGGCGTCTGTGAAACTACTGGGACATGTGTGAAACTACTGGGACATCTGTAAAACTACTGGGCCATCTGTTAAACTATTGGGACATCTGTGAAACTATGGGGTCATCTGTGAAACTAATGGGACATATGTGAAACTATTTGGACATATTTGAAACTATTGGTACATCTGTGATACTATTGGGACATCTGTGAAACTACTGGTACATCTGTGAAACTGTGGGGACATCTGTTAACATATTGGGATATCTGTAAAACTACTGGGACATCTGTGAAACTATTGGGACATCTGTGAAACTATGGGGACATCTGGTAACCTACTGAGACATCTGTGAAACTACTGGGACATATGTTAAACTACTGGGACATGTGTTAAACTATTGGGACATCTGTTAAACTATTGGGACATCTGTGAAACTATGGGGACATCTGTGAAACTATGGGGACATCTGTTAACCTACTGGGATATCTGTAAAACTACTGGGACATCTATGAAACTATTGGGACATCTGTGAAACTATGGGGACATCTGTTAACCTACTTGGACATCTGTAAAACTAATGGGACATATGTGAAACTATTGGGGCGTCTGTGAAACTACTGGGACATCTTTGAAACTACTGGGACATCTGTAAAACTACTGGGACATATGTGAACCTATTGGGACATCTGTGAAACTACTGGGACATCTGTGAAACTATTGGGACATCTGTGAAACAACTGGGACATCTGTTAAACTATTGGGACATCTGTTAAACTCCTGGGACATCTGTGACACTATTGGGACATGGGTGAAACTATTGGGACATCTGTAAAACTACTGGGACATCTGTTAAACTATTGGGACATCTGTGAAACTATGGGGACATCTGTAAAAATAATGGGACATATGTGAAACTATTGGGGCGTCTGTGAAACTACTGGTACATGTGTGAAACTACTGGGACATCTGTAAAAATAATGGGACATATGTGAAACTATTGGGGCGTCTGTGAAACTACTGGTACATGTGTGAAACTACTGGGACATCTGTTAAACTATTGGGCATCTGTGAAACTATTGGGACATCTGTGAAACTATGGGGACATCTGTGAAACTAATGGGACATATGTGAAACTATTGGGACATCTGTGAAACTAATGCGACATATGTGAAACTATTGGGACATCTGTGAAACTATTGGGACATCTGTGAAACTACTGGTACATCTGTGAAACTATGGGGACATCTGTTAACCTATTTGGATATCTGCAAAACTACCGGGACATCTGTGAAACTATTGGGACATCTGTGAAACTATGGGGACATCTGTTAACCTACTGGGACATCTGTTAAACTACTGGGACATCTGTGAAACTATGGGGACATCTGTGAAACTATGGGGACATCTGTGAAACTATGGGGACATCTGTTAACCTACTGGGATATCTGTAAAACTACTGGGACATTTATGAAACTATTGGGACATCTGTGAAACTATGGGGACATCTGTTAACCTACTTGGACATCTGTGAAACTAATGGGACATATGTGAAACTATTGGGGCGTCTGTGAAACTACTGGGACATCTTTGAAACTACTGGGACATCTGTAAAACTACTGGGACATATGTGAACCTATTGGGACATCTGTGAAACTATTGGGACATCTGTGAAACTATTGGGACATCTGTGAAACAACTGGGACATCTGTTAAACTATTGGGACATCTGTTAAACTCCTGGGACATCTGTGAAACTATTGGGACATGGGTGAAACTATTGGGACATCTGTTAAACTATTGGGACATCTGTGAAACTACTGGTACATCTGTGAAACTATTGGGACATCTGTGAAACTATGGGGACATCTGTGAAACTAATGGGACATATGTGAAACTATTGGGGCGTCTGTGAAACTACTGGGACATGTGTGAAACTACTGGGACATCTGTAAAACTACTGGGCCATCTGTTAAACTATTGGGACATCTGTGAAACTATGGGGTCATCTGTGAAACTAATGGGACATATGTGAAACTATTTGGACATATTTGAAACTATTGGTACATCTGTGATACTATTGGGACATCTGTGAAACTACTGGTACATCTGTGAAACTGTGGGGACATCTGTTAACATATTGGGATATCTGTAAAACTACTGGGACATCTGTGAAACTATTGGGACATCTGTGAAACTATGGGGACATCTGTTAACCTACTGGGACATCTGTGAAACTACTGGGACATCTGTTAAACTACTGGGACATGTGTTAAACTACTGGGACATCTGTTAAACTATTGGGACATCTGTGAAACTATGGGGACATCTGTAAAAATAATGGGACATATGTGAAACTATTGGGGCGTCTGTGAAACTACTGGTACATGTGTGAAACTACTGGGACATCTGTAAAAATAATGGGACATATGTGAAACTATTGGGGCGTCTGTGAAACTACTGGTACATGTGTGAAACTACTGGGACATCTGTTAAACTATTGGGCATCTGTGAAACTATTGGGACATCTGTGAAACTATGGGGACATCTGTGAAACTAATGGGACATATGTGAAACTATTGGGACATCTGTGAAACTAATGCGACATATGTGAAACTATTGGGACATCTGTGAAACTATTGGGACATCTGTGAAACTACTGGTACATCTGTGAAACTATGGGGACATCTGTTAACCTATTTGGATATCTGCAAAACTACCGGGACATCTGTGAAACTATTGGGACATCTGTGAAACTATGGGGACATCTGTTAACCTACTGGGACATCTGTTAAACTACTGGGACATCTGTGAAACTATGGGGACATCTGTGAAACTATGGGGACATCTGTGAAACTATGGGGACATCTGTTAACCTACTGGGATATCTGTAAAACTACTGGGACATTTATGAAACTATTGGGACATCTGTGAAACTATGGGGACATCTGTTAACCTACTTGGACATCTGTGAAACTAATGGGACATATGTGAAACTATTGGGGCGTCTGTGAAACTACTGGGACATCTTTGAAACTACTGGGACATCTGTAAAACTACTGGGACATATGTGAACCTATTGGGACATCTGTGAAACTATTGGGACATCTGTGAAACTATTGGGACATCTGTGAAACAACTGGGACATCTGTTAAACTATTGGGACATCTGTTAAACTCCTGGGACATCTGTGAAACTATTGGGACATGGGTGAAACTATTGGGACATCTGTTAAACTATTGGGACATCTGTGAAACTACTGGTACATCTGTGAAACTATTGGGACATCTGTGAAACTATGGGGACATCTGTGAAACTAATGGGACATATGTGAAACTATTGGGGCGTCTGTGAAACTACTGGGACATGTGTGAAACTACTGGGACATCTGTAAAACTACTGGGCCATCTGTTAAACTATTGGGACATCTGTGAAACTATGGGGTCATCTGTGAAACTAATGGGACATATGTGAAACTATTTGGACATATTTGAAACTATTGGTACATCTGTGATACTATTGGGACATCTGTGAAACTACTGGTACATCTGTGAAACTGTGGGGACATCTGTTAACATATTGGGATATCTGTAAAACTACTGGGACATCTGTGAAACTATTGGGACATCTGTGAAACTATGGGGACATCTGTTAACCTACTGGGACATCTGTGAAACTACTGGGACATCTGTTAAACTACTGGGACATGTGTTAAACTATTGGGACATCTGTGAAACTATGGGGACATCTGTTAACCTACTAGGATATCTGTAAAACTACTGGGACATGTTTGAAACTACTGGGACATCTGTAAAACTACTGGGCCATCTGTTAAGCTATTGGGACATCTGTGAAACTAAGGGGTCATCTGTGAAACTAATGGGACATATGTGAAACTATTTGGACATATTTGAAACTATTGGGGCGTCTGTGAAACTACTGGGACATCTTTGAAACTAGTGGGACATCTGTAAAACTACTGGGACATATGTGAACCTATTGGGACATCTGTGAAACTATTGGGACATCTGTGAAACTATTGGGACATCTGTGAAACAACTGGGACATCTGTTAAACTATTGGGACATCTGTTAAACTCCTGGGACATCTGTGAAACTATTGGGACATGGGTGAAACTATTGGGACATCTGTTAAACTATTGGGACATCTGTGAAACTACTGGTACATCTGTGAAACTATTGGGACATCTGTGAAACTATGGGGACATCTGTGAAACTAATGGGACATATGTGAAACTATGAGGGCGTCTGTGAAACTGCTGGGACATCTGTAAAACTACTGGGCCATCTGTTAAACTATTGGGACATCTGTGAAACTATGGGGTCATCTGTGAAACTACTGGTACATCTGTGAAACTGTGGGGACATCTGTTAACATATTGGGATATCTGTAAAACTACTGGGACATCTGTGAAACTATTGGGACATCTGTGAAACTAATGGGACATATGTGAAACTATTGGGGCGTCTGTGAAACTACTGGGACATGTGTGAAACTACTGGGACATCTGTAAAACTACTGGGCCATCTGTTAAACTATTGGGACATCTGTGAAACTATGGGGTCATCTGTGAAACTAATGGGACATATGTGAAACTATTTGGACATATTTGAAACTATTGGTACATCTGTGATACTATTGGGACATCTGTGAAACTACTGGTACATCTGTGAAACTGTGGGGACATCTGTTAACATATTGGGATATCTGTAAAACTACTGGGACATCTGTGAAACTATTGGGACATCTGTGAAACTATGGGGACATCTGTTAACCTACTGGGACATCTGTGAAACTACTGGGACATCTGTTAAACTACTGGGACATGTGTTAAACTATTGGGACATCTGTGAAACTATGGGGACATCTGTTAACCTACTAGGATATCTGTAAAACTACTGGGACATGTTTGAAACTACTGGGACATCTGTAAAACTACTGGGCCATCTGTTAAGCTATTGGGACATCTGTGAAACTAAGGGGTCATCTGTGAAACTAATGGGACATATGTGAAACTATTTGGACATATTTGAAACTATTGGGGCGTCTGTGAAACTACTGGGACATCTTTGAAACTAGTGGGACATCTGTAAAACTACTGGGACATATGTGAACCTATTGGGACATCTGTGAAACTATTGGGACATCTGTGAAACTATTGGGACATCTGTGAAACAACTGGGACATCTGTTAAACTATTGGGACATCTGTTAAACTCCTGGGACATCTGTGAAACTATTGGGACATGGGTGAAACTATTGGGACATCTGTTAAACTATTGGGACATCTGTGAAACTACTGGTACATCTGTGAAACTATTGGGACATCTGTGAAACTATGGGGACATCTGTGAAACTAATGGGACATATGTGAAACTATGAGGGCGTCTGTGAAACTGCTGGGACATCTGTAAAACTACTGGGCCATCTGTTAAACTATTGGGACATCTGTGAAACTATGGGGTCATCTGTGAAACTACTGGTACATCTGTGAAACTGTGGGGACATCTGTTAACATATTGGGATATCTGTAAAACTACTGGGACATCTGTGAAACTATTGGGACATCTGTGAAACTATGGCGACATCTGTTAACCTACTGGGACATCTGTGAAACTACTGGGACATCTGTTAAACCACAGAGACATCTGTGATACTATTGGGACATCTGTGAAATTACTGGTACATCTGTGAAACTGTGGGGACATCTGTTAACATTTTGGGAAATCTGTAAAACTACTGGGACATCTGTGAAACTATTGGGACATCTGTGAAACTATGGGGACATCTGTTAACCTACTGGGATATCTGTAAAACTACTGGGACATGGGTGAAACTATTGGGACATCTGTTAAACTATTGGTACATCTGTGAAACTACTGGTACATCTGTGAAACTATTGGGACATCTGTGAAACTATGGGGACATCTGTGAAACTAATGGGACATATGTGAAACTATTGGGGCGTCTGTGAAACTACTGGGAAATGTGTGAAACTACTGGGACATCTGTAAAACTACTGGGACATCTGTTAAACTATTGGACATCTGTGAAACTATTAGGACATCTGTGAAACTAATGGGACATCTGTGAAACTAATGGGACATCTGTGAAACTATTGGGACATCTGTGAAACTAATGGGACATATGTGAAACTATTGGGACATCTGTGAAACTATGGGGACATCTGTGAAACTAATGGGACATATGTGAAACTATTGGGACATCTGTGAAACTATTGGGACATCTGTGAAACTACTGGTACATCCGTGAAACTATGGGGACATCTGTGAAACTATGGGGACATCTGTGAAACTATGGGGATATCTGTTAACCTACTGGGATATCTGTAAAACTACTGGGACATCTATGAAATTATTGGGACATCTGTGAAACTATGGGGACATCTGTTAACCTACTTGGACATCTGTGAAACTAATGGGACATCTGTGAAACTATTGGGACATCTGTGAAACAACTGGGACATCTGGTAAACTATTGGGATATCTGATAAACTCCTGGGACATCTGTGAAACTACTGGTACATGTGTGAAATTACTGGGACATCTCTAAAACTACTGGGACATCTGTTAAACTATTGGGACATCTGTGAAACTATGGGGACATCTGTGAAACTAATGGGACATATGTGAAACTATTGGGACATCTGTGAAACTATTGGGACATCTGTGAAACTAATGGGACATATGTGAAACTATTGGGGCGTCTGTGAAACTACTGGGACATGTGTGAAACTACTGGGACATCTGTAAAACTACTGGGCCATCTGTTAAACTATTGGGACATCTGTGAAACTATGGGGTCATCTGTGAAACTAATGGGACATATGTGAAACTATTTGGACATATTTGAAACTATTGGTACATCTGTGATACTATTGGGACATCTGTGAAACTACTGGTACATCTGTGAAACTGTGCGGACATCTGTTAACATATTGGGATATCTGTAAAACTACTGGGACATCTGTGAAACTATTGGGACATATGTGAAACTATTGGGGCGTCTGTGAAACTACTGGTACATGTGTGAAACTACTGGGACATCTCTAAAACTACTGGGACATCTGTTAAACTATTGGGACATCTGTGAAACTATGGGGACATCTGTGAAACTAATGGGACATATGTGAAACTATTGGGACATCTGTGAAACTATGGGGACATCTGTGAAACTAATGGGACATATGTGAAACTATTGAGGCGTCTGTGAAACTACTGGGACATGTGTGAAACTACTGGGACATCTGTAAAACTACTGGGCCATCTGTTAAACTATTGGGACATCTGTGAAACTATGGGGTCATCTGTGAAACTAATGGGACATATGTGAAACTATTTGGACATATTTGAAACTATTGGTACATCTGTGATACTATTGGGACATCTGTGAAACTACTGGTACATCTGTGAAACTGTGCGGACATCTGTTAACATATTGGGATATCTGTAAAACTACTGGGACATCTGTGAAACTATTGGGACATCTGTGAAACTATGGGGACATCTGTTAACCTACTGGGACATCTGTGAAACTACTGGGACATCTGTTAAACTACTGGGACATGTGTTAAACTATTGGGACATCTGTGAAACTATGGGGACATCTGTTAACCTACTGGGATATCTGTAAAACTACTGGGACATGGGTGAAACTATTGGGACATCTGTTAAACTACTGGTACATCTGTGAAACTATTGGGACATCTGTGAAACTATGGGGACATCTGTGAAACTAATGGGACATATGTGAAACTATTGGGGCGTCTGTGAAACTACTGGGAAATGTGTGAAACTACTGGGACATCTGTTAAACTATTGGACATCTGTGAAACTATTGGGACATCTGTGAAACTAATGGGACATCTGTGAAACTAATGGGACATATGTGAAACTATTGGGACATCTGTGAAACGATTGGGACATCTGTGAAACTATTGGGACATCTGTGAAACTACTGGTACATCCGTGAAACTATGGGGACATCTGTGAAACTATGGGGACATCTGTGAAACTATGGGGACATCTGTTAACCTACTGGGATATCTGTAAAACTACTGGGACATCTATGAAATTATTGGGACATCTGTGAAACTATGGGGACATCTGTTAACCTACTTGGACATCTGTGAAACTAATGGGACATATGTGAAACTATTTTTGGCGTCTGTGAAACTACTGGGACATCTTCGAAACTACTGAGACATCTGTAAAACTACTGGGACATATGTGAACCTATTGGGACATCTGTGAAACTATTGGGACATCTGTGAAACTATTGGGACATCTGTGAAACAACTGGGACATCTGTTAAACTATTGGGACATCTGTTAAACTCCTGGGACATCTGTGAAACTATTGGGACATGGGTGAAACTATTGGGACATCTGTAAAACTACTGGGACATCTGTTAAACTATTGGACATCTGTGAAACTATTGGGACATCTGGGAAACTAATGGGACATCTGTGAAACTATGGGGACATCTGTTAAAATAATGGGACATATGTGAAACTATTGGGGCGTCTGTGAAACTACTGGTACATGTGTGAAACTACTGGGACATCTCTAAAACTACTGGGACATCTGTTAAACTATTGGGACATCTGTGAAACTATGGGGATATCTGTGAAACTAATGGGAGATATGTGAAACTATTGGGACATCTGTGAAACTATGGGGACATCTGTGAAACTAATGGGACATATGTGAAACTATTGGGGCGTCTGTGAAACTACTGGTACATGTGTGAAACTACTGGGACATCTCTAAAACTATTAGGACATCTGTGAAACTATGGGGTCATCTGTGAAACTAATGGGACATATGTGAAACTATTTGGACATATTTGAAACTATTGGGACATCTGTGATACTATTGGGACATCTGTGAAACTACTGGTACATCTGTGAAACTGTGGGAACATCTGTTAACATATTGGGAAATCTGCAAACTACTGGGACATCTGTGAAACTATTGGGACATCTGTGAAACTATGGGGACATCTGTTAACCTACTGGGACATCTGTGAAACTACTGGGACATCTGTTAAACTACTGGGACATGTGTTAAACTATTGGGACATCTGTGAAACTATGGGGACATCTGTGAAACTAATGGGACATATGTGAAACTATTGGGGCATCTGTGAAACTACTGGGAAATGTGTGAAACTACTGGGACATCTGTAAAACTACTGGGACATCTGTTAAACTATTGAACATCTGTGAAACTATTGGGACATCTGTGAAACTAATGGGACATCTGTGAAACTAATGGGACATCTGTGAAACTATTGGGACATCTGTGAAACTATGGGGACATCTGTAAAATAATGGGACATATGTGAAACTATTGGGGCGTCTGTGAAACTACTGGTACATGTGTGAAACTAATGGGACATATGTGAAACTATTGGGACATCTGTGAAACTATTGGGACATCTGTGAAACTATTGGGACATCTGTGAAACTATGGGGACATCTGTGAAACTAATGGGACATGTGAAACTATTGGGACATGTGAAACTATTGGGACATCTGTGAAACTAATGGGACATATGTGAAACTATTGGGACATCTGTGAAACTATTGGGACATCTGTGAAACTACTGGTACATCTGTGAAACTATGGGGACATCTGTTAACCTATTGGGTTATCTGTAAAACTACTGGGACATCTGTGAAACTATTGGGACATCTCTGAAACTATGGGGACATCTGTTAACCTACTGGGACATCTGTGAAACTACTGGGACATCTGTTAAACTCCTGGGACATCTGTTAAACTATTGGGACATCTGTTAAACTATTGGGACATCTGTGAAACTATGGGGACATCTGTGAAACTATGGGGACATCTGTTAACCTACTGGGATATCTGTAAAACTACTGGGACATCTATGAAACTATTGGGACATCTGTGAAACTATGGGGACATCTGTTAACCTACTTGGACATCTGTGAAACTAATGGGACATGTGTGAAACTATTGGGGCGTCTGTGAAACTACTGGTACATGTGTGAAACTACTGGGACATCTCTAAAACTACTGGGACATCTGTTAAACTATTGGGACATCTGTGAAACTATGGGGACATCTGTGAAACTAATGGGACATATGTGAAACTATTGGGACATCTGTGAAACTAATGGGACATATGTGAAACTATTGGGACATCTGTGAAACTATTGGGACATCTGTGAAACTATGGGGACATCTGTGAAACTAATGGGACATATGTGAAACTATTGGGAAATCTGTGAAACTAATGGGACATATGTGAAACTATTGGGACATCTGTGAAACTATTGGGACATCTGTGAAACTACTGGTACATCTGTGAAACTATGGGGACATCTGTTTACCTATTGGGATATCTGTAAAACTACTGGGACATCTGTGAAAATATTGGGACATCTGTGAAACTATGGGGACATCTGTTAACCTACTGGGACATCTGTGAAACTACTGGGACATCTGTTAAACTACTGGGACATCTGTTAAACTATTGGGACATCTGTGAAACTATGGGGACATCTGTGAAACTGTGGGGACATCTGTTAACCTACTGGGATATCTGTAAAACTACTGGGACATCTATGAAACTATTGGGACATCTGTGAAACTATGGGGACATCTGTTAACCTACTTGGACATATGTGAAACTATTGGGGCGTCTGTGAAACTACTGGGACATCTTTGAAACTACTGGGACATCTGTAAAACTACTGGGACATATGTGAACCTATTGGGACATCTGTGAAACTATTGGGACATCTGTGAAACAACTGGGACATCTGTTAAACTATTGGGACATCTGTTAAACTATTGGACATCTGTGAAACTATTGGGACATCTGTGAAACTAATGGGTCATCTGTGAAACTAATGGGACATCTGTGAAACTATTGGGACATCTGTGAAACTATGGGGACATCTGTAAAAATAATGGGACATATGTGAAACTATTGGGGCGTCTGTGAAACTACTGGTACATGTGTGAAACTACTGGGACATCTCTAAAACTACTGGGACATCTGTTAAACTATTGGGACATCTGTGAAACTATGGGGACATCTGTGAAACTAATGGGACATATGTGAAACTATTGGGACATCTGTGAAACTATTGGGACATCTGTGAAACTATTGGGACATCTGTGAAACTATTGGGACATCTGTGAAACTATGGGGACATCTGTGAAACTAATGGGACATCTGTGAAACTATTGGGACATCTGTGAAACTATGGGGACATCTGTTAACCTACTGGGATATCTGTAAAACTACTGGGATATCTATGAAACTATTGGGACATCTGTGAAACTATGGGGACATCTGTTAACCTACTTGGACATCTGTGAAACTAATGGGACATATGTGAAACTATTGGGGCGTCTGTGAAACTACTGGGACATCTTTGAAATAACTGGGACATCTGTAAAACTACTGGGACATATGTGAACCTATTGGGACATCTGTGAAACTATTGGGACATCTGTGAAACTATTGGGACATCTGTGAAACAAGTGGGACATCTGTTAAACTATTGGGACATCTGTTAAACTCCTGGGACATCTGTGAAACTATTGGGACATGGGTGAAACTATTGGGACATCTGTAAAACTACTGGGACATCTGTTAAACTATTGGACATCTGTGAAACTATTGGGACATCTGTGAAACTAATGGGACATCTGTGAAACTATTGGGACATCTGTGAAACTATGGGGACATGTGTAAAAATAATCGGACATATGTGAAACTATTGTGGCGTCTGTGAAACTACTGGTACATGTGTGAAACTACTGGGACCTCTGTGAAACTGTGGGGACATCTGTTAACATATTGGGATATCTGTAAAACTACTGGGACATCTGTGAAACTATTGGGACATCTGTGAAACTATGGGGACATCTGTTAACCTACTGGGACATCTGTGAAACTACTGGGACATCTGTTAAACTACTGGGACATCTGTGAAACTATGGGGACATCTGTGAAACTAATGGGACATATGTGAAACTATTGGGGCGTCTGTGAAACTATTGGAATATCTGTGAAACTATGGGGTCATCTGTGAAACTAATGGGACATTTGTGAAACTATTGGGACATCTGTGAAACTATGGGGACATCTGTTAACCTACTGGGACATCTGTTAACCTACTGGGACATCTGTGAAACGACTGGGACATCTGTTAAACTACTGGGACATGTGTTAAACTATTGGGACATCTGTGAAACTATGGGGACATCTGTTAACCTACTGGGATATCTGTAAAACTACTGGGACATCTGTGAAAATATTGGGACATCTGTGAAACTATGGGGACATCTGTTAACCTACTGGGGCATCTGTGAAACTACTGGGACATCTGTTAAACTACTGGGACATCTGTTAAACTATTGGGACATCTGTGAAACTATGGGGACATCTGTGAAACTGTGAGGACATCTGTTAACCTACTGGGATATCTGTAAAACTACTGGGACATCTATGAAACTATTGGGACATCTGTGAAACTATGGGGACATCTGTTAACCTACTTGGACATATGTGAAACTATTGGGGCGTCTGTGAAACTACTGGGACATCTTTGAAACTACTGGGACATCTGTAAAACTACTGGGACATATGTGAACCTATTGGGACATCTGTGAAACTATTGGGACATCTGTGAAACAACTGGGACATCTGTTAAACTATTGGGACATCTGTTAAACTATTGGACATCTGTGAAACTATTGGGACATCTGTGAAACGGATGGGTCATCTGTGAAACTAATGGGACATCTATGAAACTAATGGGACATCTGTGAAACTATTGGGACATCTGTGAAACTATGGGGACATCTGTAAAAATAATGGGACATATTTGAAACTATTGGGGCGTCTGTGAAACTACTGGTACATGTGTGAAACTACTGGGACATCTCTAAAACTACTGGGACATCTGTTAAACTATTGGGACATCTGTGAAACTATGGGGACATCTGTGAAACTAATGGGACATATGTGAAACTATTGGGACATCTGTGAAACTATGGGGACATCTGTGAAACTATTGGGACATCTGTGAAACTATGGGGACATCTGTGAAACTAATGGGACATCTGTGAAACTATTGGGACATCTGTGAAACTATGGGGACATCTGTTAACCTACTGGGATATCTGTAAAACTACTGGGATATCTATGAAACTATTGGGACATCTGTGAAACTATGGGGACATCTGTTAACCTACTTGGACATCTGTGAAACTAATGGGACATATGTGAAACTATTGGGGCGTCTGTGAAACTACTGGGACATCTTTGAAACTACTGGGACATCTGTAAAACTACTGGGACATATGTGAACCTATTGGGACATCTGTGAAACTATTGGGACATCTGTGAAACTATTGGGACATCTGTGAAACAAGTGGGACATCTGTTAAACTATTGGGACATCTGTTAAACTCCTGGGACATCTGTGAAACTATTGGGACATGGGTGAAACTATTGGGACATCTGTAAAACTACTGGGACATCTGTTAAACTATTGGACATCTGTGAAACTTTTGGGACATCTGTGAAACTAATGGGACATCTGTGAAACTATTGGGACATCTGTGAAACTATGGGGACATGTGTAAAAATAATCGGACATATGTGAAACTATTGTGGCGTCTGTGAAACTACTGGTACATGTGTGAAACTACTGGGACATCTGTGAAACTGTGGGGACATCTGTTAACATATTGGGATATCTGTAAAACTACTGGGACATCTGTGAAACTATTGGGACATCTGTGAAACTATGGGGACATCTGTTAACCTACTGGGACATCTGTGAAACTACTGGGACATCTGTTAAACTACTGGGACATCTGTGAAACTATGGGGACATCTGTGAAACTAATGGGACATATGTGAAACTATTGGGGCGTCTGTGAAACTATTGGAATATCTGTGAAACTATGGGGTCATCTGTGAAACTAATGGGACATTTGTGAAACTATTGGGACATCTGTGAAACTATGGGGACATCTGTGAAACTAATGGGACATATGTGAAACTATTGGGACATCTGTGAAACTAATGGGACATATGTGAAACTATTGCGACATCTGTGAAACTATTGGGACATCTGTGAAACTACTGGTACATCTGTGAAACTATGGGGACATCTGTGAAACTATGGGGACATCTGTTAACCTACTGGGACATCTGTGAAACTACTGGGACATCTGTGAAACTATGGGGACATCTGTTAACCTACTGGGATATCTGTAAAACTACTGGGATATCTATGAAACTATTGGGACATCTGTGAAACTATGGGGACATCTGTTAACCTACTTGGACATCTGTGAAACTAATGGGACATATGTGAAACTATTGGGGCGTCTTTGAAACTACTGGGACATCTTTGAAACTACTGGGACATCTGTAAAACTACTGGGACATATGTGAACCTATTGGGACATCTGTGAAACTATTGGGACATCTGTGAAACTATTGGGACATCTGTGAAACAAGTGGGACATCTGTTAAACTATTGGGACATCTGTTAAACTCCTGGGACATCTGTGAAACTATTGGGACATGGGTGAAACTATTGGGACATCTGTAAAACTACTGGGACATCTGTTAAACTATTGGACATCTGTGAAACTTTTGGGACATCTGTGAAACTAATGGGACATCTGTGAAACTATTGGGACATCTGTGAAACTATGGGGACATGTGTAAAAATAATCGGACATATGTGAAACTATTGTGGCGTCTGTGAAACTACTGGTACATGTGTGAAACTACTGGGACATCTGTGAAACTGTGGGGACATCTGTTAACATATTGGGATATCTGTAAAACTACTGGGACATCTGTGAAACTATTGGGACATCTGTGAAACTATGGGGACATCTGTTAACCTACTGGGACATCTGTGAAACTACTGGGACATCTGTTAAACTACTTGGACATCTGTGAAACTATGGGGACATCTGTGAAACTAATGGGACATATGTGAAACTATTGGGG
Organism: Petromyzon marinus; assembly: GCF_048934315.1. NCBI lineage: Eukaryota > Metazoa > Chordata > Hyperoartia > Petromyzontiformes > Petromyzontidae > Petromyzon > Petromyzon marinus. Next base: position 21,533,863 of record NC_133672.1, on the reverse strand, counting down.
CGTCTGTGAAACTACTGGGACATCTTTGAAACTACTGGGACATCTGTAAAACTACTGGGACATATGTGAACCTATTGGGACATCTGTGAAACTATTGGGACATCTGTGAAACAACTGGGACATCTGTTAAACTATTGGGACATCTGTTAAACTATTGGACATCTGTGAAACTATTGGGACATCTGTGAAACTAATGGGTCATCTGTGAAACTAATGGGACATCTGTGAAACTATTGGGACATCTGTGAAACTATGGGGACATCTGTAAAAATAATGGGACATATGTGAAACTATTGGGGCGTCTGTGAAACTACTGGTACATGTGTGAAACTACTGGGACATCTCTAAAACTACTGGGACATCTGTTAAACTATTGGGACATCTGTGAAACTATGGGGACATCTGTGAAACTAATGGGACATATGTGAAACTATTGGGACATCTGTGAAACTATTGGGACATCTGTGAAACTATTGGGACATCTGTGAAACTATTGGGACATCTGTGAAACTATGGGGACATCTGTGAAACTAATGGGACATCTGTGAAACTATTGGGACATCTGTGAAACTATGGGGACATCTGTTAACCTACTGGGATATCTGTAAAACTACTGGGATATCTATGAAACTATTGGGACATCTGTGAAACTATGGGGACATCTGTTAACCTACTTGGACATCTGTGAAACTAATGGGACATATGTGAAACTATTGGGGCGTCTGTGAAACTACTGGGACATCTTTGAAATAACTGGGACATCTGTAAAACTACTGGGACATATGTGAACCTATTGGGACATCTGTGAAACTATTGGGACATCTGTGAAACTATTGGGACATCTGTGAAACAAGTGGGACATCTGTTAAACTATTGGGACATCTGTTAAACTCCTGGGACATCTGTGAAACTATTGGGACATGGGTGAAACTATTGGGACATCTGTAAAACTACTGGGACATCTGTTAAACTATTGGACATCTGTGAAACTATTGGGACATCTGTGAAACTAATGGGACATCTGTGAAACTATTGGGACATCTGTGAAACTATGGGGACATGTGTAAAAATAATTGGACATATGTGAAACTATTGTGGCGTCTGTGAAACTACTGGTACATGTGTGAAACTACTGGGACCTCTGTGAAACTGTGGGGACATCTGTTAACATATTGGGATATCTGTAAAACTACTGGGACATCTGTGAAACTATTGGGACATCTGTGAAACTATGGGGACATCTGTTAACCTACTGGGACATCTGTGAAACTACTGGGACATCTGTTAAACTACTGGGACATCTGTGAAACTATGGGGACATCTGTGAAACTAATGGGACATATGTGAAACTATTGGGGCGTCTGTGAAACTATTGGAATATCTGTGAAACTATGGGGTCATCTGTGAAACTAATGGGACATTTGTGAAACTATTGGGACATCTGTGAAACTATGGGGACATCTGTTAACCTACTGGGACATCTGTTAACCTACTGGGACATCTGTGAAACGACTGGGACATCTGTTAAACTACTGGGACATGTGTTAAACTATTGGGACATCTGTGAAACTATGGGGACATCTGTTAACCTACTGGGATATCTGTAAAACTACTGGGACATCTGTGAAAATATTGGGACATCTGTGAAACTATGGGGACATCTGTTAACCTACTGGGGCATCTGTGAAACTACTGGGACATCTGTTAAACTACTGGGACATCTGTTAAACTATTGGGACATCTGTGAAACTATGGGGACATCTGTGAAACTGTGAGGACATCTGTTAACCTACTGGGATATCTGTAAAACTACTGGGACATCTATGAAACTATTGGGACATCTGTGAAACTATGGGGACATCTGTTAACCTACTTGGACATATGTGAAACTATTGGGGCGTCTGTGAAACTACTGGGACATCTTTGAAACTACTGGGACATCTGTAAAACTACTGGGACATATGTGAACCTATTGGGACATCTGTGAAACTATTGGGACATCTGTGAAACAACTGGGACATCTGTTAAACTATTGGGACATCTGTTAAACTATTGGACATCTGTGAAACTATTGGGACATCTGTGAAACGGATGGGTCATCTGTGAAACTAATGGGACATCTATGAAACTAATGGGACATCTGTGAAACTATTGGGACATCTGTGAAACTATGGGGACATCTGTAAAAATAATGGGACATATTTGAAACTATTGGGGCGTCTGTGAAACTACTGGTACATGTGTGAAACTACTGGGACATCTCTAAAACTACTGGGACATCTGTTAAACTATTGGGACATCTGTGAAACTATGGGGACATCTGTGAAACTAATGGGACATATGTGAAACTATTGGGACATCTGTGAAACTATGGGGACATCTGTGAAACTATTGGGACATCTGTGAAACTATGGGGACATCTGTGAAACTAATGGGACATCTGTGAAACTATTGGGACATCTGTGAAACTATGGGGACATCTGTTAACCTACTGGGATATCTGTAAAACTACTGGGATATCTATGAAACTATTGGGACATCTGTGAAACTATGGGGACATCTGTTAACCTACTTGGACATCTGTGAAACTAATGGGACATATGTGAAACTATTGGGGCGTCTGTGAAACTACTGGGACATCTTTGAAACTACTGGGACATCTGTAAAACTACTGGGACATATGTGAACCTATTGGGACATCTGTGAAACTATTGGGACATCTGTGAAACTATTGGGACATCTGTGAAACAAGTGGGACATCTGTTAAACTATTGGGACATCTGTTAAACTCCTGGGACATCTGTGAAACTATTGGGACATGGGTGAAACTATTGGGACATCTGTAAAACTACTGGGACATCTGTTAAACTATTGGACATCTGTGAAACTTTTGGGACATCTGTGAAACTAATGGGACATCTGTGAAACTATTGGGACATCTGTGAAACTATGGGGACATGTGTAAAAATAATCGGACATATGTGAAACTATTGTGGCGTCTGTGAAACTACTGGTACATGTGTGAAACTACTGGGACATCTGTGAAACTGTGGGGACATCTGTTAACATATTGGGATATCTGTAAAACTACTGGGACATCTGTGAAACTATTGGGACATCTGTGAAACTATGGGGACATCTGTTAACCTACTGGGACATCTGTGAAACTACTGGGACATCTGTTAAACTACTGGGACATCTGTGAAACTATGGGGACATCTGTGAAACTAATGGGACATATGTGAAACTATTGGGGCGTCTGTGAAACTATTGGAATATCTGTGAAACTATGGGGTCATCTGTGAAACTAATGGGACATTTGTGAAACTATTGGGACATCTGTGAAACTATGGGGACATCTGTGAAACTAATGGGACATATGTGAAACTATTGGGACATCTGTGAAACTAATGGGACATATGTGAAACTATTGCGACATCTGTGAAACTATTGGGACATCTGTGAAACTACTGGTACATCTGTGAAACTATGGGGACATCTGTGAAACTATGGGGACATCTGTTAACCTACTGGGACATCTGTGAAACTACTGGGACATCTGTGAAACTATGGGGACATCTGTTAACCTACTGGGATATCTGTAAAACTACTGGGATATCTATGAAACTATTGGGACATCTGTGAAACTATGGGGACATCTGTTAACCTACTTGGACATCTGTGAAACTAATGGGACATATGTGAAACTATTGGGGCGTCTGTGAAACTACTGGGACATCTTTGAAACTTCTGGGACATCTGTAAAACTACTGGGACATATGTGAACCTATTGGGACATCTGTGAAACTATTGGGACATCTGTGAAACTATTGGGACATCTGTGAAACAAGTGGGACATCTGTTAAACTATTGGGACATCTGTTAAACTCCTGGGACATCTGTGAAACTATTGGGACATGGGTGAAACTATTGGGACATCTGTAAAACTACTGGGACATCTGTTAAACTATTGGACATCTGTGAAACTTTTGGGACATCTGTGAAACTAATGGGACATCTGTGAAACTATTGGGACATCTGTGAAACTATGGGGACATGTGTAAAAATAATCGGACATATGTGAAACTATTGTGGCGTCTGTGAAACTACTGGTACATGTGTGAAACTACTGGGACATCTGTGAAACTGTGGGGACATCTGTTAACATATTGGGATATCTGTAAAACTACTGGGACATCTGTGAAACTATTGGGACATCTGTGAAACTATGGGGACATCTGTTAACCTACTGGGACATCTGTGAAACTACTGGGACATCTGTTAAACTACTTGGACATCTGTGAAACTATGGGGACATCTGTGAAACTAATGGGACATATGTGAAACTATTGGGGCGTCTGTGAAACTATTGGAATATCTGTGAAACTATGGGGTCATCTGTGAAACTAATGGGACATTTGTGAAACTATTGGGACATCTGTGAAACTATGGGGACATCTGTGAAACTAATGGGACATATGTGAAACTATTGGGACATCTGTGAAACTAATGGGACATATGTGAAACTATTGCGACATCTGTGAAACTATTGGGACATCTGTGAAACTACTGGTACATCTGTGAAACTATGGGGACATCTGTTAACCTATTGGGATATCTGTAAAACTACTGGGACATCTGTGAAACTATTGGGACATCTGTGAAACTATGGGGACATCTGTTAACCTACTGGGACATCTGTGAAACTACTGGGACATCTGTTAAACTACTGGGACATCTGTTAAACTATTGGGACATCTGTGAAACTATGGGGACATCTGTGAAACTATGGGGACATCTGTTAACCTATTGGGATATCTGTAAAACTACTGGGACATCTATGAAACTATTGGAACATCTGTGAAACTATGGGGACATCTGTTAACCTACTTGGACATCTGTGAAACTAATGGGACATTTGTGAAACTATTGGGGCGTCTGTGAAACTACTGGGACATCTTTGAAACTACTGGGACATCTGTAAAACTACTGGGACATATGTGAACCTATTGGGACATCTGTGAAACTTTTGGGACATCTGTGAAACTATTGGGACATCTGTGAATCAACTGGGACATCTATTAAACTATTGGGACATCTGTTAAACTCCTGGGACATCTGTGAAACTATGGGGACATGGGGGAAACTATTGGTACATCTGTTAAACTATTGGGACATCTGTGAAACTACTGGGACATCTGTGAAACTATGGGGACATCTGTGAAACTAATGGGACATATGTGAAACTATTGGGGCGTCTGTGAAACTACTGGGACATGTGTGATACTATTGGGACATCTGTGAAACTGCTGGTACATCTGTGAAACTTTGGGGACATCTGTTAACATATTGGGATATCTGTAAAACTACTGGGACATCTGTGAAACTATTGGGACATCTGTGAAACTATGGGGACATCTGTTAACCTACTGGGACATCTGTGAAACGACTGGGACATCTGTTAAACTACTGGGACATGTGTTAAACTATTGGGACATCTGTGAAACTATGGGGACATCTGTTAACCTACTGGGATATCTGTAAAACTACTGGGACATCTGTTAAACGATTGGGACATCTGTGAAACTATGGGGACATCTGTTAACCTACTGGGACATCTGTGAAACTACTGGGACATATGTGAACCTATTGGGACATCTGTGAAACTATTGGGACATCTGTGAAACTATTGGGACATCTGTGAAACTATGGGGACATCTGTAAAACTAATGGGACATATGTGAAACTATTGGGGCGTCTGGGAAACTACTGGTACATGTGTGAAACTACTGGGACATCTCTAAAACTACTGGGACATCTGTTAAACTATTGGGACATCTGTGAAACTATGGGGACATCTGTGAAACTAATGGGACATATGTGAAACTATTGGGACATCTGTGAAACTATTGGGACATCTGTGAAACTACTGGTACATCTGTGAAACTATGGGGACATCTGTTAACCTATTGGGATATCTGTAAAACTACTGGGACATCTGTGAAACTACTGGGACATCTGTGAAACTATGGGGACATCTGTTAACCTACTGGGATATCTGTAAAACTACTGGGATATCTATGAAACTATTGGGACATCTGTGAAACTATGGGGACATCTGTTAACCTACTTGGACATCTGTGAAACTAATGGGACATATGTGAAACTATTGGGGCGTCTGTGAAGCTACTGGGACATCTTTGAAACTACTGGGACATCTGTAAAACTACTGGGACATATGTGAACCTATTGGGACATCTGTGAAACTATTGGGACATCTGTGAAACTATTGGGACATCTGTGAAACAAGTGGGACATCTGTTAAACTATTGGGACATCTGTTAAACTCCTGGGACATCTGTGAAACTATTGGGACATGGGTGAAACTATTGGGACATCTGTAAAACTACTGGGACATCTGTTAAACTATTGGACATCTGTGAAACTTTTGGGACATCTGTGAAACTAATGGGACATCTGTGAAACTATTGGGACATCTGTGAAACTATGGGGACATGTGTAAAAATAATCGGACATATGTGAAACTATTGTGGCGTCTGTGAAACTACTGGTACATGTGTGAAACTACTGGGACATCTGTGAAACTGTGGGGACATCTGTTAACATATTGGGATATCTGTAAAACTACTGGGACATCTGTGAAACTATTGGGACATCTGTGAAACTATGGGGACATCTGTTAACCTACTGGGACATCTGTGAAACTACTGGGACATCTGTTAAACTACTGGGACATCTGTGAAACTATGGGGACATCTGTGAAACTAATGGGACATATGTGAAACTATTGGGGCGTCTGTGAAACTATTGGAATATCTGTGAAACTATGGGGTCATCTGTGAAACTAATGGGACATTTGTGAAACTATTGGGACATCTGTGAAACTATGGGGACATCTGTGAAACTAATGGGACATATGTGAAACTATTGGGAAATCTGTGAAACTAATGGGACATATGTGAACCTATTGGGACATCTGTGAAACTTTTGGGACATCTGTGAAACTATTGGGACATCTGTTAAACTATTGGGACATCTGTTAAACTCCTGGGACATCTGTGAAACTATGGGGACATGGGGGAAACTATTGGTACATCTGTTAAACTATTGGGACATCTGTGAAACTACTGGGACATCTGTGAAACTATGGGGACATCTGTGAAACTAATGGGACATATGTGAAACTATTGGGGCATCTGTGAAACTACTGGGACATGTGTGATACTATTGGGACATCTGTGAAACTGCTGGTACATCTGTGAAACTTTGGGGACATCTGTTAACATATTGGGATATCTGTAAAACTACTGGGACATCTGTGAAACTATTGGGACATCTGTGAAACTATGGGGACATCTGTTAACCTACTGGGACATCTGTGAAACGACTGGGACATCTGTTAAACTACTGGGACATGTGTTAAACTATTGGGACATCTGTGAAACTATGGGGACATCTGTTAACCTACTGGGATATCTGTAAAACTACTGGGACATCTGTTAAACGATTGGGACATCTGTGAAACTATGGGGACATCTGTTAACCTACTGGGACATCTGTGAAACTACTGGGACATATGTGAACCTATTGGGACATCTGTGAAACTATTGGGACATCTGTGAAACTATTGGGACATCTGTGAAACAACTGGGACATCTGTTAAACTAGTGGGACATCTGTTAAACTCCTGGGACATCTGTGAAACTATTGGGACATGGGTGAAACTATTGGAACATCTGTTAAACTATTGGGACATCTGTGAAACTACTGGTACATCTGTGAAACTATTGGGACATCTGTGAAACTATGGGGACATCTGTAAAACTAATGGGACATATGTGAAACTATTGGGGCGTCTGGGAAACTACTGGTACATGTGTGAAACTACTGGGACATCTCTAAAACTACTGGGACATCTGTTAAACTATTGGGACATCTGTGAAACTATGGGGATATCTGTGAAACTAATGGGACATATGTGAAACTATTGGGACATCTGTGAAACTATTGGGACATCTGTGAAACTACTGGTACATCTGTGAAACTATGGGGACATCTGTTAACCTATTGGGATATCTGTAAAACTACTGGGACATCTGTGAAACTACTGGGACATCTGTGAAACTATGGGGACATCTGTTAACCTACTGGGATATCTGTAAAACTACTGGGATATCTATGAAACTATTGGGACATCTGTGAAACTATGGGGACATCTGTTAACCTACTTGGACATCTGTGAAACTAATGGGACATATGTGAAACTATTGGGGCGTCTGTGAAGCTACTGGGACATCTTTGAAACTACTGGGACATCTGTAACACTACTGGGACATATGTGAACCTATTGGGACATCTGTGAAACTATTGGGACATCTGTGAAACTATTGGGACATCTGTGAAACAAGTGGGACATCTGTTAAACTATTGGGACATCTGTTAAACTCCTGGGACATCTGTGAAACTATTGGGACATGGGTGAAACTATTGGGACATCTGTAAAACTACTGGGACATCTGTTAAACTATTGGACATCTGTGAAACTTTTGGGACATCTGTGAAACTAATGGGACATCTGTGAAACTATTGGGACATCTGTGAAACTATGGGGACATGTGTAAAAATAATCGGACATATGTGAAACTATTGTGGCGTCTGTGAAACTACTGGTACATGTGTGAAACTACTGGGACATCTGTGAAACTGTGGGGACATCTGTTAACATATTGGGATATCTGTAAAACTACTGGGACATCTGTGAAACTATTGGGACATCTGTGAAACTATGGGGACATCTGTTAACCTACTGGGACATCTGTGAAACTACTGGGACATCTGTTAAACTACTGGGACATCTGTGAAACTATGGGGACATATGTGAAACTATTGGGGCGTCTGTGAAACTATTGGGACATCTGTGAAACTATGGGGACATCTGTGAAACTAATGGGACATATGTGAAACTATTGGGACATCTGTGAAACTAATGGGACATATGTGAAACTATTGGGACATCTGTGAAACTATGGGGACATCTGTTAACCTACTGGGACATCTGTGAAACTACTGGGACATCTGTTAAACTACTGGGACATCTGTTAAACTATTGGGACATCTGTTAAACTATTGGGACATCTGTGAAACTATGGGGACATCTGTGAAACTATGGGGACATCTGTTAACCTACTGGGATATCTGTAAAACTACTGGGACATCTATGAAACTATTGGAACATCTGTGAAACTATGGGGACATCTGTTAACCTACTTGGACATCTGTGAAACTAATGGGACATTTGTTAAACTATTGTGGCGTCTGTGAAACTACTGGGACATCTTTGAAACTACTGGGACATCTGTAAAACTACTGGGACATATGTGAACCTATTGGGACATCTGTGAAACTTTTGGGACATCTGTGAAACTATTGGGACATCTGTGAAACAACTGGGACATCTATTAAACTATTGGGACATCTGTTAAACTCCTGGGACATCTGTGAAACTATGGGGACATGGGGGAAACTATTGGTACATCTGTTAAACTATTGGGACATCTGTGAAACTACTGGGACATCTGTGAAACTATGGGGACATCTGTGAAACTATTGGGACATGGGTGAAACTATTGGGGCGTCTGTGAAACTACTGGGACATGTGTGATACTATTGGGACATCTGTGAAACTGCTGGTACATCTGTGAAACTTTGGGGACATCTGTTAACATATTGGGATATCTGTAAAACTACTGGGACATCTGTGAAACTATTGGGACATCTGTGAAACTATGGGGACATCTGTTAACCTACTGGGACATCTGTGAAACGACTGGGACATCTGTTAAACTACTGGGACATGTGTTAAACTATTGGGACATCTGTGAAACTATGGGGACATCTGTTAACCTACTGGGATATCTGTAAAACTACTGGGACATCTGTTAAACGATTGGGACATCTGTGAAACTATGGGGACATCTGTTAACCTACTGGGACATCTGTGAAACTACTGGGACATATGTGAACCTATTGGGACATCTGTGAAACTATTGGGACATCTGTGAAACTATTGGGACATCTGTGAAACAACTGGGACATCTGTTAAACTAGTGGGACATCTGTTAAACTCCTGGGACATCTGTGAAACTATTGGGACATGGGTGAAACTATTGGAACATCTGTTAAACTATTGGGACATCTGTGAAACTACTGGTACATCTGTGAAACTATTGGGACATCTGTGAAACTATGGGGACATCTGTAAAACTAATGGGACATATGTGAAACTATTGGGGCGTCTGGGAAACTACTGGTACATGTGTGAAACTACTGGGACATCTCTAAAACTACTGGGACATCTGTTAAACTATTGGGACATCTGTGAAACTATGGGGATATCTGTGAAACTAATGGGACATATGTGAAACTATTGGGACATCTGTGAAACTATTGGGACATCTGTGAAACTACTGGTACATCTGTGAAACTATGGGGACATCTGTTAACCTATTGGGATATCTGTAAAACTACTGGGACATCTGTGAAACTACTGGGACATCTGTGAAACTATGGGGACATCTGTTAACCTACTTGGACATCTGTGAAACTAATGGGACATATGTGAAACTATTGGGGCGTCTGTGAAGCTACTGGGACATCTTTGAAACTACTGGGACATCTGTAAAACTACTGGGACATATGTGAACCTATTGGGACATCTGTGAAACTATGGGGACATCTGTTAACCTACTGGGATATCTGTAAAACTACTGGGACATCTATGAAACTATTGGAACATCTGTGAAACTATGGGGACATCTGTTAACCTACTTGGACATCTGTGAAACTAATGGGACATTTGTGAAACTATTGGGGCGTCTGTGAAACTACTGGGACATCTTTGAAACTACTGGGACATCTGTAAAACTACTGGGACATATGTGAACCTATTGGGACATCTGTGAAACTTTTGGGACATCTGTGAAACTTTTGGGACATCTGTGAAACTATGGGGACATCTGTAAAACTAATGGGACATATGTGAAACTATTGGGGCGTCTGGGAAACTACTGGTACATGTGTGAAACTACTGGGACATCTCTAAAACTACTGGGACATCTGTTAAACTATTGGGACATCTGTGAAACTATGGGGATATCTGTGAAACTAATGGGACATATGTGAAACTATTGGGACATCTGTGAAACTATTGGGACATCTGTGAAACTACTGGTACATCTGTGAAACTATGGGGACATCTGTTAACCTATTGGGATATCTGTAAAACTACTGGGACATCTGTGAAACTACTGGGACATCTGTGAATCTATGGGGACATCTGTTAACCTACTGGGATATCTGTAAAACTACTGGGATATCTATGAAACTATTGGGACATCTGTGAAACTATGGGGACATCTGTTAACCTACTTGGACATCTGTGAAACTAATGGGACATATGTGAAACTATTGGGGCGTCTGTGAAGCTACTGGGACATCTTTGAAACTACTGGGACATCTGTAACACTACTGGGACATATGTGAACCTATTGGGACATCTGTGAAACTATTGGGACATCTGTGAAACTATTGGGACATCTGTGAAACAAGTGGGACATCTGTTAAACTATTGGGACATCTGTTAAACTCCTGGGACATCTGTGAAACTATTGGGACATGGGTGAAACTATTGGGACATCTGTAAAACTACTGGGACATCTGTTAAACTATTGGACATCTGTGAAACTTTTGGGACATCTGTGAAACTAATGGGACATCTGTGAAACTATTGGGACATCTGTGAAACTATGGGGACATGTGTAAAAATAATCGGACATATGTGAAACTATTGTGGCGTCTGTGAAACTACTGGTACATGTGTGAAACTACTGGGACATCTGTGAAACTGTGGGGACATCTGTTAACATATTGGGATATCTGTAAAACTACTGGGACATCTGTGAAACTATTGGGACATCTGTGAAACTATGGGGACATCTGTTAACCTACTGGGACATCTGTGAAACTACTGGGACATCTGTTAAACTACTGGGACATCTGTGAAACTATGGGGACATATGTGAAACTATTGGGGCGTCTGTGAAACTATTGGGACATCTGTGAAACTATGGGGACATCTGTGAAACTAATGGGACATATGTGAAACTATTGGGACATCTGTGAAACTAATGGGACATATGTGAAACTATTGGGACATCTGTGAAACTATGGGGACATCTGTTAACCTACTGGGACATCTGTGAAACTACTGGGACATCTGTTAAACTACTGGGACATCTGTTAAACTATTGGGACATCTGTTAAACTATTGGGACATCTGTGAAACTATGGGGACATCTGTGAAACTATGGGGACATCTGTTAACCTACTGGGATATCTGTAAAACTACTGGGACATCTATGAAACTATTGGAACATCTGTGAAACTATGGGGACATCTGTTAACCTACTTGGACATCTGTGAAACTAATGGGACATTTGTGAAACTATTGGGGCGTCTGTGAAACTACTGGGACATCTTTGAAACTACTGGGACATCTGTAAAACTACTGGGACATATGTGAACCTATTGGGACATCTGTGAAACTTTTGGGACATCTGTGAAACTATTGGGACATCTGTGAAACAACTGGGACATCTATTAAACTATTGGGACATCTGTGAAACTATGGGGACATCTGTTAACCTACTGGGATATCTGTAAAACTACTGGGACATCTGTTAAACGATTGGGACATCTGTGAAACTATGGGGACATCTGTTAACCTACTGGGACATCTGTGAAACTACTGGGACATATGTGAACCTATTGGGACATCTGTGAAACTATTGGGACATCTGTGAAACTATTGGGACATCTGTGAAACAACTGGTACATCTGTGAAACTTTGGGGACATCTGTTAACATATTGGGATATCTGTAAAACTACTGGGACATCTGTGAAACTATTGGAACATCTGTTAAACTATGGGGACATCTGTGAAACTACTGGTACATCTGTGAAACTATTGGGACATCTGTTAAACTACTGGGACATGTGTTAAACTATTGGGACATCTGTGAAACTATGGGGACATCTGTTAACCTACTGGGATATCTGTAAAACTACTGGGACATCTGTTAAACGATTGGGACATCTGTGAAACTATGGGGACATCTGTTAACCTACTGGGACATCTGTGAAACTACTGGGACATATGTGAACCTATTGGGACATCTGTGAAACTATTGGGACATCTGTGAAACTATTGGGACATCTGTGAAACAACTGGGACATCTGTTAAACTAGTGGGACATCTGTTAAACTCCTGGGACATCTGTGAAACTATTGGGACATGGGTGAAACTATTGGAACATCTGTTAAACTATTGGGACATCTGTGAAACTACTGGTACATCTGTGAAACTATTGGGACATCTGTGAAACTATGGGGACATCTGTAAAACTAATGGGACATATGTGAAACTATTGGGGCGTCTGGGAAACTACTGGTACATGTGTGAAACTACTGGGACATCTCTAAAACTACTGGGACATCTGTTAAACTATTGGGACATCTGTGAAACTATGGGGATATCTGTGAAACTAATGGGACATATGTGAAACTATTGGGACATCTGTGAAACTATTGGGACATCTGTGAAACTACTGGTACATCTGTGAAACTATGGGGACATCTGTTAACCTATTGGGATATCTGTAAAACTACTGGGACATCTGTGAAACTACTGGGACATCTGTGAAACTATGGGGACATCTGTTAACCTACTTGGACATCTGTGAAACTAATGGGACATATGTGAAACTATTGGGGCGTCTGTGAAGCTACTGGGACATCTTTGAAACTACTGGGACATCTGTAAAACTACTGGGACATATGTGAACCTATTGGGACATCTGTGAAACTATGGGGACATCTGTTAACCTACTGGGATATCTGTAAAACTACTGGGACATCTATGAAACTATTGGAACATCTGTGAAACTATGGGGACATCTGTTAACCTACTTGGACATCTGTGAAACTAATGGGACATTTGTGAAACTATTGGGGCGTCTGTGAAACTACTGGGACATCTTTGAAACTACTGGGACATCTATTAAACTATTGGGACATCTGTTAAACTCCTGGGACATCTGTGAAACTATGGGGACATGGGGGAAACTATTGGTACATCTGTTAAACTATTGGGACATCTGTGAAACTACTGGGACATCTGTGAAACTATGGGGACATCTGTGAAACTAATGGGACATATGTGAAACTATTGGGGCGTCTGTGAAACTACTGGGACATGTGTGATACTATTGGGACATCTGTGAAACTGCTGGTACATCTGTGAAACTTTGGGGACATCTGTTAACATATTGGGATATCTGTAAAACTACTGGGACATCTGTGAAACTATTGGGACATCTGTGAAACTATGGGGACATCTGTTAACCTACTGGGACATCTGTGAAACGACTGGGACATCTGTTAAACTACTGGGACATGTGTTAAACTATTGGGACATCTGTGAAACTATGGGGACATCTGTTAACCTACTGGGATATCTGTAAAACTACTGGGACATCTGTTAAACGATTGGGACATCTGTGAAACTATGGGGACATCTGTTAACCTACTGGGACATCTGTGAAACTACTGGGACATATGTGAACCTATTGGGACATCTGTGAAACTATTGGGACATCTGTGAAACTATTGGGACATCTGTGAAACAACTGGGACATCTGTTAAACTAGTGGGACATCTGTTAAACTCCTGGGACATCTGTGAAACTATTGGGACATGGGTGAAACTATTGGAACATCTGTTAAACTATTGGGACATCTGTGAAACTACTGGTACATCTGTGAAACTATTGGGACATCTGTGAAACTATGGGGACATCTGTAAAACTAATGGGACATATGTGAAACTATTGGGGCGTCTGGGAAACTACTGGTACATGTGTGAAACTACTGGGACATCTCTAAAACTACTGGGACATCTGTTAAACTATTGGGACATCTGTGAAACTATGGGGATATCTGTGAAACTAATGGGACATATGTGAAACTATTGGGACATCTGTGAAACTATTGGGACATCTGTGAAACTACTGGTACATCTGTGAAACTATGGGGACATCTGTTAACCTATTGGGATATCTGTAAAACTACTGGGACATCTGTGAAACTACTGGGACATCTGTGAAACTATGGGGACATCTGTTAACCTACTGAGATATCTGTAAAACTACTGGGATATCTATGAAACTATTGGGACATCTGTGAAACTATGGGGACATCTGTTAACCTACTTGGACATCTGTGAAACTAATGGGACATATGTGAAACTATTGGGGCGTCTGTGAAGCTACTGGGACATCTTTGAAACTACTGGGACATCTGTAAAACTACTGGGACATATGTGAACCTATTGGGACATCTGTGAAACTATGGGGACATCTGTTAACCTACTGGGATATCTGTAAAACTACTGGGACATCTATGAAACTATTGGAACATCTGTGAAACTATGGGGACATCTGTTAACCTACTTGGACATCTGTGAAACTAATGGGACATTTGTGAAACTATTGGGGCGTCTGTGAAACTACTGGGACATCTTTGAAACTACTGGGACATCTGTAAAACTACTGGGACATATGTGAACCTATTGGGACATCTGTGAAACTTTTGGGACATCTGTGAAACTATTGGGACATCTGTGAAACAACTGGGACATCTATTAAACTATTGGGACATCTGTTAAACTCCTGGGACATCTGTGAAACTATGGGGACATGGGGGAAACTATTGGTACATCTGTTAAACTATTGGGACATCTGTGAAACTACTGGGACATCTGTGAAACTATGGGGACATCTGTGAAACTAATGGGACATATGTGAAACTATTGGGGCGTCTGTGAAACTACTGGGACATGTGTGATACTATTGGGACATCTGTGAAACTGCTGGTACATCTGTGAAACTTTGGGGACATCTGTTAACATATTGGGATATCTGTAAAACTACTGGGACATCTGTGAAACTATTGGGACATCTGTGAAACTATGGGGACATCTGTTAACCTACTGGGACATCTGTGAAACGACTGGGACATCTGTTAAACTACTGGGACATGTGTTAAACTATTGGGACATCTGTGAAACTATGGGGACATCTGTTAACCTACTGGGATATCTGTAAAACTACTGGGACATCTGTTAAACGATTGGGACATCTGTGAAACTATGGGGACATCTGTTAACCTACTGGGACATCTGTGAAACTACTGGGACATATGTGAACCTATTGGGACATCTGTGAAACTATTGGGACATCTGTGAAACTATTGGGACATCTGTGAAACAACTGGGACATCTGTTAAACTAGTGGGACATCTGTTAAACTCCTGGGACATCTGTGAAACTATTGGGACATGGGTGAAACTATTGGAACATCTGTTAAACTATTGGGACATCTGTGAAACTACTGGTACATCTGTGAAACTATTGGGACATCTGTGAAACTATGGGGACATCTGTAAAACTAATGGGACATATGTGAAACTATTGGGGCGTCTGGGAAACTACTGGTACATGTGTGAAACTACTGGGACATCTCTAAAACTACTGGGACATCTGTTAAACTATTGGGACATCTGTGAAACTATGGGGATATCTGTGAAACTAATGGGACATATGTGAAACTATTGGGACATCTGTGAAACTATTGGGACATCTGTGAAACTACTGGTACATCTGTGAAACTATGGGGACATCTGTTAACCTATTGGGATATCTGTAAAACTACTGGGACATCTGTGAAACTACTGGGACATCTGTGAAACTATGGGGACATCTGTTAACCTACTGGGATATCTGTAAAACTACTGGGATATCTATGAAACTATTGGGACATCTGTGAAACTATGGGGACATCTGTTAACCTACTTGGACATCTGTGAAACTAATGGGACATATGTGAAACTATTGGGGCGTCTGTGAAGCTACTGGGACATCTTTGAAACTACTGGGACATCTGTAAAACTACTGGGACATATGTGAACCTATTGGGACATCTGTGAAACTATTGGGACATCTGTGAAACTATTGGGACATCTGTGAAACAAGTGGGACATCTGTTAAACTATTGGGACATCTGTTAAACTCCTGGGACATCTGTGAAACTATTGGGACATGGGTGAAACTATTGGGACATCTGTAAAACTACTGGGACATCTGTTAAACTATTGGACATCTGTGAAACTTTTGGGACATCTGTGAAACTAATGGGACATCTGTGAAACTATTGGGACATCTGTGAAACTATGGGGACATGTGTAAAAATAATCGGACATATGTGAAACTATTGTGGCGTCTGTGAAACTACTGGTACATGTGTGAAACTACTGGGACATCTGTGAAACTGTGGGGACATCTGTTAACATATTGGGATATCTGTAAAACTACTGGGACACCTGTGAAACTATTGGGACATCTGTGAAACTATGGGGACATCTGTTAACCTACTGGGACATCTGTGAAACTACTGGGACATCTGTTAAACTACTGGGACATCTGTGAAACTATGGGGACATCTGTGAAACTAATGGGACATATGTGAAACTATTGGGGCGTCTGTGAAACTATTGGAATATCTGTGAAACTATGGGGTCATCTGTGAAACTAATGGGACATTTGTGAAACTATTGGGACATCTGTGAAACTATGGGGACATCTGTGAAACTAATGGGACATATGTGAAACTATTGGGACATCTGTGAAACTAATGGGACATATGTGAAACTATTGGGACATCTGTGAAACTATGGGGACATCTGTGAAACTATGGGGACATCTGTTAACCTACTGGGATATCTGTAAAACTACTGGGACATCTATGAAACTATTGGAACATCTGTGAAACTATGGGGACATCTGTTAACCTACTTGGACATCTGTGAAACTAATGGGACATTTGTGAAACTATTGGGGCGTCTGTGAAACTACTGGGACATCTTTAAAACTACTGGGACATCTGTTAAACTATTGGGACATCTGTGAAACTATGGGGACATCTGTGAAACTAATGGGACATATGTGAAACTATTGGGACATCTGTGAAACTATTGGGACATCTGTGAAACTACTGGTACATCTGTGAAACTATGGGGACATCTGTTAACCTACTGGGATATCTGTAAAACTACTGGGATATCTATGAAACTATTGGGACATCTGTGAAACTATGGGGACATCTGTTAACCTACTTGGACATCT
Source organism: Petromyzon marinus (assembly GCF_048934315.1). Classification (NCBI taxonomy): domain Eukaryota; kingdom Metazoa; phylum Chordata; class Hyperoartia; order Petromyzontiformes; family Petromyzontidae; genus Petromyzon; species Petromyzon marinus. Next base: position 21,515,547 of record NC_133672.1, on the reverse strand, counting down.
GTGAAACTAATGGGACATATGTGAAACTATTGGGGCGTCTGTGAAGCTACTGGGACATCTTTGAAACTACTGGGACATCTGTAAAACTACTGGGACATATGTGAACCTATTGGGACATCTGTGAAACTATTGGGACATCTGTGAAACTATTGGGACATCTGTGAAACAAGTGGGACATCTGTTAAACTATTGGGACATCTGTTAAACTCCTGGGACATCTGTGAAACTATTGGGACATGGGTGAAACTATTGGGACATCTGTAAAACTACTGGGACATCTGTTAAACTATTGGACATCTGTGAAACTTTTGGGACATCTGTGAAACTAATGGGACATCTGTGAAACTATTGGGACATCTGTGAAACTATGGGGACATGTGTAAAAATAATCGGACATATGTGAAACTATTGTGGCATCTGTGAAACTACTGGTACATGTGTGAAACTACTGGGACATCTGTGAAACTGTGGGGACATCTGTTAACATATTGGGATATCTGTAAAACTACTGGGACATCTGTGAAACTATTGGGACATCTGTGAAACTATGGGGACATCTGTTAACCTACTGGGACATCTGTGAAACTACTGGGACATCTGTTAAACTACTGGGACATCTGTGAAACTATGGGGACATCTGTGAAACTAATGGGACATATGTGAAACTATTGGGGCGTCTGTGAAACTATTGGAATATCTGTGAAACTATGGGGTCATCTGTGAAACTAATGGGACATTTGTGAAACTATTGGGACATCTGTGAAACTATGGGGACATCTGTGAAACTAATGGGACATATGTGAAACTATTGGGACATCTGTGAAACTAATGGGACATATGTGAAACTATTGGGACATCTGTGAAACTATGGGGACATCTGTTAACCTACTGGGACATCTGTGAAACTACTGGGACATCTGTTAAACTACTGGGACATCTGTTAAACTATTGGGACATCTGTGAAACTATGGGGACATCTGTGAAACTATGGGGACATCTGTTAACCTACTGGGATATCTGTAAAACTACTGGGACATCTATGAAACTATTGGAACATCTGTGAAACTATGGGGACATCTGTTAACCTACTTGGACATCTGTGAAACTAATGGGACATTTGTGAAACTATTGGGGCGTCTGTGAAACTACTGGGACATCTTTGAAACTACTGGGACATCTGTAAAACTACTGGGACATATGTGAACCTATTGGGACATCTGTGAAACTTTTGGGACATCTGTGAAACTATTGGGACATCTGTGAAACAACTGGGACATCTATTAAACTATTGGGACATCTGTTAAACTCCTGGGACATCTGTGAAACTATGGGGACATGGGGGAAACTATTGGTACATCTGTTAAACTATTGGGACATCTGTGAAACTACTGGGACATCTGTGAAACTATGGGGACATCTGTGAAACTAATGGGACATATGTGAACCTATTGGGACATCTGTGAAACTATTGGGACATCTGTGAAACTATTGGGACATCTGTGAAACAAGTGGGACATCTGTTAAACTATTGGGACATCTGTTAAACTCCTGGGACATCTGTGAAACTATTGGGACATGGGTGAAACTATTGGGACATCTGTAAAACTACTGGGACATCTGTTAAACTATTGGACATCTGTGAAACTTTTGGGACATCTGTGAAACTAATGGGACATCTGTGAAACTATTGGGACATCTGTGAAACTATGGGGACATGTGTAAAAATAATCGGACATATGTGAATCTATTGTGGCGTCTGTGAAACTACTGGTACATGTGTGAAACTACTGGGACATCTGTGAAACTGTGGGGACATCTGTTAACATATTGGGATATCTGTAAAACTACTGGGACATCTGTGAAACTATTGGGACATCTGTGAAACTATGGGGACATCTGTTAACCTACTGGGACATCTGTGAAACTACTGGGACATCTGTTAAACTACTGGGACATCTGTGAAACTATGGGGACATCTGTGAAAATAATGGGACATATGTGAAACTATTGGGGCGTCTGTGAAACTATTGGAATATCTGTGAAACTATGGGGTCATCTGTGAAACTAATGGGACATTTGTGAAACTATTGGGACATCTGTGAAACTATGGGGACATCTGTGAAACTAATGGGACATATGTGAAACTATTGGGACATCTGTGAAACTAATGGGACATATGTGAAACTATTGGGACATCTGTGAAACTATGGGGACATCTGTGAAACTATGGGGACATCTGTGAAACTATGGGGACATCTGTTAACCTACTGGGATATCTGTAAAACTACTGGGACATCTATGAAACTATTGGAACATCTGTGAAACTATGGGGACATCTGTTAACCTACTTGGACATCTGTGAAACTAATGGGACATTTGTGAAACTATTGGGGCGTCTGTGAAACTACTGGGACATCTTTGAAACTACTGGGACATCTGTAAAACTACTGGGACATATGTGAACCTATTGGGACATCTGTGAAACTTTTGGGACATCTGTGAAACTATTGGGACATCTGTGAAACAACTGGGACATCTATTAAACTATTGGGACATCTGTTAAACTCCTGGGACATCTGTGAAACTATGGGGACATGGGGGAAACTATTGGTACATCTGTTAAACTATTGGGACATCTGTGAAACTACTGGGACATCTGTGAAACTATGGGGACATCTGTGAAACTAATGGGACATATGTGAAACTATTGGGGCGTCTGTGAAACTACTGGGACATGTGTGATACTATTGGGACATCTGTGAAACTGCTGGTACATCTGTGAAACTTTGGGGACATCTGTTAACATATTGGGATATCTGTAAAACTACTGGGACATCTGTGAAACTATTGGGACATCTGTGAAACTATGGGGACATCTGTTAACCTACTGGGACATCTGTGAAACGACTGGGACATCTGTTAAACTACTGGGACATGTGTTAAACTATTGGGACATCTGTGAAACTATGGGGACATCTGTTAACCTACTGGGATATCTGTAAAACTACTGGGACATATGTGAACCTATTGGGACATCTGTGAAACTATTGGGACATCTGTGAAACTATTGGGACATCTGTGAAACAAGTGGGACATCTGTTAAACTATTGGGACATCTGTTAAACTCCTGGGACATCTGTGAAACTATTGGGACATGGGTGAAACTATTGGGACATCTGTAAAAGTACTGGGACATCTGTTAAACTATTGGACATCTGTGAAACTTTTGGGACATCTGTGAAACTAATGGGACATCTGTGAAACTATTGGGACATCTGTGAAACTATGGGGACATGTGTAAAAATAATCGGACATATGTGAAACTATTGTGGCGTCTGTGAAACTACTGGTACATGTGTGAAACTACTGGGACATCTGTGAAACTGTGGGGACATCTGTTAACATATTGGGATATCTGTAAAACTACTGGGACATCTGTGAAACTATTGGGACATCTGTGAAACTATGGGGACATCTGTTAACCTACTGGGACATCTGTGAAACTACTGGGACATCTGTTAAACTACTGGGACATCTGTGAAACTATGGGGACATCTGTGAAACTAATGGGACATATGTGAAACTATTGGGGCGTCTGTGAAACTATTGGAATATCTGTGAAACTATGGGGTCATCTGTGAAACTAATGGGACATTTGTGAAACTATTGGGACATCTGTGAAACTATGGGGACATCTGTGAAACTAATGGGACATATGTGAAACTATTGGGACATTGGTGAAACTAATGGGACATATGTGAAACTATTGGGACATCTGTGAAACTATGGGGACATCTGTGAAACTATGGGCACATTTGTGACACTATGGGGACATCTGTTAACCTACTGGGATATCTGTAAAACTACTGGGACATCTATGAAACTATTGGAACATCTGTGAAACTATGGGGACATCTGTTAACCTACTTGGACATCTGTGAAACTAATGGGACATTTGTGAAACTATTGGGGCGTCTGTGAAACTACTGGGACATCTTTGAAACTACTGGGACATCTGTAAAACTACTGGGACATATGTGAACCTATTGGGACATCTGTGAAACTTTTGGGACATCTGTGAAACTATTGGGACATCTGTGAAACAACTGGGACATCTATTAAACTATTGGGACATCTGTTAAACTCCTGGGACATCTGTGAAACTATGGGAACATGGGGGAAACTATTGGTACATCTGTTAAACTATTGGGACATCTGTGAAACTACTGGGACATCTGTGAAACTATGGGGACATCTGTGAAACTAATGGGACATATGTGAAACTATTGGGGCGTCTGTGAAACTACTGGGACATGTGTGATACTATTGGGACATCTGTGAAACTGCTGGTACATCTGTGAAACTTTGGGGACATCTGTTAACATATTGGGATATCTGTAAAACTACTGGGACATCTGTGAAACTATTGGGACATCTGTGAAACTATGGGGACATCTGTTAACCTACTGGGACATCTGTGAAACGACTGGGACATCTGTTAAACTACTGGGACATGTGTTAAACTATTGGGACATCTGTGAAACTATGGGGACATCTGTTAACCTACTGGGATATCTGTAAAACTACTGGGACATCTGTTAAACGATTGGGACATCTGTGAAACTATGGGGACATCTGTTAACCTACTGGGACATCTGTGAAACTACTGGGACATATGTGAACCTATTGGGACATCTGTGAAACTATTGGGACATCTGTGAAACTATTGGGACATCTGTGAAACAACTGGGACATCTGTTAAACTAGTGGGACATCTGTTAAACTCCTGGGACATCTGTGAAACTATTGGGACATGGGTGAAACTATTGGAACATCTGTTAAACTATTGGGACATCTGTGAAACTACTGGTACATCTGTGAAACTATTGGGACATCTGTGAAACTATGGGGACATCTGTAAAACTAATGGGACATATGTGAAACTATTGGGGCGTCTGGGAAACTACTGGTACATGTGTGAAACTACTGGGACATCTCTAAAACTACTGGGACATCTGTTAAACTATTGGGACATCTGTGAAACTATGGGGATATCTGTGAAACTAATGGGACATATGTGAAACTATTGGGACATCTGTGAAACTATTGGGACATCTGTGAAACTACTGGTACATCTGTGAAACTATGGGGACATCTGTTAACCTATTGGGATATCTGTAAAACTACTGGGACATCTGTGAAACTATTGGGACATCTGTGAAACTATGGGGACATCTGTTAACCTACTGGGACATCTGTGAAACTACTGGGACATCTGTTAAACTATTGGGACATCTGTGAAACTATGGGGACATCTGTGAAACTATGGGGACATCTGTTAACCTACTGGGATATCTGTGAAACAACTGGGACATCTGTTAAACTATTGGGACATCTGGTAAACTCCTGGGACATCTGTGAAACTATTGGGACATGGGTGAAACTATTGGGACATCTGTTAAACTATTGGGACATCTGTGAAACTACTGGTACATCTGTGAAACTAGTGGGACATCTGTGAAACTATGGGGACATCTGTTAACCTACTGGGACATCTGTGAAACTACTGGGACATCTGTTAAACTACTGGGACATGTGTTAAACTATTCGGACATCTGTGAAACTATAGGGACATCTGTTAACCTACTGGGATATCTGTAAAACTACTGGGACATGGGTGAAACTATTGGGACATCTGTTAAACTATTGGGACATCTGTGAAACTACTGGTACATCTGTGAAACTATTGGGACATCTGTGAAACTATGGGGACATCTGTGAAACTAATGGGACATATGTGAAACTATTGGGGCGTCTGTGAAACTACTGGGAAATGTGTGAAACTACTGGGACATCTCTAAAACTACTGGGACATCTGTTAAACTATTGGGACATCTGTAAAACTATGGGGACATCTGTGAAACTAATGGGACATATGTGAAACTATTGGGACATCTGTGAAACTATTGGGACATCTGTGAAAGTATTGGGACATCTGTGAAACTATGCGGACATCTGTGAAACTAATGGGACATATGTGCAACTATTGGGACATCTCTGAAACTAATGGGACATATGTGAAACTATTGTGGCATCTGTGAAACTACTGGGACATGTGTGAAACTACTGGGACATCTGTAAAACTATTGGTACATCTGTGAAACTATTGGGACATCTGTGAAACTATGGGGACATCTGTGAAACAAATGGGACATAGGTGAAACTATTGGGACATCTAAGAAACTATTGGAATATCTGTGAAACTATGGGGTCATCTGTGAAACTAATGGGACATTTGTGAAACTATTGGGACATCTGTGAAACTACTAGTACATCTGTGAAACTATTGGGACATCTGTGAAACTATGGGGACATCTGTGAAACTAATGGGACATATGTGAAACTATTGGGGCGTCTGTGAAACTACTGGGACATGTGTGAAACTACTGGGACATCTGTAAAACTTCTGGGACATCTGTTAAGCTATTGGGACATCTGTGAAACTATGGGGACATCTGCGAAACTACTGGGACACATGTAAAACTACTGGGACATCTGTTAAACTATTGGGAAATCTGTGAAACTATGGGGACATCTGTGAAACTAATGGGACATATGTGAAACTATTGGGACATCTGTGAAACTACTAGTACATCTGTGAAACTATTGGGACATCTGTGAAACTATTGGGACATCTGTGAAAATACTGGTACATCTGTGAAACTATGGGGACATCTGTGAAACTATTGGGACATCTGGGAAACTATTGGGACATCTGTGAAACTAATGGGACATCTGTGAAACTACTGGGACATCTGTAAAACTACTGGGACATATGTGACCCTATTGGGACATCTGTGAAACTATGGGGACATCTGTTAACCTACTGGGACATCTGTGAAACTACTGGGACATCTGTGAAAATAATGGGACATCTTTGAAACTATTGGGACATCTGTGAAACTATGGGGACATCTGTGAATCTAATGGGACATATGTGAAACTATTGGGGCGTCTGTGAAACTACTGGGACATGTGTGAAACTACTGGGACATCTGTAAAACTACTGGTACATCTGTGAAACTATTGGGACATCTGTGAAACTATGGGGACATCTGTGAAACAAATGGGACATAGGTGAAACTATTGGGACATCTATGAAACTATTGGAATATCTGTGAAACTATGGGGTCATCTGTGAAACTGATGGGACATTTGTGAAACTATTAGGACATCTGTGAAACTACTAGTACATCTGTGAAACTATTGGGACATCTGTGAAACTATGGGGACATCTGTGAAACTAATGAGACATATGTGAAACTATTGGGGCGTCTGTGAAACTACTGGGACATGTGTGAAACTACTAGGACATCTGTAAAACTTCTGGGACATCTGTTAAACTATTGGGACATCTGTGAAACTATGGGGACATCTGCGAAACTACTGGGACACCTGTAAAACTACTGGGATATCTGTTAAACTATTGGGAAATCTGTGAAACTATGGGGACATCTGTGAAACTAATGGGACATATGTGAAACTATTGGGACATCTGTGAAACTACTAGTACATCTGTGAAACTATTGGGACATCTGTGAAACTATTGGGACATCTGTGAAACTACTGGTACATCTGTGAAACTATGGGGACATCTGTGAAACTATTGGGACATCTGGGAAACTATTGGGACATCTGTGAAACTATGGGGACATTTGTGAAACTACTGGGACATCTGTAAAACTACTGGGACATATGTGACCCTATTGGGACATCTGTGAAACTATGGGGACATCTGTTAACCTACTGGGACATCTGTGAATCTACTGGGACATCTGTTAAACTACTGGGACATCTGTTCAACTATTGGGACATCTGTGAAACTATGGGGACATCTGTTAACCTACTGGGATAACTGTAAAACTACTGGGACATCTGTGAAACGATTGGGACATCTGTGAAACTATGGGGACATCTGTTAACCTACTGGGACATCTGTGAAACTACTGGGACATCTGTTAAACTACTGGGACATCTGTTAAACTTTTGGGACATATGTGAAACTACTGGGACATCTGCAAAACTACTGGGATATATGTGAACCTATTCGGACATCTGTGAAACTATTGGGACATCTATGAAACAACTGGGACATCTGTTAAACTTTTGGGACATCTGTTAAACTCCTGGGACATCTGTGGAACTATTGGGACATGGGTGACACTATTGGGACATCTGTTAAACTATTGGGACATCTGTGAAACTATTGGTACATCTCTGAAACTATTGGGACATCTGTGAAACTATGGGGACATCTGTGAAACTAATGGGACATATGTGAAACTATTGGGACATCTGTGAAACTATTGGGACATCTGTGAAAGTATTGGGACATCTGTGAAACTATGCGGACATCTGTGAAACTAATGGGACATATGTGCAACTATTGGGACATCTCTGAAACTAATGGGACATATGTGAAACTATTGTGGCGTCTGTGAAACTACTGGGACATGTGTGAAACTACTGGGACATCTGTAAAACTATTGGTACATCTGTGAAACTATTGGGACATCTGTGAAACTATGGGGACATCTGTGAAACAAATGGGACATATGTGAAACTATTGGGACATCTGTGAAACTACTAGTACATCTGTGAAACTATTGGGACATCTGTGAAACTATTGGGACATCTGTGAAACTACTGGTACATCTGTGAAACTATGGGGACATCTGTGAAACTATTGGGACATCTGGGAAACTATTGGGACATCTGTGAAACTATGGGGACATCTGTGAAACTAATGGGACATCTGTGAAACTACTGGGACATCTGTAAAACTACTGGGACATATGTGACCCTATTGGGACATCTGTGAAACTATGGGGACATCTGTTAACCTACTGGGACATCTGTGAAACTACTGGGACATCTGTGAAAATAATGGGACATCTTTGAAACTATTGGGACATCTGTGAAACTATGGGGACATCTGTGAATCTAATGGGACATATGTGAAACTATTGGGGCGTCTGTGAAACTACTGGGACATCTGTAAAACTACTGGTACATCTGTGAAACTATTGGGACATCTGTGAAACTATGGGGACATCTGTGAAACAAATGGGACATAGGTGAAACTATTGGGACATCTATGAAACTATTGGAATATCTGTGAAACTATGGGGTCATCTGTGAAACTGATGGGACATTTGTGAAACTATTGGGACATCTGTGAAACTACTAGTACATCTGTGAAACTATTGGGACATCTGTGAAACTATGGGGACATCTGTGAAACTAATGGGACATATGTGAAACTATTGGGGCGTCTGTGAAACTACTGGGACATGTGTGAAACTACTGGGACATCTGTAAAACTTCTGGGACATCTGTTAAACTATTGGGACATCTGTGAAACTATGGGGACATCTGCAAAACTACTGGGACACCTGTAAAACTACTGGGATATCTGTTAAACTATTGGGAAATCTGTGAAACTATGGGGACATCTGTGAAACTAATGGGACATATGTGAAACTATTGGGACATCTGTGAAACTACTAGTACATCTGTGAAACTATTGGGACATCTGTGAAACTATTGGGACATCTGTGAAACTACTGGTACATCTGTGAAACTGTGGGGACATCTGTGAAACTATTGGGACATCTGGGAAACTATTGGGACATCTGTGAAACTATGGGGACATCTGTGAAACTACTGGGACATCTGTAAAACTACTGAGACATATGTGACCCTATTGGGACATCTGTGAAACTATGGGGACATCTGTTAACCTACTGGGACATCTGTGAATCTACTGGGACATCTGTTAAACTACTGGAACATCTGTTCAACTATTGGGACATCTGTGAAACTATGGGGACATCTGTTAACCTACTGGGATAACTGTAAAACTACTGGGACATCTGTGAAACGATTGGGACATCTGTGAAACTATGGGGACATCTGTTAACCTACTGGGACATCTGTGAAACTACTGGGACATCTGTTAAACTACTGGGACATCTGTTAAACTTTTGGGACATATGTGAAACTACTGGGACATCTGTAAAACTACTGGGATATATGTGAACCTATTCGGACATCTGTGAAACTATTGGGACATCTATGAAACAACTGGGACATCTGTTAAACTTTTGGGACATCTGTTAAACTCCTGGGACATCTGTGAAACTATTGGGACATGGGTGACACTATTGGGACATCTGTTAAACTATTGGGACATCTGTGAAACTATTGGTACATCTCTGAAACTATTGGGACATCTTTGAAACTACTAGTACATCTGTGAAACTATTGGGACATCTGTGAAACTATTGCGACATCTGTGAAACTACTGGTACATCTGTGAAACTATGGGGACATCTGTGAAACTATTGGGACATCTGGGAAACTATTGGGACATCTGTGAAACTATGGGGACATCTGTGAAACTACTGGGACATCTGTAAAAGTACTGGGACATATGTGACCCTATTGGGACATCTGTGAAACTATGGGGACATCTTTTAACCTACTGGGACATCTGTGAATCTACTGGGACATCTGTTAAACTACTGGGACATCTGTTCAACTATTGGGACATCTGTGAAACTATGGGGACATCTGTTATCCTACTGGGATAACTGTAAAACTACTGGGACATCTGTGAAACGATTGGGACATCTGTGAAACTATGGGGACATCTGTTAACCTACTGGGACATCTGTGAAACTACTGGGACATCTGTTAAACTACTGGGACATCTGTTAAACTATTGGGACATATGTGAAACTACTGGGACATCTGTAAAACTACTGGGATATATGTGAACCTATTCGGACATCTGTGAAACTATTGGGACATCTATGAAACAACTGGGACATCTGTTAAACTTTTGGGACATCTGTTAAACTCCTGGGACATCTGTGAAACTATTGGGACATGGGTGACACTATTGGGACAATAGTGTCACCCATGTGGTACAGTACACAAAATTCAAAAACTAGTATCTTGCACTAAAGACGCATTACCTAAACTATCAACAGAAGGTGTATATCGGATTAATTGTTCATGTGGCAGCTGCTACATTGGGCAGACGGGACGTAGCATCAGCGTAAGACTAAAAGAACATCAGAGAAATATTAAATTATCTCAAACACAACTGTCGGCAGTGGCAGAACATGCTTGTCAACAAGGACACTCAATTGATTTTGACAATGTTGCAGTGGTGTGTAAAACTAATTATTACTGGCAAAGACTAATTAGAGAATCCATTGAAATTGAGAGGAACAAGAATAACTGTAATCGCTCTGACAGCTACCGGCTTAGTGCGGCCTGGAAGCGTATTATTAAATAATACACATTACATTTTGATTTAAAGAATTACTAATCTACAACTAATTACTAATCATAACCAATGACTGATTACTAATCGATTATAAAATTACATTACCCCCCCCCTCCGCCTCTAATCACTGCACCTGATGAGTTAAGTGATGACGTCACCCTGCTGCTCTATATAAAACCGGGAGCAAGCGAGGGCTTTACCATTCTGGCGAATTGCCCGATGATGCTGGAAGTATTTACCAGCGAAACGTCGTACTCAAACTGTAAATGTGGATTAACTCTTCAACACACCGGTGGGCTGAAGTAGTGAATTATTTGTCTTTTGTCAACGTGACACTTTTTTTTTGCTGATTGGCTGTGTCGGGTGGTGGAGGGTTACGACACATTTATAAATAAACGCGATCTAACCCAAAAACCTTTATTATGAATAATATTGGTCGCGAAAGCCTACGTGTTAAACTGATTGGGACATCTGTTAAACTATTGGGACATCTGTGAAACTATTGGTACATCTCTGAAACTATTGGGACATCTGTGAAACTAAGGGGACATCTGTGAAACTAATGGGACATATGTGAAACTATTGGGGCGTCTGTGAAACTACTGGGAAATGTGTGAAACTACTGGGACATCTGTTAAACTATTGGAACATCTGTGAAACTATGGGGACATCTGTGAAACTATTGTGGCATCTGTGAAACTACTGGGACATGTGTGAAACTACTGGGACATCTGTAAAACTATTGGTACATCTGTGAAACTATTGGGACATCTGTGAAACTATGGGGACATCTGTGAAACAAATGGGACATAGGTGAAACTATTGGGACATCTAAGAAACTATTGGAATATCTGTGAAACTATGGGGTCATCTGTGAAACTAATGGGACATTTGTGAAACTATTGGGACATCTGTGAAACTACTAGTACATCTGTGAAACTATTGGGACATCTGTGAAACTATGGGGACATCTGTGAAACTAATGGGACATATGTGAAACTATTGGGGCGTCTGTGAAACTACTGGGACATGTGTGAAACTACTGGGACATCTGTAAAACTTCTGGGACATCTGTTAAGCTATTGGGACATCTGTGAAACTATGGGGACATCTGCGAAACTACTGGGACACATGTAAAACTACTGGGACATCTGTTAAACTATTGGGAAATCTGTGAAACTATGGGGACATCTGTGAAACTAATGGGACATATGTGAAACTATTGGGACATCTGTGAAACTACTAGTACATCTGTGAAACTATTGGGACATCTGTGAAACTATTGGGACATCTGTGAAAATACTGGTACATCTGTGAAACTATGGGGACATCTGTGAAACTATTGGGACATCTGGGAAACTATTGGGACATCTGTGAAACTAATGGGACATCTGTGAAACTACTGGGACATCTGTAAAACTACTGGGACATATGTGACCCTATTGGGACATCTGTGAAACTATGGGGACATCTGTTAACCTACTGGGACATCTGTGAAACTACTGGGACATCTGTGAAAATAATGGGACATCTTTGAAACTATTGGGACATCTGTGAAACTATTGGGACATCTGTGAAACTACTAGTACATCTGTGAAACTATTGGGACATCTGTGAAACTATTGGGACATCTGTGAAACTACTGGTACATCTGTGAAATTATGGGGACATCTGTGAAACTATTGGGACATCTGGGAAACTATTGGGACATCTGTGAAACTATGGGGACATCTGTGAAACTAATGGGACATCTGTGAAACTACTGGGACATCTGTAAAACTACTGGGACATATGTGACCCTATTGGGACATCTGTGAAACTATGGGGACATCTGTTAACCTACTGGGACATCTGTGAAACTACTGGGACATCTGTGAAAATAATGGGACATCTTTGAAACTATTGGGACATCTGTGAAACTATGGGGACATCTGTGAATCTAATGGGACATATGTGAAACTATTGGGGCGTCTGTGAAACTACTGGGACATCTGTAAAACTACTGGTACATCTGTGAAACTATTGGGACATCTGTGAAACTATGGGGACATCTGTGAAACAAATGGGACATAGGTGAAACTATTGGGACATCTATGAAACTATTGGAATATCTGTGAAACTATGGGGTCATCTGTGAAACTGATGGGACATTTGTGAAACTATTGGGACATCTGTGAAACTACTAGTACATCTGTGAAACTATTGGGACATCTGTGAAACTATGGGGACATCTGTGAAACTAATGGGACATATGTGAAACTATTGGGGCGTCTGTGAAACTACTGGGACATGTGTGAAACTACTGGGACATCTGTAAAACTTCTGGGACATCTGTTAAACTATTGGGACATCTGTGAAACTATGGGGACATCTGCAAAACTACTGGGACACCTGTAAAACTACTGGGATATCTGTTAAACTATTGGGAAATCTGTGAAACTATGGGGACATCTGTGAAACTAATGGGACATATGTGAAACTATTGGGACATCTGTGAAACTACTAGTACATCTGTGAAACTATTGGGACATCTGTGAAACTATTGGGACATCTGTGAAACTACTGGTACATCTGTGAAACTGTGGGGACATCTGTGAAACTATTGGGACATCTGGGAAACTATTGGGACATCTGTGAAACTATGGGGACATCTGTGAAACTACTGGGACATCTGTAAAACTACTGAGACATATGTGACCCTATTGGGACATCTGTGAAACTATGGGGACATCTGTTAACCTACTGGGACATCTGTGAATCTACTGGGACATCTGTTAAACTACTGGAACATCTGTTCAACTATTGGGACATCTGTGAAACTATGGGGACATCTGTTAACCTACTGGGATAACTGTAAAACTACTGGGACATCTGTGAAACGATTGGGACATCTGTGAAACTATGGGGACATCTGTTAACCTACTGGGACATCTGTGAAACTACTGGGACATCTGTTAAACTACTGGGACATCTGTTAAACTTTTGGGACATATGTGAAACTACTGGGACATCTGTAAAACTACTGGGATATATGTGAACCTATTCGGACATCTGTGAAACTATTGGGACATCTATGAAACAACTGGGACATCTGTTAAACTTTTGGGACATCTGTTAAACTCCTGGGACATCTGTGAAACTATTGGGACATGGGTGACACTATTGGGACATCTGTTAAACTATTGGGACATCTGTGAAACTATTGGTACATCTCTGAAACTATTGGGACATCTTTGAAACTACTAGTACATCTGTGAAACTATTGGGACATCTGTGAAACTATTGCGACATCTGTGAAACTACTGGTACATCTGTGAAACTATGGGGACATCTGTGAAACTATTGGGACATCTGGGAAACTATTGGGACATCTGTGAAACTATGGGGACATCTGTGAAACTACTGGGACATCTGTAAAAGTACTGGGACATATGTGACCCTATTGGGACATCTGTGAAACTATGGGGACATCTTTTAACCTACTGGGACATCTGTGAATCTACTGGGACATCTGTTAAACTACTGGGACATCTGTTCAACTATTGGGACATCTGTGAAACTATGGGGACATCTGTTATCCTACTGGGATAACTGTAAAACTACTGGGACATCTGTGAAACGATTGGGACATCTGTGAAACTATGGGGACATCTGTTAACCTACTGGGACATCTGTGAAACTACTGGGACATCTGTTAAACTACTGGGACATCTGTTAAACTATTGGGACATATGTGAAACTACTGGGACATCTGTAAAACTACTGGGATATATGTGAACCTATTCGGACATCTGTGAAACTATTGGGACATCTATGAAACAACTGGGACATCTGTTAAACTTTTGGGACATCTGTTAAACTCCTGGGACATCTGTGAAACTATTGGGACATGGGTGACACTATTGGGACAATAGTGTCACCCATGTGGTACAGTACACAAAATTCAAAAACTAGTATCTTGCACTAAAGACGCATTACCTAAACTATCAACAGAAGGTGTATATCGGATTAATTGTTCATGTGGCAGCTGCTACATTGGGCAGACGGGACGTAGCATCAGCGTAAGACTAAAAGAACATCAGAGAAATATTAAATTATCTCAAACACAACTGTCGGCAGTGGCAGAACATGCTTGTCAACAAGGACACTCAATTGATTTTGACAATGTTGCAGTGGTGTGTAAAACTAATTATTACTGGCAAAGACTAATTAGAGAATCCATTGAAATTGAGAGGAACAAGAATAACTGTAATCGCTCTGACAGCTACCGGCTTAGTGCGGCCTGGAAGCGTATTATTAAATAATACACATTACATTTTGATTTAAAGAATTACTAATCTACAACTAATTACTAATCATAACCAATGACTGATTACTAATCGATTATAAAATTACATTACCCCCCCCCTCCGCCTCTAATCACTGCACCTGATGAGTTAAGTGATGACGTCACCCTGCTGCTCTATATAAAACCGGGAGCAAGCGAGGGCTTTACCATTCTGGCGAATTGCCCGATGATGCTGGAAGTATTTACCAGCGAAACGTCGTACTCAAACTGTAAATGTGGATTAACTCTTCAACACACCGGTGGGCTGAAGTAGTGAATTATTTGTCTTTTGTCAACGTGACACTTTTTTTTTGCTGATTGGCTGTGTCGGGTGGTGGAGGGTTACGACACATTTATAAATAAACGCGATCTAACCCAAAAACCTTTATTATGAATAATATTGGTCGCGAAAGCCTACGTGTTAAACTGATTGGGACATCTGTTAAACTATTGGGACATCTGTGAAACTATTGGTACATCTCTGAAACTATTGGGACATCTGTGAAACTATGGGGACATCTGTGAAACTAAGGGGACATCTGTGAAACTAATGGGACATATGTGAAACTATTGGGGCGTCTGTGAAACTACTGGGAAATGTGTGAAACTACTGGGACATCTGTTAAACTATTGGAACATCTGTGAAACTATGGGGACATCTGTGAAACTATTGTGGCATCTGTGAAACTACTGGGACATGTGTGAAACTACTGGGACATCTGTAAAACTATTGGTACATCTGTGAAACTATTGGGACATCTGTGAAACTATGGGGACATCTGTGAAACAAATGGGACATAGGTGAAACTATTGGGACATCTAAGAAACTATTGGAATATCTGTGAAACTATGGGGTCATCTGTGAAACTAATGGGACATTTGTGAAACTATTGGGACATCTGTGAAACTACTAGTACATCTGTGAAACTATTGGGACATCTGTGAAACTATGGGGACATCTGTGAAACTAATGGGACATATGTGAAACTATTGGGGCGTCTGTGAAACTACTGGGACATGTGTGAAACTACTGGGACATCTGTAAAACTTCTGGGACATCTGTTAAGCTATTGGGACATCTGTGAAACTATGGGGACATCTGCGAAACTACTGGGACACATGTAAAACTACTGGGACATCTGTTAAACTATTGGGAAATCTGTGAAACTATGGGGACATCTGTGAAACTAATGGGACATATGTGAAACTATTGGGACATCTGTGAAACTACTAGTACATCTGTGAAACTATTGGGACATCTGTGAAACTATTGGGACATCTGTGAAAATACTGGTACATCTGTGAAACTATGGGGACATCTGTGAAACTATTGGGACATCTGGGAAACTATTGGGACATCTGTGAAACTAATGGGACATCTGTGAAACTACTGGGACATCTGTAAAACTACTGGGACATATGTGACCCTATTGGGACATCTGTGAAACTATGGGGACATCTGTTAACCTACTGGGACATCTGTGAAACTACTGGGACATCTGTGAAAATAATGGGACATCTTTGAAACTATTGGGACATCTGTGAAACTATGGGGACATCTGTGAATCTAATGGGACATATGTGAAACTATTGGGGCGTCTGTGAAACTACTGGGACATGTGTGAAACTACTGGGACATCTGTAAAACTACTGGTACATCTGTGAAACTATTGGGACATCTGTGAAACTATGGGGACATCTGTGAAACAAATGGGACATAGGTGAAACTATTGGGACATCTATGAAACTATTGGAATATCTGTGAAACTATGGGGTCATCTGTGAAACTGATGGGACATTTGTGAAACTATTAGGACATCTGTGAAACTACTAGTACATCTGTGAAACTATTGGGACATCTGTGAAACTATGGGGACATCTGTGAAACTAATGAGACATATGTGAAACTATTGGGGCGTCTGTGAAACTACTGGGACATGTGTGAAACTACTAGGACATCTGTAAAACTTCTGGGACATCTGTTAAACTATTGGGACATCTGTGAAACTATGGGGACATCTGCGAAACTACTGGGACACCTGTAAAACTACTGGGATATCTGTTAAACTATTGGGAAATCTGTGAAACTATGGGGACATCTGTGAAACTAATGGGACATATGTGAAACTATTGGGACATCTGTGAAACTACTAGTACATCTGTGAAACTATTGGGACATCTGTGAAACTATTGGGACATCTGTGAAACTACTGGTACATCTGTGAAACTATGGGGACATCTGTGAAACTATTGGGACATCTGGGAAACTATTGGGACATCTGTGAAACTATGGGGACATTTGTGAAACTACTGGGACATCTGTAAAACTACTGGGACATATGTGACCCTATTGGGGCATCTGTGAAACTATGGGGACATCTGTTAACCTACTGGGACATCTGTGAATCTACTGGGACATCTGTTAAACTACTGGGACATCTGTTCAACTATTGGGACATCTGTGAAACTATGGGGACATCTGTTAACCTACTGGGATAACTGTAAAACTACTGGGACATCTGTGAAACGATTGGGACATCTGTGAAACTATGGGGACATCTGTTAACCTACTGGGACATCTGTGAAACTACTGGGACATCTGTTAAACTACTGGGACATCTGTTAAACTTTTGGGACATATGTGAAACTACTGGGACATCTGCAAAACTACTGGGATATATGTGAACCTATTCGGACATCTGTGAAACTATTGGGACATCTATGAAACAACTGGGACATCTGTTAAACTTTTGGGACATCTGTTAAACTCCTGGGACATCTGTGGAACTATTGGGACATGGGTGACACTATTGGGACATCTGTTAAACTATTGGGACATCTGTGAAACTATTGGTACATCTCTGAAACTATTGGGACATCTGTGAAACTATGGGGACATCTGTGAAACTAATGGGACATATGTGAAACTATTGGGACATCTGTGAAACTATTGGGACATCTGTGAAAGTATTGGGACATCTGTGAAACTATGCGGACATCTGTGAAACTAATGGGACATATGTGCAACTATTGGGACATCTCTGAAACTAATGGGACATATGTGAAACTATTGTGGCGTCTGTGAAACTACTGGGACATGTGTGAAACTACTGGGACATCTGTAAAACTATTGGTACATCTGTGAAACTATTGGGACATCTGTGAAACTATGGGGACATCTGTGAAACAAATGGGACATATGTGAAACTATTGGGACATCTGTGAAACTACTAGTACATCTGTGAAACTATTGGGACATCTGTGAAACTATTGGGACATCTGTGAAACTACTGGTACATCTGTGAAACTATGGGGACATCTGTGAAACTATTGGGACATCTGGGAAACTATTGGGACATCTGTGAAACTATGGGGACATCTGTGAAACTAATGGGACATCTGTGAAACTACTGGGACATCTGTAAAACTACTGGGACATATGTGACCCTATTGGGACATCTGTGAAACTATGGGGACATCTGTTAACCTACTGGGACATCTGTGAAACTACTGGGACATCTGTGAAAATAATGGGACATCTTTGAAACTATTGGGACATCTGTGAAACTATGGGGACATCTGTGAATCTAATGGGACATATGTGAAACTATTGGGGCGTCTGTGAAACTACTGGGACATGTGTGAAACTACTGGGACATCTGTAAAACTACTGGTACATCTGTGAAACTATTGGGACATCTGTGAAACTATGGGGACATCTGTGAAACAAATGGGACATAGGTGAAACTATTGGGACATCTATGAAACTATTGGAATATCTGTGAAACTATGGGGTCATCTGTGAAACTGATGGGACATTTGTGAAACTATTAGGACATCTGTGAAACTACTAGTACATCTGTGAAACTATTGGGACATCTGTGAAACTATGGGGACATCTGTGAAACTAATGAGACATATGTGAAACTATTGGGGCGTCTGTGAAACTACTGGGACATGTGTGAAACTACTAGGACATCTGTAAAACTTCTGGGACATCTGTTAAACTATTGGGACATCTGTGAAACTATGGGGACATCTGCGAAACTACTGGGACACCTGTAAAACTACTGGGATATCTGTTAAACTATTGGGAAATCTGTGAAACTATGGGGACATCTGTGAAACTAATGGGACATATGTGAAACTATTGGGACATCTGTGAAACTACTAGTACATCTGTGAAACTATTGGGACATCTGTGAAACTATTGGGACATCTGTGAAACTACTGGTACATCTGTGAAACTATGGGGACATCTGTGAAACTATTGGGACATCTGGGAAACTATTGGGACATCTGTGAAACTATGGGGACATTTGTGAAACTACTGGGACATCTGTAAAACTACTGGGACATATGTGACCCTATTGGGACATCTGTGAAACTATGGGGACATCTGTTAACCTACTGGGACATCTGTGAATCTACTGGGACATCTGTTAAACTACTGGGACATCTGTTCAACTATTGGGACATCTGTGAAACTATGGGGACATCTGTTAACCTACTGGGATAACTGTAAAACTACTGGGACATCTGTGAAACGATTGGGACATCTGTGAAACTATGGGGACATCTGTTAACCTACTGGGACATCTGTGAAACTACTGGGACATCTGTTAAACTACTGGGACATCTGTTAAACTTTTGGGACATATGTGAAACTACTGGGACATCTGCAAAACTACTGGGATATATGTGAACCTATTCGGACATCTGTGAAACTATTGGGACATCTATGAAACAACTGGGACATCTGTTAAACTTTTGGGACATCTGTTAAACTCCTGGGACATCTGTGGAACTATTGGGACATGGGTGACACTATTGGGACATCTGTTAAACTATTGGGACATCTGTGAAACTATTGGTACATCTCTGAAACTATTGGGACATCTGTGAAACTATGGGGACATCTGTGAAACTAATGGGACATATGTGAAACTATTGGGACATCTGTGAAACTATTGGGACATCTGTGAAAGTATTGGGACATCTGTGAAACTATGCGGACATCTGTGAAACTAATGGGACATATGTGCAACTATTGGGACATCTCTGAAACTAATGGGACATATGTGAAACTATTGTGGCGTCTGTGAAACTACTGGGACATGTGTGAAACTACTGGGACATCTGTAAAACTATTGGTACATCTGTGAAACTATTGGGACATCTGTGAAACTATGGGGACATCTGTGAAACAAATGGGACATATGTGAAACTATTGGGACATCTGTGAAACTACTAGTACATCTGTGAAACTATTGGGACATCTGTGAAACTATTGGGACATCTGTGAAACTACTGGTACATCTGTGAAACTATGGGGACATCTGTGAAACTATTGGGACATCTGGGAAACTATTGGGACATCTGTGAAACTATGGGGACATCTGTGAAACTAATGGGACATCTGTGAAACTACTGGGACATCTGTAAAACTACTGGGACATATGTGACCCTATTGGGACATCTGTGAAACTATGGGGACATCTGTTAACCTACTGGGACATCTGTGAAACTACTGGGACATCTGTGAAAATAATGGGACATCTTTGAAACTATTGGGACATCTGTGAAACTATGGGGACATCTGTGAATCTAATGGGACATATGTGAAACTATTGGGGCGTCTGTGAAACTACTGGGACATCTGTAAAACTACTGGTACATCTGTGAAACTATTGGGACATCTGTGAAACTATGGGGACATCTGTGAAACAAATGGGACATAGGTGAAACTATTGGGACATCTATGAAACTATTGGAATATCTGTGAAACTATGGGGTCATCTGTGAAACTGATGGGACATTTGTGAAACTATTGGGACATCTGTGAAACTACTAGTACATCTGTGAAACTATTGGGACATCTGTGAAACTATGGGGACATCTGTGAAACTAATGGGACATATGTGAAACTATTGGGGCGTCTGTGAAACTACTGGGACATGTGTGAAACTACTGGGACATCTGTAAAACTTCTGGGACATCTGTTAAACTATTGGGACATCTGTGAAACTATGGGGACATCTGCAAAACTACTGGGACACCTGTAAAACTACTGGGATATCTGTTAAACTATTGGGAAATCTGTGAAACTATGGGGACATCTGTGAAACTAATGGGACATATGTGAAACTATTGGGACATCTGTGAAACTACTAGTACATCTGTGAAACTATTGGGACATCTGTGAAACTATTGGGACATCTGTGAAACTACTGGTACATCTGTGAAACTGTGGGGACATCTGTGAAACTATTGGGACATCTGGGAAACTATTGGGACATCTGTGAAACTATGGAGACATCTGTGAAACTACTGGGACATCTGTAAAACTACTGAGACATATGTGACCCTATTGGGACATCTGTGAAACTATGGGGACATCTGTTAACCTACTGGGACATCTGTGAATCTACTGGGACATCTGTTAAACTACTGGAACATCTGTTCAACTATTGGGACATCTGTGAAACTATGGGGACATCTGTTAACCTACTGGGATAACTGTAAAACTACTGGGACATCTGTGAAACGATTGGGACATCTGTGAAACTATGGGGACATCTGTTAACCTACTGGGACATCTGTGAAACTACTGGGACATCTGTTAAACTACTGGGACATCTGTTAAACTTTTGGGACATATGTGAAACTACTGGGACATCTGTAAAACTACTGGGATATATGTGAACCTATTCGGACATCTGTGAAACTATTGGGACATCTATGAAACAACTGGGACATCTGTTAAACTTTTGGGACATCTGTTAAACTCCTGGGACATCTGTGAAACTATTGGGACATGGGTGACACTATTGGGACATCTGTTAAACTATTGGGACATCTGTGAAACTATTGGTACATCTCTGAAACTATTGGGACATCTTTGAAACTACTAGTACATCTGTGAAACTATTGGGACATCTGTGAAACTATTGCGACATCTGTGAAACTACTGGTACATCTGTGAAACTATGGGGACATCTGTGAAACTATTGGGACATCTGGGAAACTATTGGGACATCTGTGAAACTATGGGGACATCTGTGAAACTACTGGGACATCTGTAAAAGTACTGGGACATATGTGACCCTATTGGGACATCTGTGAAACTATGGGGACATCTTTTAACCTACTGGGACATCTGTGAATCTACTGGGACATCTGTTAAACTACTGGGACATCTGTTCAACTATTGGGACATCTGTGAAACTATGGGGACATCTGTTATCCTACTGGGATAACTGTAAAACTACTGGGACATCTGTGAAACGATTGGGACATCTGTGAAACTATGGGGACATCTGTTAACCTACTGGGACATCTGTGAAACTACTGGGACATCTGTTAAACTACTGGGACATCTGTTAAACTATTGGGACATATGTGAAACTACTGGGACATCTGTAAAACTACTGGGATATATGTGAACCTATTCGGACATCTGTGAAACTATTGGGACATCTATGAAACAACTGGGACATCTGTTAAACTTTTGGGACATCTGTTAAACTCCTGGGACATCTGTGAAACTATTGGGACATGGGTGACACTATTGGGACAATAGTGTCACCCATGTGGTACAGTACACAAAATTCAAAAACTAGTATCTTGCACTAAAGACGCATTACCTAAACTATCAACAGAAGGTGTATATCGGATTAATTGTTCATGTGGCAGCTGCTACATTGGGCAGACGGGACGTAGCATCAGCGTAAGACTAAAAGAACATCAGAGAAATATTAAATTATCTCAAACACAACTGTCGGCAGTGGCAGAACATGCTTGTCAACAAGGACACTCAATTGATTTTGACAATGTTGCAGTGGTGTGTAAAACTAATTATTACTGGCAAAGACTAATTAGAGAATCCATTGAAATTGAGAGGAACAAGAATAACTGTAATCGCTCTGACAGCTACCGGCTTAGTGCGGCCTGGAAGCGTATTATTAAATAATACACATTACATTTTGATTTAAAGAATTACTAATCTACAACTAATTACTAATCATAACCAATGACTGATTACTAATCGATTATAAAATTACATTACCCCCCCCCTCCGCCTCTAATCACTGCACCTGATGAGTTAAGTGATGACGTCACCCTGCTGCTCTATATAAAACCGGGAGCAAGCGAGGGCTTTACCATTCTGGCGAATTGCCCGATGATGCTGGAAGTATTTACCAGCGAAACGTCGTACTCAAACTGTAAATGTGGATTAACTCTTCAACACACCGGTGGGCTGAAGTAGTGAATTATTTGTCTTTTGTCAACGTGACACTTTTTTTTGCTGATTGGCTGTGTCGGGTGGTGGAGGGTTACGACACATTTATAAATAAACGCGATCTAACCCAAAAACCTTTATTATG
The DNA here is from genome assembly GCF_048934315.1 of Petromyzon marinus. Classification (NCBI taxonomy): domain Eukaryota; kingdom Metazoa; phylum Chordata; class Hyperoartia; order Petromyzontiformes; family Petromyzontidae; genus Petromyzon; species Petromyzon marinus. The sequence continues at coordinate 21,491,474 of NC_133672.1, read as the reverse complement.
AATAATATTGGTCGCGAAAGCCTACGTGTTAAACTGATTGGGACATCTGTTAAACTATTGGGACATCTGTGAAACTATTGGTACATCTCTGAAACTATTGGGACATCTGTGAAACTATGGGGACATCTGTGAAACTAAGGGGACATCTGTGAAACTAATGGGACATATGTGAAACTATTGGGGCGTCTGTGAAACTACTGGGAAATGTGTGAAACTACTGGGACATCTGTTAAACTATTGGAACATCTGTGAAACTATGGGGACATCTGTGAAACTATTGTGGCATCTGTGAAACTACTGGGACATGTGTGAAACTACTGGGACATCTGTAAAACTATTGGTACATCTGTGAAACTATTGGGACATCTGTGAAACTATGGGGACATCTGTGAAACAAATGGGACATAGGTGAAACTATTGGGACATCTAAGAAACTATTGGAATATCTGTGAAACTATGGGGTCATCTGTGAAACTAATGGGACATTTGTGAAACTATTGGGACATCTGTGAAACTACTAGTACATCTGTGAAACTATTGGGACATCTGTGAAACTATGGGGACATCTGTGAAACTAATGGGACATATGTGAAACTATTGGGGCGTCTGTGAAACTACTGGGACATGTGTGAAACTACTGGGACATCTGTAAAACTTCTGGGACATCTGTTAAGCTATTGGGACATCTGTGAAACTATGGGGACATCTGCGAAACTACTGGGACACATGTAAAACTACTGGGACATCTGTTAAACTATTGGGAAATCTGTGAAACTATGGGGACATCTGTGAAACTAATGGGACATATGTGAAACTATTGGGACATCTGTGAAACTACTAGTACATCTGTGAAACTATTGGGACATCTGTGAAACTATTGGGACATCTGTGAAAATACTGGTACATCTGTGAAACTATGGGGACATCTGTGAAACTATTGGGACATCTGGGAAACTATTGGGACATCTGTGAAACTAATGGGACATCTGTGAAACTACTGGGACATCTGTAAAACTACTGGGACATATGTGACCCTATTGGGACATCTGTGAAACTATGGGGACATCTGTTAACCTACTGGGACATCTGTGAAACTACTGGGACATCTGTGAAAATAATGGGACATCTTTGAAACTATTGGGACATCTGTGAAACTATGGGGACATCTGTGAATCTAATGGGACATATGTGAAACTATTGGGGCGTCTGTGAAACTACTGGGACATGTGTGAAACTACTGGGACATCTGTAAAACTACTGGTACATCTGTGAAACTATTGGGACATCTGTGAAACTATGGGGACATCTGTGAAACAAATGGGACATAGGTGAAACTATTGGGACATCTATGAAACTATTGGAATATCTGTGAAACTATGGGGTCATCTGTGAAACTGATGGGACATTTGTGAAACTATTAGGACATCTGTGAAACTACTAGTACATCTGTGAAACTATTGGGACATCTGTGAAACTATGGGGACATCTGTGAAACTAATGAGACATATGTGAAACTATTGGGGCGTCTGTGAAACTACTGGGACATGTGTGAAACTACTAGGACATCTGTAAAACTTCTGGGACATCTGTTAAACTATTGGGACATCTGTGAAACTATGGGGACATCTGCGAAACTACTGGGACACCTGTAAAACTACTGGGATATCTGTTAAACTATTGGGAAATCTGTGAAACTATGGGGACATCTGTGAAACTAATGGGACATATGTGAAACTATTGGGACATCTGTGAAACTACTAGTACATCTGTGAAACTATTGGGACATCTGTGAAACTATTGGGACATCTGTGAAACTACTGGTACATCTGTGAAACTATGGGGACATCTGTGAAACTATTGGGACATCTGGGAAACTATTGGGACATCTGTGAAACTATGGGGACATTTGTGAAACTACTGGGACATCTGTAAAACTACTGGGACATATGTGACCCTATTGGGGCATCTGTGAAACTATGGGGACATCTGTTAACCTACTGGGACATCTGTGAATCTACTGGGACATCTGTTAAACTACTGGGACATCTGTTCAACTATTGGGACATCTGTGAAACTATGGGGACATCTGTTAACCTACTGGGATAACTGTAAAACTACTGGGACATCTGTGAAACGATTGGGACATCTGTGAAACTATGGGGACATCTGTTAACCTACTGGGACATCTGTGAAACTACTGGGACATCTGTTAAACTACTGGGACATCTGTTAAACTTTTGGGACATATGTGAAACTACTGGGACATCTGCAAAACTACTGGGATATATGTGAACCTATTCGGACATCTGTGAAACTATTGGGACATCTATGAAACAACTGGGACATCTGTTAAACTTTTGGGACATCTGTTAAACTCCTGGGACATCTGTGGAACTATTGGGACATGGGTGACACTATTGGGACATCTGTTAAACTATTGGGACATCTGTGAAACTATTGGTACATCTCTGAAACTATTGGGACATCTGTGAAACTATGGGGACATCTGTGAAACTAATGGGACATATGTGAAACTATTGGGACATCTGTGAAACTATTGGGACATCTGTGAAAGTATTGGGACATCTGTGAAACTATGCGGACATCTGTGAAACTAATGGGACATATGTGCAACTATTGGGACATCTCTGAAACTAATGGGACATATGTGAAACTATTGTGGCGTCTGTGAAACTACTGGGACATGTGTGAAACTACTGGGACATCTGTAAAACTATTGGTACATCTGTGAAACTATTGGGACATCTGTGAAACTATGGGGACATCTGTGAAACAAATGGGACATATGTGAAACTATTGGGACATCTGTGAAACTACTAGTACATCTGTGAAACTATTGGGACATCTGTGAAACTATTGGGACATCTGTGAAACTACTGGTACATCTGTGAAACTATGGGGACATCTGTGAAACTATTGGGACATCTGGGAAACTATTGGGACATCTGTGAAACTATGGGGACATCTGTGAAACTAATGGGACATCTGTGAAACTACTGGGACATCTGTAAAACTACTGGGACATATGTGACCCTATTGGGACATCTGTGAAACTATGGGGACATCTGTTAACCTACTGGGACATCTGTGAAACTACTGGGACATCTGTGAAAATAATGGGACATCTTTGAAACTATTGGGACATCTGTGAAACTATGGGGACATCTGTGAATCTAATGGGACATATGTGAAACTATTGGGGCGTCTGTGAAACTACTGGGACATGTGTGAAACTACTGGGACATCTGTAAAACTACTGGTACATCTGTGAAACTATTGGGACATCTGTGAAACTATGGGGACATCTGTGAAACAAATGGGACATAGGTGAAACTATTGGGACATCTATGAAACTATTGGAATATCTGTGAAACTATGGGGTCATCTGTGAAACTGATGGGACATTTGTGAAACTATTAGGACATCTGTGAAACTACTAGTACATCTGTGAAACTATTGGGACATCTGTGAAACTATGGGGACATCTGTGAAACTAATGAGACATATGTGAAACTATTGGGGCGTCTGTGAAACTACTGGGACATGTGTGAAACTACTAGGACATCTGTAAAACTTCTGGGACATCTGTTAAACTATTGGGACATCTGTGAAACTATGGGGACATCTGCGAAACTACTGGGACACCTGTAAAACTACTGGGATATCTGTTAAACTATTGGGAAATCTGTGAAACTATGGGGACATCTGTGAAACTAATGGGACATATGTGAAACTATTGGGACATCTGTGAAACTACTAGTACATCTGTGAAACTATTGGGACATCTGTGAAACTATTGGGACATCTGTGAAACTACTGGTACATCTGTGAAACTATGGGGACATCTGTGAAACTATTGGGACATCTGGGAAACTATTGGGACATCTGTGAAACTATGGGGACATTTGTGAAACTACTGGGACATCTGTAAAACTACTGGGACATATGTGACCCTATTGGGACATCTGTGAAACTATGGGGACATCTGTTAACCTACTGGGACATCTGTGAATCTACTGGGACATCTGTTAAACTACTGGGACATCTGTTCAACTATTGGGACATCTGTGAAACTATGGGGACATCTGTTAACCTACTGGGATAACTGTAAAACTACTGGGACATCTGTGAAACGATTGGGACATCTGTGAAACTATGGGGACATCTGTTAACCTACTGGGACATCTGTGAAACTACTGGGACATCTGTTAAACTACTGGGACATCTGTTAAACTTTTGGGACATATGTGAAACTACTGGGACATCTGCAAAACTACTGGGATATATGTGAACCTATTCGGACATCTGTGAAACTATTGGGACATCTATGAAACAACTGGGACATCTGTTAAACTTTTGGGACATCTGTTAAACTCCTGGGACATCTGTGGAACTATTGGGACATGGGTGACACTATTGGGACATCTGTTAAACTATTGGGACATCTGTGAAACTATTGGTACATCTCTGAAACTATTGGGACATCTGTGAAACTATGGGGACATCTGTGAAACTAATGGGACATATGTGAAACTATTGGGACATCTGTGAAACTATTGGGACATCTGTGAAAGTATTGGGACATCTGTGAAACTATGCGGACATCTGTGAAACTAATGGGACATATGTGCAACTATTGGGACATCTCTGAAACTAATGGGACATATGTGAAACTATTGTGGCGTCTGTGAAACTACTGGGACATGTGTGAAACTACTGGGACATCTGTAAAACTATTGGTACATCTGTGAAACTATTGGGACATCTGTGAAACTATGGGGACATCTGTGAAACAAATGGGACATATGTGAAACTATTGGGACATCTGTGAAACTACTAGTACATCTGTGAAACTATTGGGACATCTGTGAAACTATTGGGACATCTGTGAAACTACTGGTACATCTGTGAAACTATGGGGACATCTGTGAAACTATTGGGACATCTGGGAAACTATTGGGACATCTGTGAAACTATGGGGACATCTGTGAAACTAATGGGACATCTGTGAAACTACTGGGACATCTGTAAAACTACTGGGACATATGTGACCCTATTGGGACATCTGTGAAACTATGGGGACATCTGTTAACCTACTGGGACATCTGTGAAACTACTGGGACATCTGTGAAAATAATGGGACATCTTTGAAACTATTGGGACATCTGTGAAACTATGGGGACATCTGTGAATCTAATGGGACATATGTGAAACTATTGGGGCGTCTGTGAAACTACTGGGACATCTGTAAAACTACTGGTACATCTGTGAAACTATTGGGACATCTGTGAAACTATGGGGACATCTGTGAAACAAATGGGACATAGGTGAAACTATTGGGACATCTATGAAACTATTGGAATATCTGTGAAACTTTGGGGTCATCTGTGAAACTGATGGGACATTTGTGAAACTATTGGGACATCTGTGAAACTACTAGTACATCTGTGAAACTATTGGGACATCTGTGAAACTATGGGGACATCTGTGAAACTAATGGGACATATGTGAAACTATTGGGGCGTCTGTGAAACTACTGGGACATGTGTGAAACTACTGGGACATCTGTAAAACTTCTGGGACATCTGTTAAACTATTGGGACATCTGTGAAACTATGGGGACATCTGCAAAACTACTGGGACACCTGTAAAACTACTGGGATATCTGTTAAACTATTGGGAAATCTGTGAAACTATGGGGACATCTGTGAAACTAATGGGACATATGTGAAACTATTGGGACATCTGTGAAACTACTAGTACATCTGTGAAACTATTGGGACATCTGTGAAACTATTGGGACATCTGTGAAACTACTGGTACATCTGTGAAACTGTGGGGACATCTGTGAAACTATTGGGACATCTGGGAAACTATTGGGACATCTGTGAAACTATGGAGACATCTGTGAAACTACTGGGACATCTGTAAAACTACTGAGACATATGTGACCCTATTGGGACATCTGTGAAACTATGGGGACATCTGTTAACCTACTGGGACATCTGTGAATCTACTGGGACATCTGTTAAACTACTGGAACATCTGTTCAACTATTGGGACATCTGTGAAACTATGGGGACATCTGTTAACCTACTGGGATAACTGTAAAACTACTGGGACATCTGTGAAACGATTGGGACATCTGTGAAACTATGGGGACATCTGTTAACCTACTGGGACATCTGTGAAACTACTGGGACATCTGTTAAACTACTGGGACATCTGTTAAACTTTTGGGACATATGTGAAACTACTGGGACATCTGTAAAACTACTGGGATATATGTGAACCTATTCGGACATCTGTGAAACTATTGGGACATCTATGAAACAACTGGGACATCTGTTAAACTTTTGGGACATCTGTTAAACTCCTGGGACATCTGTGAAACTATTGGGACATGGGTGACACTATTGGGACATCTGTTAAACTATTGGGACATCTGTGAAACTATTGGTACATCTCTGAAACTATTGGGACATCTTTGAAACTACTAGTACATCTGTGAAACTATTGGGACATCTGTGAAACTATTGCGACATCTGTGAAACTACTGGTACATCTGTGAAACTATGGGGACATCTGTGAAACTATTGGGACATCTGGGAAACTATTGGGACATCTGTGAAACTATGGGGACATCTGTGAAACTACTGGGACATCTGTAAAAGTACTGGGACATATGTGACCCTATTGGGACATCTGTGAAACTATGGGGACATCTTTTAACCTACTGGGACATCTGTGAATCTACTGGGACATCTGTTAAACTACTGGGACATCTGTTCAACTATTGGGACATCTGTGAAACTATGGGGACATCTGTTATCCTACTGGGATAACTGTAAAACTACTGGGACATCTGTGAAACGATTGGGACATCTGTGAAACTATGGGGACATCTGTTAACCTACTGGGACATCTGTGAAACTACTGGGACATCTGTTAAACTACTGGGACATCTGTTAAACTATTGGGACATATGTGAAACTACTGGGACATCTGTAAAACTACTGGGATATATGTGAACCTATTCGGACATCTGTGAAACTATTGGGACATCTATGAAACAACTGGGACATCTGTTAAACTTTTGGGACATCTGTTAAACTCCTGGGACATCTGTGAAACTATTGGGACATGGGTGACACTATTGGGACAATAGTGTCACCCATGTGGTACAGTACACAAAATTCAAAAACTAGTATCTTGCACTAAAGACGCATTACCTAAACTATCAACAGAAGGTGTATATCGGATTAATTGTTCATGTGGCAGCTGCTACATTGGGCAGACGGGACGTAGCATCAGCGTAAGACTAAAAGAACATCAGAGAAATATTAAATTATCTCAAACACAACTGTCGGCAGTGGCAGAACATGCTTGTCAACAAGGACACTCAATTGATTTTGACAATGTTGCAGTGGTGTGTAAAACTAATTATTACTGGCAAAGACTAATTAGAGAATCCATTGAAATTGAGAGGAACAAGAATAACTGTAATCGCTCTGACAGCTACCGGCTTAGTGCGGCCTGGAAGCGTATTATTAAATAATACACATTACATTTTGATTTAAAGAATTACTAATCTACAACTAATTACTAATCATAACCAATGACTGATTACTAATCGATTATAAAATTACATTACCCCCCCCCTCCGCCTCTAATCACTGCACCTGATGAGTTAAGTGATGACGTCACCCTGCTGCTCTATATAAAACCGGGAGCAAGCGAGGGCTTTACCATTCTGGCGAATTGCCCGATGATGCTGGAAGTATTTACCAGCGAAACGTCGTACTCAAACTGTAAATGTGGATTAACTCTTCAACACACCGGTGGGCTGAAGTAGTGAATTATTTGTCTTTTGTCAACGTGACACTTTTTTTTTGCTGATTGGCTGTGTCGGGTGGTGGAGGGTTACGACACATTTATAAATAAACGCGATCTAACCCAAAAACCTTTATTATGAATAATATTGGTCGCGAAAGCCTACGTGTTAAACTGATTGGGACATCTGTTAAACTATTGGGACATCTGTGAAACTATTGGTACATCTCTGAAACTATTGGGACATCTGTGAAACTATGGGGACATCTGTGAAACTAAGGGGACATCTGTGAAACTAATGGGACATATGTGAAACTATTGGGGCGTCTGTGAAACTACTGGGAAATGTGTGAAACTACTGGGACATCTGTTAAACTATTGGAACATCTGTGAAACTATGGGGACATCTGTGAAACTATTGTGGCATCTGTGAAACTACTGGGACATGTGTGAAACTACTGGGACATCTGTAAAACTATTGGTACATCTGTGAAACTATTGGGACATCTGTGAAACTATGGGGACATCTGTGAAACAAATGGGACATAGGTGAAACTATTGGGACATCTAAGAAACTATTGGAATATCTGTGAAACTATGGGGTCATCTGTGAAACTAATGGGACATTTGTGAAACTATTGGGACATCTGTGAAACTACTAGTACATCTGTGAAACTATTGGGACATCTGTGAAACTATGGGGACATCTGTGAAACTAATGGGACATATGTGAAACTATTGGGGCGTCTGTGAAACTACTGGGACATGTGTGAAACTACTGGGACATCTGTAAAACTTCTGGGACATCTGTTAAGCTATTGGGACATCTGTGAAACTATGGGGACATCTGCGAAACTACTGGGACACATGTAAAACTACTGGGACATCTGTTAAACTATTGGGAAATCTGTGAAACTATGGGGACATCTGTGAAACTAATGGGACATATGTGAAACTATTGGGACATCTGTGAAACTACTAGTACATCTGTGAAACTATTGGGACATCTGTGAAACTATTGGGACATCTGTGAAAATACTGGTACATCTGTGAAACTATGGGGACATCTGTGAAACTATTGGGACATCTGGGAAACTATTGGGACATCTGTGAAACTAATGGGACATCTGTGAAACTACTGGGACATCTGTAAAACTACTGGGACATATGTGACCCTATTGGGACATCTGTGAAACTATGGGGACATCTGTTAACCTACTGGGACATCTGTGAAACTACTGGGACATCTGTGAAAATAATGGGACATCTTTGAAACTATTGGGACATCTGTGAAACTATGGGGACATCTGTGAATCTAATGGGACATATGTGAAACTATTGGGGCGTCTGTGAAACTACTGGGACATGTGTGAAACTACTGGGACATCTGTAAAACTACTGGTACATCTGTGAAACTATTGGGACATCTGTGAAACTATGGGGACATCTGTGAAACTAATGGGACATATGTGAAACTATTGGGACATCTGTGAAACTACTAGTACATCTGTGAAACTATTGGGACATCTGTGAAACTATTGGGACATCTGTGAAACTACTGGTACATCTGTGAAACTATGGGGACATCTGTGAAACTATTGGGACATCTGGGAAACTATTGGGACATCTGTGAAACTATGGGGACATTTGTGAAACTACTGGGACATCTGTAAAACTACTGGGACATATGTGACCCTATTGGGACATCTGTGAAACTATGGGGACATCTGTTAACCTACTGGGACATCTGTGAATCTACTGGGACATCTGTTAAACTACTGGGACATCTGTTCAACTATTGGGACATCTGTGAAACTATGGGGACATCTGTTAACCTACTGGGATAACTGTAAAACTACTGGGACATCTGTGAAACGATTGGGACATCTGTGAAACTATGGGGACATCTGTTAACCTACTGGGACATCTGTGAAACTACTGGGACATCTGTTAAACTACTGGGACATCTGTTAAACTTTTGGGACATATGTGAAACTACTGGGACATCTGCAAAACTACTGGGATATATGTGAACCTATTCGGACATCTGTGAAACTATTGGGACATCTATGAAACAACTGGGACATCTGTTAAACTTTTGGGACATCTGTTAAACTCCTGGGACATCTGTGGAACTATTGGGACATGGGTGACACTATTGGGACATCTGTGAAACTATTGGTACATCTCTGAAACTATTGGGACATCTGTGAAACTATGGGGACATCTGTGAAACTAATGGGACATATGTGAAACTATTGGGACATCTGTGAAACTATTGGGACATCTGTGAAAGTATTGGGACATCTGTGAAACTATGCGGACATCTGTGAAACTAATGGGACATATGTGCAACTATTGGGACATCTCTGAAACTAATGGGACATATGTGAAACTATTGTGGCGTCTGTGAAACTACTGGGACATGTGTGAAACTACTGGGACATCTGTAAAACTATTGGTACATCTGTGAAACTATTGGGACATCTGTGAAACTATGGGGACATCTGTGAAACAAATGGGACATATGTGAAACTATTGGGACATCTGTGAAACTACTAGTACATCTGTGAAACTATTGGGACATCTGTGAAACTATTGGGACATCTGTGAAACTACTGGTACATCTGTGAAACTATGGGGACATCTGTGAAACTATTGGGACATCTGGGAAACTATTGGGACATCTGTGAAACTATGGGGACATCTGTGAAACTAATGGGACATCTGTGAAACTACTGGGACATCTGTAAAACTACTGGGACATATGTGACCCTATTGGGACATCTGTGAAACTATGGGGACATCTGTTAACCTACTGGGACATCTGTGAAACTACTGGGACATCTGTGAAAATAATGGGACATCTTTGAAACTATTGGGACATCTGTGAAACTATGGGGACATCTGTGAATCTAATGGGACATATGTGAAACTATTGGGGCGTCTGTGAAACTACTGGGACATCTGTAAAACTACTGGTACATCTGTGAAACTATTGGGACATCTGTGAAACTATGGGGACATCTGTGAAACAAATGGGACATAGGTGAAACTATTGGGACATCTATGAAACTATTGGAATATCTGTGAAACTATGGGGTCATCTGTGAAACTGATGGGACATTTGTGAAACTATTGGGACATCTGTGAAACTACTAGTACATCTGTGAAACTATTGGGACATCTGTGAAACTATGGGGACATCTGTGAAACTAATGGGACATATGTGAAACTATTGGGGCGTCTGTGAAACTACTGGGACATGTGTGAAACTACTGGGACATCTGTAAAACTTCTGGGACATCTGTTAAACTATTGGGACATCTGTGAAACTATGGGGACATCTGCAAAACTACTGGGACACCTGTAAAACTACTGGGATATCTGTTAAACTATTGGGAAATCTGTGAAACTATGGGGACATCTGTGAAACTAATGGGACATATGTGAAACTATTGGGACATCTGTGAAACTACTAGTACATCTGTGAAACTATTGGGACATCTGTGAAACTATTGGGACATCTGTGAAACTACTGGTACATCTGTGAAACTGTGGGGACATCTGTGAAACTATTGGGACATCTGGGAAACTATTGGGACATCTGTGAAACTATGGAGACATCTGTGAAACTACTGGGACATCTGTAAAACTACTGAGACATATGTGACCCTATTGGGACATCTGTGAAACTATGGGGACATCTGTTAACCTACTGGGACATCTGTGAATCTACTGGGACATCTGTTAAACTACTGGAACATCTGTTCAACTATTGGGACATCTGTGAAACTATGGGGACATCTGTTAACCTACTGGGATAACTGTAAAACTACTGGGACATCTGTGAAACGATTGGGACATCTGTGAAACTATGGGGACATCTGTTAACCTACTGGGACATCTGTGAAACTACTGGGACATCTGTTAAACTACTGGGACATCTGTTAAACTTTTGGGACATATGTGAAACTACTGGGACATCTGTAAAACTACTGGGATATATGTGAACCTATTCGGACATCTGTGAAACTATTGGGACATCTATGAAACAACTGGGACATCTGTTAAACTTTTGGGACATCTGTTAAACTCCTGGGACATCTGTGAAACTATTGGGACATGGGTGACACTATTGGGACATCTGTTAAACTATTGGGACATCTGTGAAACTATTGGTACATCTCTGAAACTATTGGGACATCTTTGAAACTACTAGTACATCTGTGAAACTATTGGGACATCTGTGAAACTATTGCGACATCTGTGAAACTACTGGTACATCTGTGAAACTATGGGGACATCTGTGAAACTATTGGGACATCTGGGAAACTATTGGGACATCTGTGAAACTATGGGGACATCTGTGAAACTACTGGGACATCTGTAAAAGTACTGGGACATATGTGACCCTATTGGGACATCTGTGAAACTATGGGGACATCTTTTAACCTACTGGGACATCTGTGAATCTACTGGGACATCTGTTAAACTACTGGGACATCTGTTCAACTATTGGGACATCTGTGAAACTATGGGGACATCTGTTATCCTACTGGGATAACTGTAAAACTACTGGGACATCTGTGAAACGATTGGGACATCTGTGAAACTATGGGGACATCTGTTAACCTACTGGGACATCTGTGAAACTACTGGGACATCTGTTAAACTACTGGGACATCTGTTAAACTATTGGGACATATGTGAAACTACTGGGACATCTGTAAAACTACTGGGATATATGTGAACCTATTCGGACATCTGTGAAACTATTGGGACATCTATGAAACAACTGGGACATCTGTTAAACTTTTGGGACATCTGTTAAACTCCTGGGACATCTGTGAAACTATTGGGACATGGGTGACACTATTGGGACAATAGTGTCACCCATGTGGTACAGTACACAAAATTCAAAAACTAGTATCTTGCACTAAAGACGCATTACCTAAACTATCAACAGAAGGTGTATATCGGATTAATTGTTCATGTGGCAGCTGCTACATTGGGCAGACGGGACGTAGCATCAGCGTAAGACTAAAAGAACATCAGAGAAATATTAAATTATCTCAAACACAACTGTCGGCAGTGGCAGAACATGCTTGTCAACAAGGACACTCAATTGATTTTGACAATGTTGCAGTGGTGTGTAAAACTAATTATTACTGGCAAAGACTAATTAGAGAATCCATTGAAATTGAGAGGAACAAGAATAACTGTAATCGCTCTGACAGCTACCGGCTTAGTGCGGCCTGGAAGCGTATTATTAAATAATACACATTACATTTTGATTTAAAGAATTACTAATCTACAACTAATTACTAATCATAACCAATGACTGATTACTAATCGATTATAAAATTACATTACCCCCCCCCTCCGCCTCTAATCACTGCACCTGATGAGTTAAGTGATGACGTCACCCTGCTGCTCTATATAAAACCGGGAGCAAGCGAGGGCTTTACCATTCTGGCGAATTGCCCGATGATGCTGGAAGTATTTACCAGCGAAACGTCGTACTCAAACTGTAAATGTGGATTAACTCTTCAACACACCGGTGGGCTGAAGTAGTGAATTATTTGTCTTTTGTCAACGTGACACTTTTTTTTTGCTGATTGGCTGTGTCGGGTGGTGGAGGGTTACGACACATTTATAAATAAACGCGATCTAACCCAAAAACCTTTATTATGAATAATATTGGTCGCGAAAGCCTACGTGTTAAACTGATTGGGACATCTGTTAAACTATTGGGACATCTGTGAAACTATTGGTACATCTCTGAAACTATTGGGACATCTGTGAAACTATGGGGACATCTGTGAAACTAAGGGGACATCTGTGAAACTAATGGGACATATGTGAAACTATTGGGGCGTCTGTGAAACTACTGGGAAATGTGTGAAACTACTGGGACATCTGTTAAACTATTGGAACATCTGTGAAACTATGGGGACATCTGTGAAACTATTGTGGCATCTGTGAAACTACTGGGACATGTGTGAAACTACTGGGACATCTGTAAAACTATTGGTACATCTGTGAAACTATTGGGACATCTGTGAAACTATGGGGACATCTGTGAAACAAATGGGACATAGGTGAAACTATTGGGACATCTAAGAAACTATTGGAATATCTGTGAAACTATGGGGTCATCTGTGAAACTAATGGGACATTTGTGAAACTATTGGGACATCTGTGAAACTACTAGTACATCTGTGAAACTATTGGGACATCTGTGAAACTATGGGGACATCTGTGAAACTAATGGGACATATGTGAAACTATTGGGGCGTCTGTGAAACTACTGGGACATGTGTGAAACTACTGGGACATCTGTAAAACTTCTGGGACATCTGTTAAGCTATTGGGACATCTGTGAAACTATGGGGACATCTGCGAAACTACTGGGACACATGTAAAACTACTGGGACATCTGTTAAACTATTGGGAAATCTGTGAAACTATGGGGACATCTGTGAAACTAATGGGACATATGTGAAACTATTGGGACATCTGTGAAACTACTAGTACATCTGTGAAACTATTGGGACATCTGTGAAACTATTGGGACATCTGTGAAAATACTGGTACATCTGTGAAACTATGGGGACATCTGTGAAACTATTGGGACATCTGGGAAACTATTGGGACATCTGTGAAACTAATGGGACATCTGTGAAACTACTGGGACATCTGTAAAACTACTGGGACATATGTGACCCTATTGGGACATCTGTGAAACTATGGGGACATCTGTTAACCTACTGGGACATCTGTGAAACTACTGGGACATCTGTGAAAATAATGGGACATCTTTGAAACTATTGGGACATCTGTGAAACTATGGGGACATCTGTGAATCTAATGGGACATATGTGAAACTATTGGGGCGTCTGTGAAACTACTGGGACATGTGTGAAACTACTGGGACATCTGTAAAACTACTGGTACATCTGTGAAACTATTGGGACATCTGTGAAACTATGGGGACATCTGTGAAACAAATGGGACATAGGTGAAACTATTGGGACATCTATGAAACTATTGGAATATCTGTGAAACTATGGGGTCATCTGTGAAACTGATGGGACATTTGTGAAACTATTAGGACATCTGTGAAACTACTAGTACATCTGTGAAACTATTGGGACATCTGTGAAACTATGGGGACATCTGTGAAACTAATGGGACATATGTGAAACTATTGGGGCGTCTGTGAAACTACTGGGACATGTGTGAAACTACTGGGACATCTGTAAAACTTCTGGGACATCTGTTAAACTATTGGGACATCTGTGAAACTATGGGGACATCTGCAAAACTACTGGGACACCTGTAAAACTACTGGGATATCTGTTAAACTATTGGGAAATCTGTGAAACTATGGGGACATCTGTGAAACTAATGGGACATATGTGAAACTATTGGGACATCTGTGAAACTACTAGTACATCTGTGAAACTATTGGGACATCTGTGAAACTATTGGGACATCTGTGAAACTACTGGTACATCTGTGAAACTGTGGGGACATCTGTGAAACTATTGGGACATCTGGGAAACTATTGGGACATCTGTGAAACTATGGGGACATCTGTGAAACTACTGGGACATCTGTAAAACTACTGAGACATATGTGACCCTATTGGGACATCTGTGAAACTATGGGGACATCTGTTAACCTACTGGGACATCTGTGAATCTACTGGGACATCTGTTAAACTACTGGAACATCTGTTCAACTATTGGGACATCTGTGAAACTATGGGGACATCTGTTAACCTACTGGGATAACTGTAAAACTACTGGGACATCTGTGAAACGATTGGGACATCTGTGAAACTATGGGGACATCTGTTAACCTACTGGGACATCTGTGAAACTACTGGGACATCTGTTAAACTACTGGGACATCTGTTAAACTTTTGGGACATA
The DNA here is from genome assembly GCF_048934315.1 of Petromyzon marinus. NCBI lineage: Eukaryota > Metazoa > Chordata > Hyperoartia > Petromyzontiformes > Petromyzontidae > Petromyzon > Petromyzon marinus. The sequence goes on along the minus strand of NC_133672.1, from coordinate 21,475,677 downwards.
TGTGAAACTACTGGGACATCTGTAAAACTACTGGGATATATGTGAACCTATTCGGACATCTGTGAAACTATTGGGACATCTATGAAACAACTGGGACATCTGTTAAACTTTTGGGACATCTGTTAAACTCCTGGGACATCTGTGAAACTATTGGGACATGGGTGACACTATTGGGACATCTGTTAAACTATTGGGACATCTGTGAAACTATTGGTACATCTCTGAAACTATTGGGACATCTTTAAAACTACTAGTACATCTGTGAAACTATTGGGACATCTGTGAAACTATTGCGACATCTGTGAAACTACTGGTACATCTGTGAAACTATGGGGACATCTGTGAAACTATTGGGACATCTGGGAAACTATTGGGACATCTGTGAAACTATGGGGACATCTGTGAAACTACTGGGACATCTGTAAAAGTACTGGGACATATGTGACCCTATTGGGACATCTGTGAAACTATGGGGACATCTTTTAACCTACTGGGACATCTGTGAATCTACTGGGACATCTGTTAAACTACTGGGACATCTGTTCAACTATTGGGACATCTGTGAAACTATGGGGACATCTGTTATCCTACTGGGATAACTGTAAAACTACTGGGACATCTGTGAAACGATTGGGACATCTGTGAAACTATGGGGACATCTGTTAACCTACTGGGACATCTGTGAAACTACTGGGACATCTGTTAAACTACTGGGACATCTGTTAAACTATTGGGACATATGTGAAACTACTGGGACATCTGTAAAACTACTGGGATATATGTGAACCTATTCGGACATCTGTGAAACTATTGGGACATCTATGAAACAACTGGGACATCTGTTAAACTTTTGGGACATCTGTTAAACTCCTGGGACATCTGTGAAACTATTGGGACATGGGTGACACTATTGGGACAATAGTGTCACCCATGTGGTACAGTACACAAAATTCAAAAACTAGTATCTTGCACTAAAGACGCATTACCTAAACTATCAACAGAAGGTGTATATCGGATTAATTGTTCATGTGGCAGCTGCTACATTGGGCAGACGGGACGTAGCATCAGCGTAAGACTAAAAGAACATCAGAGAAATATTAAATTATCTCAAACACAACTGTCGGCAGTGGCAGAACATGCTTGTCAACAAGGACACTCAATTGATTTTGACAATGTTGCAGTGGTGTGTAAAACTAATTATTACTGGCAAAGACTAATTAGAGAATCCATTGAAATTGAGAGGAACAAGAATAACTGTAATCGCTCTGACAGCTACCGGCTTAGTGCGGCCTGGAAGCGTATTATTAAATAATACACATTACATTTTGATTTAAAGAATTACTAATCTACAACTAATTACTAATCATAACCAATGACTGATTACTAATCGATTATAAAATTACATTACCCCCCCCCTCCGCCTCTAATCACTGCACCTGATGAGTTAAGTGATGACGTCACCCTGCTGCTCTATATAAAACCGGGAGCAAGCGAGGGCTTTACCATTCTGGCGAATTGCCCGATGATGCTGGAAGTATTTACCAGCGAAACGTCGTACTCAAACTGTAAATGTGGATTAACTCTTCAACACACCGGTGGGCTGAAGTAGTGAATTATTTGTCTTTTGTCAACGTGACACTTTTTTTTTGCTGATTGGCTGTGTCGGGTGGTGGAGGGTTACGACACATTTATAAATAAACGCGATCTAACCCAAAAACCTTTATTATGAATAATATTGGTCGCGAAAGCCTACGTGTTAAACTGATTGGGACATCTGTTAAACTATTGGGACATCTGTGAAACTATTGGTACATCTCTGAAACTATTGGGACATCTGTGAAACTATGGGGACATCTGTGAAACTAAGGGGACATCTGTGAAACTAATGGGACATATGTGAAACTATTGGGGCGTCTGTGAAACTACTGGGAAATGTGTGAAACTACTGGGACATCTGTTAAACTATTGGAACATCTGTGAAACTATGGGGACATCTGTGAAACTAATGGGACATCTGTGAAACTATTGGGACATCTGTGAAACTACTGCTACATCTGTGAAACTATCGGGACATCTGTTAACCTACTGGGATGTCTGTAAAACTTCTGGGACATCTGTGAAACTATTGGGACATCTGTGAAACTCTTGGGACATCTGTGAAACTCTTGGGACATCTGTGAAACTACTGGTACATCTGTGAAACTATTGGGACATCTGTGAAACTATGGGGACATCTGTGAAACAAATGGGACATAGGTGAAACTATTGGGACATATGTGAATCTATTGGGACATCTGTGAAACTATTGGGACATCTGTGAAACTACTGGTACATCTGTGAAACTATGGGGACATCTGTTAACCTATTGGGATATCTGTAAAACTACTGGGACATTTGTGAAACTATGGGAACATCTGTGAAACTATGGGGACATCTGTTAACCTACTGGGACATCTGTGAAACTACTGGGACATCTGTTAAACTACTGGGACATGTGTTAAACTATTGGTACATTTGTGAAACTATGGGGACATCTGTTAACCTACTGGGATATCTGTAAAACTACTGGGACATCTGTGAAACGATTGGGACATCTGTGAAACTATGGGGACATCTGTTAACCTACTGGGACATCTGTGAAACTACTGGGACATCTGTTAAACTACTGGGACATCTGTTAAACTATTGGGACATCTGTGAAAAAACGCCAACCCATAAACAAACCCTTTAACGCCAACCCTTAAACGCCAACCCTTAAACGCCAACCCTTAAACGCCAACCCTTAAACGCCAACCCTTAAACGCCAACCCTTAAACGCCAACGTTTAAAGGCCAACCCTTAAATACCAACCGTTAAACGCCATCCCTTAAACACCAAGTTTTAAACACCAACCATTTGAACGCCAACCCATAAACGCCCACCTCTAAACACCAACCCTTAAACGCCAACCCTTAAACACCAACCCTTAAACTCCAACCCTTAAACGCCAACCCTTAAACGCCAACTCGTAAACACCAACCCTTAATCGCCAACCCTTTAACGCCAACCGTTAAAGCAAACCTTTACACGCCAAACCCTTAAACACCAACCCTCAAACGCCATCCATTAAACACCAACCATTAAACGCCAACCCTTAAACGCCAAAACCTAAACACGCTTAAACGCCAACCCTTAAATGCCAACCCTTAAACGCCAACCCTTAAACCCCAACCATTAAACGTCAACGCTTAAACGCCAACCCTTAAACGCCAACGTGGTACATCTGTGAAACTATGGGGACATCTGTTAACCTACTGGGACATCTGTGAAACTACTGGGACATCTGTTAAACTACTGGGACATCTGTTAAACTATTGGGACATCTGTTAACCTACTGGGATATCTGTAAAACTACTGGGACATCTATGAAACTATTGGGACATCTGTGAAACTATGGGGACATCTGTTAACCTACTGGAACATATGTGAACCTATTGGGACATCTGTGAAACTATTGGGACATCTTTGAAACTATTGGGGCATCTGTGAAACAACTGGGACATCTGTTAAACTATTGGGACATCTGTTAAACTCCTGGGACATCTGTGAAACTATTAGGACATGGGTGAAACTATTGGGACATATGTTAAACTGTTGGGACATCTGTGAAACTACTGGTACATCTGTGAAACTATTGGGACATCTGTGAAACTATGGGGACATCTGTGAAACTAATGGGACATATGTGAAACTATTGGGGCGTCTGTGAAACTACTGGGACATGTGTGAAACTACTGGGACATCTGTAAAACTACTGGGACAACTGTTAAACTTTTGGGATATCTGTGAAACTATGGGGACATCTGTGAAACTAATGGGACATCTGTGAAACTATTGGGACATCTGTGAAACTATGGGGACATCTGTGAATCTAATGGGACATATGTGAAACTATTGGGGCGTCTGTGAAACTACTGGGACATGTGTGAAACTACTGGGACATCTGTAAAACTACTGGTACATCTGTGAAACTATTGGGACATCTGTGAAACTATGGGGACATCTGTGAAACAAATGGGACATAGGTGAAACTATTGGGACATCTATGAAACTATTGGAATATCTGTGAAACTATGGGGTCATCTGTGAAACTGATGGGACATTTGTGAAACTATTAGGACATCTGTGAAACTACTAGTACATCTGTGAAACTATTGGGACATCTGTGAAACTATGGGGACATCTGTGAAACTAATGAGACATATGTGAAACTATTGGGGCGTCTGTGAAACTACTGGGACATGTGTGAAACTACTAGGACATCTGTAAAACTTCTGGGACATCTGTTAAACTATTGGGACATCTGTGAAACTATGGGGACATCTGCGAAACTACTGGGACACCTGTAAAACTACTGGGATATCTGTTAAACTATTGGGAAATCTGTGAAACTATGGGGACATCTGTGAAACTAATGGGACATATGTGAAACTATTGGGACATCTGTGAAACTACTAGTACATCTGTGAAACTATTGGGACATCTGTGAAACTATTGGGACATCTGTGAAACTACTGGTACATCTGTGAAACTATGGGGACATCTGTGAAACTATTGGGACATCTGGGAAACTATTGGGACATCTGTGAAACTATGGGGACATTTGTGAAACTACTGGGACATCTGTAAAACTACTGGGACATATGTGACCCTATTGGGACATCTGTGAAACTATGGGGACATCTGTTAACCTACTGGGACATCTGTGAATCTACTGGGACATCTGTTAAACTACTGGGACATCTGTTCAACTATTGGGACATCTGTGAAACTATGGGGACATCTGTTAACCTACTGGGATAACTGTAAAACTACTGGGACATCTGTGAAACGATTGGGACATCTGTGAAACTATGGGGACATCTGTTAACCTACTGGGACATCTGTGAAACTACTGGGACATCTGTTAAACTACTGGGACATCTGTTAAACTTTTGGGACATATGTGAAACTACTGGGACATCTGCAAAACTACTGGGATATATGTGAACCTATTCGGACATCTGTGAAACTATTGGGACATCTATGAAACAACTGGGACATCTGTTAAACTTTTGGGACATCTGTTAAACTCCTGGGACATCTGTGGAACTATTGGGACATGGGTGACACTATTGGGACATCTGTTAAACTATTGGGACATCTGTGAAACTATTGGTACATCTCTGAAACTATTGGGACATCTGTGAAACTATGGGGACATCTGTGAAACTAATGGGACATATGTGAAACTATTGGGACATCTGTGAAACTATTGGGACATCTGTGAAAGTATTGGGACATCTGTGAAACTATGCGGACATCTGTGAAACTAATGGGACATATGTGCAACTATTGGGACATCTCTGAAACTAATGGGACATATGTGAAACTATTGTGGCGTCTGTGAAACTACTGGGACATGTGTGAAACTACTGGGACATCTGTAAAACTATTGGTACATCTGTGAAACTATTGGGACATCTGTGAAACTATGGGGACATCTGTGAAACAAATGGGACATATGTGAAACTATTGGGACATCTGTAAAACTACTAGTACATCTGTGAAACTATTGGGACATCTGTGAAACTATTGGGACATCTGTGAAACTACTGGTACATCTGTGAAACTATGGGGACATCTGTGAAACTATTGGGACATCTGGGAAACTATTGGGACATCTGTGAAACTATGGGGACATCTGTGAAACTAATGGGACATCTGTGAAACTACTGGGACATCTGTAAAACTACTGGGACATATGTGACCCTATTGGGACATCTGTGAAACTATGGGGACATCTGTTAACCTACTGGGACATCTGTGAAACTACTGGGACATCTGTGAAAATAATGGGACATCTTTGAAACTATTGGGACATCTGTGAAACTATGGGGACATCTGTGAATCTAATGGGACATATGTGAAACTATTGGGGCGTCTGTGAAACTACTGGGACATCTGTAAAACTACTGGTACATCTGTGAAACTATTGGGACATCTGTGAAACTATGGGGACATCTGTGAAACAAATGGGACATAGGTGAAACTATTGGGACATCTATGAAACTATTGGAATATCTGTGAAACTATGGGGTCATCTGTGAAACTGATGGGACATTTGTGAAACTATTGGGACATCTGTGAAACTACTAGTACATCTGTGAAACTATTGGGACATCTGTGAAACTATGGGGACATCTGTGAAACTAATGGGACATATGTGAAACTATTGGGGCGTCTGTGAAACTACTGGGACATGTGTGAAACTACTGGGACATCTGTAAAACTTCTGGGACATCTGTTAAACTATTGGGACATCTGTGAAACTATGGGGACATCTGCAAAACTACTGGGACACCTGTAAAACTACTGGGATATCTGTTAAACTATTGGGAAATCTGTGAAACTATGGGGACATCTGTGAAACTAATGGGACATATGTGAAACTATTGGGACATCTGTGAAACTACTAGTACATCTGTGAAACTATTGGGACATCTGTGAAACTATTGGGACATCTGTGAAACTACTGGTACATCTGTGAAACTGTGGGGACATCTGTGAAACTATTGGGACATCTGGGAAACTATTGGGACATCTGTGAAACTATGGGGACATCTGTGAAACTACTGGGACATCTGTAAAACTACTGAGACATATGTGACCCTATTGGGACATCTGTGAAACTATGGGGACATCTGTTAACCTACTGGGACATCTGTGAATCTACTGGGACATCTGTTAAACTACTGGAACATCTGTTCAACTATTGGGACATCTGTGAAACTATGGGGACATCTGTTAACCTACTGGGATAACTGTAAAACTACTGGGACATCTGTGAAACGATTGGGACATCTGTGAAACTATGGGGACATCTGTTAACCTACTGGGACATCTGTGAAACTACTGGGACATCTGTTAAACTACTGGGACATCTGTTAAACTTTTGGGACATATGTGAAACTACTGGGACATCTGTAAAACTACTGGGATATATGTGAACCTATTCGGACATCTGTGAAACTATTGGGACATCTATGAAACAACTGGGACATCTGTTAAACTTTTGGGACATCTGTTAAACTCCTGGGACATCTGTGAAACTATTGGGACATGGGTGACACTATTGGGACATCTGTTAAACTATTGGGACATCTGTGAAACTATTGGTACATCTCTGAAACTATTGGGACATCTTTAAAACTACTAGTACATCTGTGAAACTATTGGGACATCTGTGAAACTATTGCGACATCTGTGAAACTACTGGTACATCTGTGAAACTATGGGGACATCTGTGAAACTATTGGGACATCTGGGAAACTATTGGGACATCTGTGAAACTATGGGGACATCTGTGAAACTACTGGGACATCTGTAAAAGTACTGGGACATATGTGACCCTATTGGGACATCTGTGAAACTATGGGGACATCTTTTAACCTACTGGGACATCTGTGAATCTACTGGGACATCTGTTAAACTACTGGGACATCTGTTCAACTATTGGGACATCTGTGAAACTATGGGGACATCTGTTATCCTACTGGGATAACTGTAAAACTACTGGGACATCTGTGAAACGATTGGGACATCTGTGAAACTATGGGGACATCTGTTAACCTACTGGGACATCTGTGAAACTACTGGGACATCTGTTAAACTACTGGGACATCTGTTAAACTATTGGGACATATGTGAAACTACTGGGACATCTGTAAAACTACTGGGATATATGTGAACCTATTCGGACATCTGTGAAACTATTGGGACATCTATGAAACAACTGGGACATCTGTTAAACTTTTGGGACATCTGTTAAACTCCTGGGACATCTGTGAAACTATTGGGACATGGGTGACACTATTGGGACAATAGTGTCACCCATGTGGTACAGTACACAAAATTCAAAAACTAGTATCTTGCACTAAAGACGCATTACCTAAACTATCAACAGAAGGTGTATATCGGATTAATTGTTCATGTGGCAGCTGCTACATTGGGCAGACGGGACGTAGCATCAGCGTAAGACTAAAAGAACATCAGAGAAATATTAAATTATCTCAAACACAACTGTCGGCAGTGGCAGAACATGCTTGTCAACAAGGACACTCAATTGATTTTGACAATGTTGCAGTGGTGTGTAAAACTAATTATTACTGGCAAAGACTAATTAGAGAATCCATTGAAATTGAGAGGAACAAGAATAACTGTAATCGCTCTGACAGCTACCGGCTTAGTGCGGCCTGGAAGCGTATTATTAAATAATACACATTACATTTTGATTTAAAGAATTACTAATCTACAACTAATTACTAATCATAACCAATGACTGATTACTAATCGATTATAAAATTACATTACCCCCCCCCTCCGCCTCTAATCACTGCACCTGATGAGTTAAGTGATGACGTCACCCTGCTGCTCTATATAAAACCGGGAGCAAGCGAGGGCTTTACCATTCTGGCGAATTGCCCGATGATGCTGGAAGTATTTACCAGCGAAACGTCGTACTCAAACTGTAAATGTGGATTAACTCTTCAACACACCGGTGGGCTGAAGTAGTGAATTATTTGTCTTTTGTCAACGTGACACTTTTTTTTTGCTGATTGGCTGTGTCGGGTGGTGGAGGGTTACGACACATTTATAAATAAACGCGATCTAACCCAAAAACCTTTATTATGAATAATATTGGTCGCGAAAGCCTACGTGTTAAACTGATTGGGACATCTGTTAAACTATTGGGACATCTGTGAAACTATTGGTACATCTCTGAAACTATTGGGACATCTGTGAAACTATGGGGACATCTGTGAAACTAAGGGGACATCTGTGAAACTAATGGGACATATGTGAAACTATTGGGGCGTCTGTGAAACTACTGGGAAATGTGTGAAACTACTGGGACATCTGTTAAACTATTGGAACATCTGTGAAACTATGGGGACATCTGTGAAACTAATGGGACATCTGTGAAACTATTGGGACATCTGTGAAACTACTGCTACATCTGTGAAACTATCGGGACATCTGTTAACCTACTGGGATGTCTGTAAAACTTCTGGGACATCTGTGAAACTATTGGGACATCTGTGAAACTCTTGGGACATCTGTGAAACTCTTGGGACATCTGTGAAACTACTGGTACATCTGTGAAACTATTGGGACATCTGTGAAACTATGGGGACATCTGTGAAACAAATGGGACATAGGTGAAACTATTGGGACATATGTGAATCTATTGGGACATCTGTGAAACTATTGGGACATCTGTGAAACTACTGGTACATCTGTGAAACTATGGGGACATCTGTTAACCTATTGGGATATCTGTAAAACTACTGGGACATTTGTGAAACTATGGGAACATCTGTGAAACTATGGGGACATCTGTTAACCTACTGGGACATCTGTGAAACTACTGGGACATCTGTTAAACTACTGGGACATGTGTTAAACTATTGGTACATTTGTGAAACTATGGGGACATCTGTTAACCTACTGGGATATCTGTAAAACTACTGGGACATCTGTGAAACGATTGGGACATCTGTGAAACTATGGGGACATCTGTTAACCTACTGGGACATCTGTGAAACTACTGGGACATCTGTTAAACTACTGGGACATCTGTTAAACTATTGGGACATCTGTGAAAAAACGCCAACCCATAAACAAACCCTTTAACGCCAACCCTTAAACGCCAACCCTTAAACGCCAACCCTTAAACGCCAACCCTTAAACGCCAACCCTTAAACGCCAACCCTTAAACGCCAACCCTTAAACGCCAACGTTTAAAGGCCAACCCTTAAATACCAACCGTTAAACGCCATCCCTTAAACACCAAGTTTTAAACACCAACCATTTGAACGCCAACCCATAAACGCCCACCTCTAAACACCAACCCTTAAACGCCAACCCTTAAACACCAACCCTTAAACTCCAACCCTTAAACGCCAACCCTTAAACGCCAACTCGTAAACACCAACCCTTAATCGCCAACCCTTTAACGCCAACCGTTAAAGCAAACCTTTACACGCCAAACCCTTAAACACCAACCCTCAAACGCCATCCATTAAACACCAACCATTAAACGCCAACCCTTAAACGCCAAAACCTAAACACGCTTAAACGCCAACCCTTAAATGCCAACCCTTAAACGCCAACCCTTAAACCCCAACCATTAAACGTCAACGCTTAAACGCCAACCCTTAAACGCCAACGTGGTACATCTGTGAAACTATGGGGACATCTGTTAACCTACTGGGACATCTGTGAAACTACTGGGACATCTGTTAAACTACTGGGACATCTGTTAAACTATTGGGACATCTGTTAACCTACTGGGATATCTGTAAAACTACTGGGACATCTATGAAACTATTGGGACATCTGTGAAACTATGGGGACATCTGTTAACCTACTGGAACATATGTGAACCTATTGGGACATCTGTGAAACTATTGGGACATCTTTGAAACTATTGGGGCATCTGTGAAACAACTGGGACATCTGTTAAACTATTGGGACATCTGTTAAACTCCTGGGACATCTGTGAAACTATTAGGACATGGGTGAAACTATTGGGACATATGTTAAACTGTTGGGACATCTGTGAAACTACTGGTACATCTGTGAAACTATTGGGACATCTGTGAAACTATGGGGACATCTGTGAAACTAATGGGACATATGTGAAACTATTGGGGCGTCTGTGAAACTACTGGGACATGTGTGAAACTACTGGGACATCTGTAAAACTACTGGGACAACTGTTAAACTTTTGGGATATCTGTGAAACTATGGGGACATCTGTGAAACTAATGGGACATCTGTGAAACTATTGGGACATCTGTGAAACTATGGGGACATCTGTGAATCTAATGGGACATATGTGAAACTATGGGGTCATCTGTGAAACTAATGGGACATTTGTGAAACTATTGGGACATCTGGGACATCTGTGAAACTAATGGGACATATGTGAAACTATTGGGGCGTCTGTGAAACTACTGGGACATGTGTGAAACTACTGGGACATCTGTTAAACTACTGGGACATGTGTTAAACTATTGGTACATCTGTGAAACTATGGGGACATCTGTTAACCTACTGGGATATCTGTAAAACTACTGGGACATCTGTGAAACGATTGGGACATCTGTGAAACTATGGGGACATCTGTTAACCTACTGGGACATCTGTGAAACTACTGGGACATCTGTTAAACTACTGGGACATCTGTTAAACTATTGGGACATATTTGAAACTATGGGGACATCTGTTAACCTACTGGGACATCTATGAAACTACTGGGACATCTGTTAAACTACTGGGACATCTGTTAAACTATTGGGACATATTTGAAACTACTGGGACATCTGTAAAACTACTGGAACATATGTGAACCTATTGGGACATCTGTGAAACTATTGGGACATCTTTGAAACTATTGGGGCATCTGTGAAACAACTGGGACATCTGTTAAACTATTGGGACATCTGTGAAACTATTGGGACATCTGTGAAACTATGGGGACATCTGTGAAACTAATGGGACATATGTGAAACTATTGGGGCGTCTGTGAAACTACTGGGACATGTGTGAAACTACTGGGACATCTGTAAAACTACTGGGACATCTGTTAAACTTTTGGGATATCTGTGAAACTATGGGGACATCTGTGAAACTAATGGGACATCTGTGAAACTATTGGAACATCTGTGAAACTATGGGGACATCTGTGAATCTAATGGGACATATGTGAAACTATGGGGTCATCTGTGAAACTAATGGGACATCTGTGAAACTATTGGGACATCTGTGAAACTACTGCTACATCTGTGAAACTATCGGGACATCTGTTAACCTACTGGGATGTCTGTAAAACTTCTGGGACATCTGTGAAACTATTGGGACATCTGTGAAACTATTGGGACATCTGTGAAACTACTGGTACATCTGTGAAACTATTGGGACATCTGTGAAACTATGGGGACATCTGTGAAACTAATGGGACATATGTGAAACTATTGGGGCGTCTGTGAAACTACTGGGACATGTGTGAAACTACTGGGACATCTGTAAAACTACTGGGACATCTGTTAAACTTTTGGGATATCTGTGAAACTATGGGGACATCTGTGAAACTAATGGGACATCTGTGAAACTATTGGGACATCTGTGAAACTATGGGGACATCTGTGAATCTAATGGGACATATGTGAAACTATGGGGTCATCTGTGAAACTAATGGGACATTTGTGAAACTATTGGGACATCTGTGAAACTACTAGTACATCTGTGAAACTATTGGGACATCTGTGAAACTATTGGGACATCTGTGAAACTATTGGGACATCTGTGAAACTATGGGGACATCTGTGAAACTAATGGGACATATGTGAAACTATTGGGGCGTCTGTGAAACTACTGGGACATGTGTGAAACTACTGGGACATCTGTAAAACTACTGGGACATCTGTTACACTATTGGGACATCTGTGAAACTATGGGGACATCTGCGAAACTACTGGGACACCTGTAAAACTACTGGGACATCTGTTAAACTATTGGGAAATCTGTGAAACTATGGGGACATCTGTGAAACTAATGGGACATATGTGAAACTATTGGGACATCTGTGAAACTACTAGTACATCTGTGAAACTATTGGGACATCTGTGAAACTATTGGGACATCTGTGAAACTACTGGTACATCTGTGAAACTATGGGGACATCTGTGAAACTATTGGGACATCTGGGAAACTATTGGGACATCTGTGAAACTAATGGGACATCTGTGAAACTACTGGGACATCTGTAAAACTACTGGGACATATGTGACCCTATTGGGACATCTGTGAAACTATGGGGACATCTGTTAACCTACTGGGACATCTGTGAAACTACTGGGACATCTGTTAAACTACTGGGACATGTGTTAAACTATTGGTACATCTGTGAAACTATGGGGACATATGTTAAGCTACTGGGATATCTGTAAAACTACTGGGACATCTGCGAAACGATTGGGACATCTGTGAAACTATGGGGACATCTGTTAACCTACTGGGGCATCTGTGAAACTACTGGGACATCTGTTAAACTACTGGGACATCTGTTAAACTATTGGGACATCTGTGAAAAAACGCCAACCCATAAACAAACCCTTTAACGCCAACCCTTAAACGCCAACCCTTAAACGCCAACCCTTAAACGCCAACCCTTAAACGCCAACCCTTAAACGCCAACCCTTAAACGCCAACCCTTAAACGCCAACCCTTAAACGCCAACGTTTAAAGGCCAACCCTTAAATACCAACCGTTAAACGCCATCCCTTAAACACCAAGTTTTAAACACCAACCATTTGAACGCCAACCCCTAAACGCCCACCTCTAAACACCAACCCTTAAACGCCAACCCTTAAACACCAACCCTTAAACTCCAACCCTTAAACGCCAACCCTTAAACGCCAACCCGTAAACACCAACCCTTAATCGCCAACCCTTTAACGCCAACCGTTAAAGGCAAACCTTTACACGCCAAACCCTTAAACACCAACCCTCAAACGCCATCCATTAAACACCAACCATTAAACGCCAACCCTTAAACGCCAAAACCTAAACACGCTTAAACGCCAACCCTTAAATGCCAACCCTTAAACGCCAACCCTTAAACCCCAACCATTAAACGTCAACGCTTAAACGCCAACCCTTAAACGCCAACGTGGTACATCTGTGAAACTATGGGGACATCTGTTAACCAATTGGGATATCTGTAAAACTACTGGGACATCTGTGAAACTATTGGGACATCTGTGAAACTATGGGGACATCTGTTAACCTACTGGGACATCTGTGAAACTACTGGGACATCTGTTAAACTACTGGGACATCTGTTAAACTATTGGGACATCTGTGAAACTATGGGGACATCTGTTAACCTACTGGGATATCTGTAAAACTACTGGGACATCTATGAAACTATTGGGACATCTGTGAAACTATGGGGACATCTGTTAACCTACTGGGACATCTATGAAACTACTGGGATATCTGTTAAACTACTGGGACATCTGTTACACTATTGGGACATCTGTGAAACTATGGGGACATCTGCGAAACTACTGGGACACCTGTAAAACTACTGGGACATCTGTTAAACTATTGGGAAATCTGTGAAACTATGGGGACATCTGTGAAACTAATGGGACATATGTGAAACTATTGGGACATCTGTGAAACTACTAGTACATCTGTGAAACTATTGGGACATCTGTGAAACTATTGGGACATCTGTGAAACTACTGGTACATCTGTGAAACTATGGGGACATCTGTGAAACTATTGGGACATCTGGGAAACTATTGGGACATCTGTGAAACTAATGGGACATCTGTGAAACTACTGGGACATCTGTAAAACTACTGGGACATATGTGACCCTATTGGGACATCTGTGAAACTATGGGGACATCTGTTAACCTACTGGGACATCTGTGAAACTACTGGGACATCTGTTAAACTACTGGGACATGTGTTAAACTATTGGTACATCTGTGAAACTATGGGGACATATGTTAAGCTACTGGGATATCTGTAAAACTACTGGGACATCTGCGAAACGATTGGGACATCTGTGAAACTATGGGGACATCTGTTAACCTACTGGGGCATCTGTGAAACTACTGGGACATCTGTTAAACTACTGGGACATCTGTTAAACTATTGGGACATCTGTGAAAAAACGCCAACCCATAAACAAACCCTTTAACGCCAACCCTTAAACGCCAACCCTTAAACGCCAACCCTTAAACGCCAACCCTTAAACGCCAACCCTTAAACGCCAACCCTTAAACGCCAACCCTTAAACGCCAACATTTAAAGGCCAACCCTTAAATACCAACCGTTAAACGCCATCCCTTAAACACCAAGTTTTAAACACCAACCATTTGAACGCCAACCCCTAAACGCCCACCTCTAAACACCAACCCTTAAACGCCAACCCTTAAACACCAACCCTTAAACTCCAACCCTTAAACGCCAACCCTTAAACGCCAACCCGTAAACACCAACCCTTAATCGCCAACCCTTTAACGCCAACCGTTAAAGGCAAACCTTTACACGCCAAACCCTTAAACACCAACCCTCAAACGCCATCCATTAAACACCAACCATTAAACGCCAACCCTTAAACGCCAAAACCTAAACACGCTTAAACGCCAACCCTTAAATGCCAACCCTTAAACGCCAACCCTTAAACCCCAACCATTAAACGTCAACGCTTAAACGCCAACCCTTAAACGCCAACGTGGTACATCTGTGAAACTATGGGGACATCTGTTAACCAATTGGGATATCTGTAAAACTACTGGGACATCTGTGAAACTATTGGGACATCTGTGAAACTATGGGGACATCTGTTAACCTACTGGGACATCTGTGAAACTACTGGGACATCTGTTAAACTACTGGGACATCTGTTAAACTATTGGGACATCTGTGAAACTATGGGGACATCTGTTAACCTACTGGGATATCTGTAAAACTACTGGGACATCTATGAAACTATTGGGACATCTGTGAAACTATGGGGACATCTGTTAACCTACTGGGACATCTATGAAACTACTGGGATATCTGTTAAACTACTGGGACATCTGTTAAACTATTGGGACATATTTGAAACTACTGGGACATCTGTAAAACTACTGGAACATATGTGAACCTATTGGGACATCTGTGAAACTATTGGGACATCTGTTAAACTCCTGGGACATCTGTGAAACTATTAGGACATGGGTGAAACTATTGGGACATCTGTTAAACTATTGGGGCATCTGTGAAACAACTGGGACATCTGTTAAACTATTGGGACATCTGTTAAACTCCTGGGACATCTGTGAAACTATTAGGACATGGGTGAAACTATTGGGACATCTGTTAAACTATTGGGACATCTGTGAAACTACTGGTACATCTGTGAAACTATTGGGACATCTGTGAAACTATGGGGACATCTGTGAAACTAATGGGACATATGTGAAACTATTGGGGCGTCTGTGAAACTACTGGGACATGTGTGAAACTACTGGGACATCTGTTAAACTATTGGAACATCTGTGAAACTATGGGGACATCTGTGAAACTAATGGGACATCTGTGAAACTATTGGGACATCTGTGAAACTACTGCTACATCTGTGAAACTATCGGGACATCTGTTAACCTACTGGGATGTCTGTAAAACTTCTGGGACATCTGTGAAACTATTGGGACATCTGTGAAACTATTGGGACATCTGTGAAACTACTGGTACATCTGTGAAACTATTGGGACATCTGATAAACTATGGGGACATCTGTGAAACAAATGGGACATAGGTGAAACTATTGGGACATATGTGAAACTATTGGGACATCTGTGAAACTATTGGGACATCTGTGAAACTACTGGTACATCTGTGAAACTATGGGGACATCTGTTAACCTATTGGGATATCTGTAAAACTACTGGGACATTTGTGAAACTATGGGAACATCTGTGAAACTATGGGGACATCTGTTAACCTACTGGGACATCTGTGAAACTACTGGGACATCTGTTAAACTACTGGGACATCTGTTAAACTCGTGGGACATCTGTGAAACTATTAGGACATGGGTGAAACTATTGGGACATCTGTTAAACTATTGGGACATCTGTGAAACTACTGGTACATCTGTGAAACTATTGGGACATCTGTGAAACTATGGGGACATCTGTGAAACTAATGGGACATATGTGAAACTATTGGGGCGTCTGTGAAACTACTGGGACATGTGTGAAACTACTGGGACATCTGTAAAACTACTGGGACATCTGTTAAACTTTTGGGATATCTGTGAAACTATGGGGACATCTGTGAAACTAATGGGACATCTGTGAAACTATTGGGACATCTGTGAAACTATGGGGACATCTGTGAATCTAATGGGACATATGTGAAACTATGGGGTCATCTGTGAAACTAATGGGACATTTGTGAAACTATTGGGACATCTGTGAAACTACTAGTACATCTGTGAAACTATTGGGACATCTGTGAAACTATGGGGACATCTGTGAAACTAATGGGACATATGTGAAACTATTGGGGCGTCTGTGAAACTACTGGGACATGTGTGAAACTACTGGGACATCTGTAAAACTACTGGGACATCTGTTACACTATTGGGACATCTGTGAAACTATGGGGACATCTGCGAAACTACTGGGACACCTGTAAAACTACTGGGACATCTGTTAAACTATTGGGAAATCTGTGAAATTATGGGGACATCTGTGAAACTAATGGGACATATGTGAAACTATTGGGACATCTGTGAAACTACTAGTACATCTGTGAAACTATTGGGACATCTGTGAAACTATTGGGACATCTGTGAAACTACTGGTACATCTGTGAAACTATGGGGACATCTGTGAAACTATTGGGACATCTGGGAAACTATTGGGACATCTGTGAAACTAATGGGACATCTGTGAAACTACTGGGACATCTGTAAAACTACTGGGACATATGTGACCCTATTGGGACATCTGTGAAACTATGGGGACATCTGTTAACCTACTGGGACATCTGTGAAACTACTGGGACATCTGTTAAACTACTGGGACATCTGTTAAACTACTGGGACATCTGTTAAACTATGGGGACATCTGTTAACCTACTGGGATAACTGTAAAACTACTGGGACATTTTTGAAACGATTGGGACATCTGTGAAACTATGGGGACATCTGTTAACCTACTGGGACATCTGTGAAACTACTGGGACATCTGTTAAACTACTGGGACATCTGTTAAACTATTGGGACATATGTGAAACTACTGGGACATCTGTAAAACTACTGGGATATATGTGAACCTATTCGGACATCTGTGAAACTATTGGGACATCTATGAAACAACTGGGACATCTGTTTAACTTTTGGGACATCTGTTAAACTCCTGGGACATCTGTGAAACTATTGGGACATGGGTGACACTATTGGGACATCTGTTAAACTATTGGGACATCTGTGAAACTATTGGTACATCTGTGAAACTATTGGGACATCTGTGAAACTATGGGGACATCTGTGAAACTAATGGGACATATGTGAAACTATTGGGGCGTCTGTGAAACTACTGGGACATGTGTGAAACTACTGGGACATCTGTTAAACTATTGGAACATCTGTGAAACTATGGGGACATCTGTGAAACTAATGGGACATCTGTGAAATTATTGGGACATCTGTGAAACTACTGCTACATCTGTGAAACTATCGGGACATCTGTTAACCTACTGGGATGTCTGTAAAACTTCTGGGACATCTGTGAAACTATTGGGACATCTGTGAAACTATTGGGACATCTGTGAAACTACTGGTACATCTGTGAAACTATTGGGACATCTGATAAACTATGGGGACATCTGTGAAACAAATGGGACATAGGTGAAACTATTGGGACATATGTGAAACTATTGGGACATCTGTGAAACTATTGGGACATCTGTGAAACTACTGGTACATCTGTGAAACTATGGGGACATCTGTTAACCTATTGGGATATCTGTAAAACTACTGGGACATTTGTGAAACTATGGGAACATCTGTGAAACTATGGGGACATCTGTTAACCTACTGGGACATCTGTGAAACTACTGGGACATCTGTTAAACTACTGGGACATCTGTTAAACTCCTGGGACATCTGTGAAACTATTAGGACATGGGTGAAACTATTGGGACATCTGTTAAACTATTGGGACATCTGTGAAACTACTGGTACATCTGTGAAACTATTGGGACATCTGTGAAACTATGGGGACATCTGTGAAACTAATGGGACATATGTGAAACTATTGGGGCGTCTGTGAAACTACTGCGACATGTGTGAAACTATGGGGACATCTGTTAACCTATTGGGATATCTGTAAAACTACTGGGACATTTGTGAAACTATGGGAACATATGTGAAACTATGGGGACATCTGTTAACCTACTGGGACATCTGTGAAACTACTGGGACATCTGTTAAACTACTGGGACATCTTTTAAACTATTGGGACATCTGTCAAAAAACGCCAACCCATAAACAAACCCTTTAACGCCAACCCTTAAACGCCAACCCTTAAACGCCAACCCTTAAACGCCAACCCTTAAACGCCAAACCTTAAACGCCAACGTTTAAAGGCCAACCCTTAAATACCAACCATTAAACGCCATCCCTTAAACACCAAGTTTTAAACACCAACCATTTGAACGCCAACCCATGAACGCCCACCTCTAAACACCAACCCTTAAACGCCAACCCTTAAACACCAACCCTTAAACACCAACCCTTAAACGCCAACCCTTAAACGCCAACCCTTAAACGCCAACCCGTAAACACCAACCCTTAATCGCCAACCCTTTAACGCCAACCGTTAAAGGCAAACCTTTTCACGCCAAACCCTTAAACACCAACCCTCAAACGCCATCCATTAAACACCAACCATTAAACGCCAACCCTTAAACGCCAAAACCTAAACACGCTTAAACGCCAACCCTTAAATGCCAACCCTTAAACGCCAACCCTTAAACCCCAACCATTAAACGTCAACGCTTAAACGCCAACCCTTAAACGCCAACGTTTAAAGGCCAACCCTTAAACACCAACCCTTAAACGCCAACCCTTAAACACCAAGCCTTAAACACCAACCGTTTGAACGCCAACCCATAAACGCCCACCCCTAAACACCAACCCTTAAACGCCAACCCTTAAACGCCAACCCTTAGATGCCAACGTTTAAACGCCAATCCTTAAACACCAACCCTTAAACGCCAACCCGTAAACGCAAACCCTTTAACGCCAACCCTTAAACACCAAGCCTTAAACACCAACCGTTTGAACGCCAACCGATAAACGCCGACCCCTAAACACCAACCCTTCAACGCCAACCCTTAAACGCCAAGCCTTAAACACCAACCGTTTGAATGCCAACCCATAAACGCCCACCCCTAAACACCAACCCTTAAACGCCAACCCTTAAACACCAAGCCTTAAACACCAACCGTTTGAATGCCAACCCATAAACGCCCACCCCTAAACACCAACCCTTAAACGCCAACCCTTAAACGCCAACCCTTAAACGCCAACCCTTAAACGCCAACCCGTAAACGCCAACCCTTAAACGCCATCCATTAAACACCAACCATTAAACGCCAACCCTTAAACGCCAAAACCTAAACACGCTTAAACGCCAACCCTTAAATGCCAACCCTTAAAAGCCAACCCTTAAACCCCAACCCTTAAACGTCAACGCTTAAACGCCAACCCTTAAACGCCAACGTTTAAAGGCCAACCCTTAAACACCAACCCTTAAACGCCAACCCTTAAACACCAAGCCTTAAACACCAACCGTTTGAACTCCAACCCATAAACGCCCACCCCTAAACACCAACCCTTAAACGCCAACCCTTAAACGCCAACCCTTAAATGCCAACGTTTAAATGCCAACCCTTAAACACCAACCCTTATACGCCAACCCTTAAACACCAACCCTTAAACGCCAACCCGTAAACGCAAACCCTTTTGCGCCAACCCTTAAACACCAAGCCTTAAACACCAACCGTTTGAATGCCAACCCATAAACGCCCACCCCTAAACACCAACCCTTAAACGCCAACCCTTAAACGCCAACCCTTAAACGCCAACGTTTAAATGCCAACCCTTAAACACCAACCCTTGAACGCCAACCCTTAAACACCAAGCCTTAAACACCAACCGTTTTTAATGCCAACCCATAAATGCCCACCCCTAAACACCAACCCTTAAACGCCACCCGTAAACGCCAACCCTTAAACGCCAACCCGTAAACGCCTACCCTTAAACGCCAACCCTTAAACACCAACCCTTAATCGCCAACCCTTTAAACGCCCACCCCTAAACACCAACCCTTAAACGCCAACCCTTAAACGCCAACCCTTAAACGCCAACCCTTAAACGCCAACCCTTAAACGCCAACCCTTAAAAGCCAACCCTTAAACGCCAACCCTTAAACACCAACCTTTAAACGCCAACCCTTAAACGCCAACCCTTAAACGCCAACCCTTAAACGCCAACCCTTAAACGCCAACCCTTAAACGCCAACCCTTAAATGCCAACCCTTAAACGCCAAACCTTAAACAACAACCCTTAAACAACAACCCTTAATCGCTAACTCTTTAAATGCCAACCCTTAAACGCAAACTCTTAAACACCAATCCTTAAACGCAAACCCTTAAACACCAACCTTTAAACACCAACCCTAAAACGCCAACCCTAAAACGCGAACCCTTAAACACCAACCTTAAACGTCAACCCTTAAAGGCCAAAC
Organism: Petromyzon marinus; assembly: GCF_048934315.1. Lineage (NCBI taxonomy): Eukaryota > Metazoa > Chordata > Hyperoartia > Petromyzontiformes > Petromyzontidae > Petromyzon > Petromyzon marinus. The sequence goes on along the minus strand of NC_133672.1, from coordinate 21,454,262 downwards.
TTACACGCCCAAACCTTTAAACACCAACCTGTAAACACCAACTCTTAAGCACCAACACTTAAACGAAAACGCTTAAACACCAACCCTTAAACACCAACCATTAAACGCCAACCCTTAAAAGTCAAACATCATCCGGCAACCTTAAACGCTAACACTTTAAAGACCAACCCTTAAACACCAACCCTTAAATGCCAACCCTTAAACACCCACCCTTAATCGCCAACCCTTAAAAACAAACCTTAAAACACCAACCTTTAAACACCAACCGTTAAAGACAAATCTTAAACGCCAAACCCTTAAACACAAACCCTTAAACGCCAACCCTTTAAAACGCCAACCCTTAAACGCCAACCCTTAAACCCCTACCCTTAAACGTCAACGCTTAAACGCCAACTATTAAAGACCAACCCTTAAACACTAAACCCTAAAACACCAACCCTAAAACGCCAACCCATAAACAAACCCTTTAACGCCAACCCTTAAACGCCCACCCTTAAACGCCAACGTTTAAAGGCCAACCCTTAAACACCAACCCTTAAACACCAAGCCTTAAACACCAACCATTTGAACGCCAACCCATAAACGCCCACCTCCAAACACCAACCCTTAAACGCCAACCCTTAAACGCCAACCCTTAAACTCCAACCCTTAAATGCCAACCCTTAAACGCCAACCCGTAAACACCAACCCTTAATCGCCAACCCTTTAACGCCAACCGTTAAAGGCAAACCTTTACACGCCAAACCCTTAAACACCAACCCTTAAACGCCATCCATTAAACACCAACCATTAAACGCCAACCCTTAAACGCCAAAACCTAAACACGCTTAAACGCCAACCCTTAAATGCCAACCCTTAAACGCCAAACCCTTAAACCCCAACCCTTAAACGTCAACGCTTAAACGCCAACCCTTAAACACCAACCCTTAAGCGCCAACCCTTAAACACCAAGCCTTAAACACCAACCGTTTGAACGCCAAACCATAAACGCCCACCCCTAAACACCAACCCTTAAACGCCAACCCTTAAACGCCAACCCTTAAATGCCAACGTTTAAATGCCAACCCTTAAACACCAACCCTTAAACGCCAACCCTTAAACACCAACCCTTAAGCGCCAACCCGTAAACGCAAACCCTTTAACGCCAACCCTTAAACACCAAGCCTTAAACACCAACCGTTTGAACGCCAACCCATAAACGCCCACCCCTAAACACCAACTCTTAAACGCCAACCCTTAAACGCCAACCCTTAAATGCCAACGTTTAAATGCCAACCCTTAAACACCAACCCTTAAACGCCAACCCTTAAACACCAACCCTTAAGCGCCAACCCGTAAACGCAAACCCTTTAACGCCAACCCTTAAACACCAAGCCTTAAACACCAACCGTTTGAACGCCAACCCATAAACGCCCACCCCTAAACACCAACTCTTAAACGCCAACCCTTAAACGCCAACCCTTAAACACCAAGCCTTAAACACCAACCGTTTGAACGCCAAACCATAAACGCCCACCCCTAAACACCAACCCTTAAACGCCAACCCTTAAACGCCAACCCTTAAATGCCAACGTTTAAATGCCAACCCTTAAACACCAACCCTTAAACGCCAACCCTTAAACACCAACCCTTAAGCGGCAACCCGTAAACGCAAACCCTTTAACGCCAACCCTTAAACACCAAGCCTTAAACACCAACCGTTTGAACGCCAACCCATAAACGCCCACCCCTAAACACCAACTCTTAAACGCCAACCCTTAAACGCCAACCCTTAAACGCCAACCCTTAAACGCCAACCCTTAAACGCCAACGTTTAAATGCCAACCCTTAAACACCAACCCTTAAACGTCAACCCTTAAACACCAAGCCGTAAACACCAACCGTTTGAATGCCAACCCATAAACGCCCAACCCTTAAACGCCAAACCCTTAAACACAAACCCTTAAACGCCAACCCTTTAAAACGCCAACCCTTAAACGCCAACCCTTAAACCCCTACCCTTAAACGTCAACGCTTAAACGCCAACTATTAAAGACCAACCCTTAAACACTAAACCCTAAAACACCAACCCTAAAACGCCAACCCATAAACAAACCCTTTAACGCCAACCCTTAAACGCCCACCCTTAAACGCCAACGTTTAAAGGCCAACCCTTAAACACCAACCCTTAAACACCAAGCCTTAAACACCAACCATTTGAACGCCAACCCATAAACGCCCACCTCCAAACACCAACCCTTAAACGCCAACCCTTAAACGCCAACCCTTAAACTCCAACCCTTAAATGCCAACCCTTAAACGCCAACCCGTAAACACCAACCCTTAATCGCCAACCCTTTAACGCCAACCGTTAAAGGCAAACCTTTACACGCCAAACCCTTAAACACCAACCCTTAAACGCCATCCATTAAACACCAACCATTAAACGCCAACCCTTAAACGCCAAAACCTAAACACGCTTAAACGCCAACCCTTAAATGCCAACCCTTAAACGCCAAACCCTTAAACCCCAACCCTTAAACGTCAACGCTTAAACGCCAACCCTTAAACACCAACCCTTAAGCGCCAACCCTTAAACACCAAGCCTTAAACACCAACCGTTTGAACGCCAAACCATAAACGCCCACCCCTAAACACCAACCCTTAAACGCCAACCCTTAAACGCCAACCCTTAAATGCCAACGTTTAAATGCCAACCCTTAAACACCAACCCTTAAACGCCAACCCTTAAACACCAACCCTTAAGCGCCAACCCGTAAACGCAAACCCTTTAACGCCAACCCTTAAACACCAAGCCTTAAACACCAACCGTTTGAACGCCAACCCATAAACGCCCACCCCTAAACACCAACTCTTAAACGCCAACCCTTAAACGCCAACCCTTAAACGCCAACCCTTAAACGCCAACCCTTAAACGCCAACGTTTAAATGCCAACCCTTAAACACCAACCCTTAAACGTCAACCCTTAAACACCAAGCCGTAAACACCAACCGTTTGAATGCCAACCCATAAACGCCCACCCCTAAACACCAACCCTTAAACGCCAACCCTTAAACGCCAACCCTTAAACGCCATCCCGTAAACGCCAACCCTTAAAACGCCAACCCTTAAACGCCAACCCTTTAAACGCCCAAGCCTAAACACCAACACTGAAACGCCAACCCTTAATCGCCAACCCTTAAACGCCAACCCTTAAACGCCAACCCTTAAACGCCAACCCTTAAACGCCAACCCTTAAACGCCAACCCTTAAACGCCAACCTTTAAACGCCAACCCTTAAACGCCAACCCTTAAACGCCAACCCTTAAACGCCAACCCTTAAATGCCAACCCTTAAACGCCAAACCTTAAACAACAACCCTTAATCGCTAACTCTTTAAATGCCAACCCTTAAACGCAAACTCTTAAACACCAATCCTTAAATGCAAACCCTTAAACACCAACCTTTAAACACCAACCCTAAAACGCCAACCCTAAAACGCGAACCCTTAAACACCAACCTTAAACGTCAACCCTTAAAGGCCAAACTTACACGCCAAACCTTGAAACGCCAACCTGTAAACACCAACTCTTAAGCACTAACACTTAAACGAAAACGCTTAAACACCAACCCTTAAACACCAACCATTAAACGCCAACCCTTAAACGTCAACCATCATCCGGCAAACCTTAAACGCTAATACTTTAAAGACCAACCCTTAAACACCAACCCTTAAATGCCAACCCTTAAACACCAACCCTAAATCGCCAACCCTTAAAAACAAACCTTAAAACACCAACCTTTAAACACCAACCGTTAAAGACAAACCTTAAACGCCAAACCCTTAAACACCAACCCTTAAACGCCATCCATTAAACACCAACCATTAAACGCCAACTCATGAACGCCAAAACATAAACACGCTTAAACACCAACCCTTAAAGGCCAACCCTTTAATGCCAACCTTTAAACACCAACCCTTAATGCCAACCCTTAAACGCCAACCCTTAAACACCAACCTTTAAACATCAACCCTAAAACGCCAACCCTTAAACGCCAACCCTTTAAAACGCCATCCCTTAAACGCCAACCCTTAAACCCCAACCCTTAAACGTCAACGCTTAAACGCCAACTATTAAAGACCAACCCTTAAACACTAGACCCTAAAACACCAACCCTAAAACGCCAACCCATAAACAAACCCTTTAACGCCAACCCTTAAACACCAACCCTTAAACGCCAACCCTTAAATGCCAACCCTTAATCGCTAACTCTTCAAATGCCAACCCTTAAACGCCAACCCTTAAACACCAATACTTAAACGCAAACCCTTAAACACCAACCTTTAAACACCGACCCTAAAACGCCAACCCTTAAACGCCAACCCTTAAACACCAACCCCTTGAAGGCCAAACTTACACGCCAAACCTTTAAACACCAACCTGAAAACACCAACTCTTAAGCACCAACACTTAAACGAAAACGCTTAAACGCCAACCCTTAAACACCAACCATTAAACGCCAACCCTTAAACGTCAACCTTTAAACGCCAACCCTTAAACGCCAACCCTTAAACACTAACCGTTAAACGCCAACCCTTTAACGCCAACCCTTAAACGCCAACCTTTAAACACCAACCCTTAAACGCCAACCCTTAAATACCAACCTGTAAACACCACCTCTTAAGCACCAACCCTTAAAGGACAACCCTTAAACGCCAAAACCTAAACACGCTAAAATTTAAACCCTAAAACGTCAACCTTGAAACACCAACCCTTAAACACCAACCCTTAAACACCAACCCTTAAACGCCAATCATTCAACACCAAACCTCATCCGGAAAACCTTAAACGCTAACTCTTTAAAGACCAACCCTTAAACACGAACCCTTGAAAGCCAACCCTTACAAACCGACGGTTAAACACCAACCCTTAAATGCCAACCATTGAACACCAACCCTAAATCGCCAACCCTTAAAAATCAACCTTAAAACACCAACCTTTAAACACCTACCGTTAAAGCTAACCCTAAAACGCCAACCCGTAAACGCCAACCCTTAAACACCAAACCTTAAACGCCATCTCTTAAACACCAACCTTTAAACACCAACCCTTAAAGGCCAAACCTTACCCGCCAAACTATTAAACACCAACCTGTAAACACCAACTCTTAAGTACCAACCCTTTAAACACCAACCTGTAAACACCACCTCTTAAGCACCAACCCTTAAACGACAACCCATGAACGCCAAAACCTAAACACGCTAAAACGCCAACACTTAAACACCAACCCTTAAATGCCAACCCTTAAACACCAACCCTAAATCGTCAAACCTTAAAAACCAAACCTTAATACACCAACCCTAAACGCCATCTATTAAACACCAAGCTTTAAACACCAACACTTAAAGGCCAAACTTACACGCCAAACCTTTAAACACCAACCTGTAAACACCAACTCTTAAGAACCAAACCTTAAACGACAACCCTTAAACGCCAAAGCCTAAACACGATTAAACACCAACCCTTAAATGCCAAGCCTTAAAAGCCAACCCGTAAACGCCAACCCTTTAACGCCAACCCTTAAACTCCATCTCTTAAACACCAACCTTTAAACAGCAAACCTTAAAGGCCAAACTAACACGCCAAACCTTTAAACACCAACCTGTAAATACCAACTCTTAAGCACCAATCCTAAAAACTAAAACCCTTAAACACCAACCCTTATACGCCAACCCTTAAACGCCAACCCTTAAGCATCAACCCTTAAACACCAACCCTTAAATGCCAACCCTTAAACGCAAACCCTTAAACACCAATCCTTAAACGCAAACCCTTAAACACCAACCTTTAAACACCAACCCTAAAAAGCCAACCCTAAAACGCGAACCCTTAAACACCAACCTTGAACGTCAACCCTTAAAGGCCAAACTTACACGCCAAACCTTTAAACACCAACCTGTAAACACCAACTCTTAAGCACCAACACTTAAACGAAAACGCTTAAAAACCAACCCTTAAACACCAACCATTAAACGCCAACCCTTAAACGTCAACCATCATCCGGCAAACCTTAAACGCTAACACTTTAAAGACCAACCCTTAAACACCAACCCTTAAATGCCAACCCTTAAACACCAACCCTAAATCGCCATCCCTTAAAACAAACCTTAAAACACCAACCTTTAAACACCAACCGTTAAAGACAAACCTTAAACGCCAAACCCTTAAACACCAACCCTTAAACGCCATCCATTAAACACCAACCATTAAACGCCAACCCCTAAACGCCAAAACATAAACACGCTTAAACACCAACCCTTAAAGGCCAACCCTTTAATGCCAACCTTTAAACACCAACCCTTAATGCCAACCCTTAAACGCCAACCCTTAAACACCAACCTTTAAACACCAACCCTAAAACGCCAACCCTTTAAAACGCCAACCCATAAACGCCAACCCTTAAACCCCAACCCTTAAACGTCAACGCTTAAACGGCAACTATTAAAGACCAACCCTTAAACACTAAACCCTAAAACACCAACCCTAAAACGCCAACCCATAAACAAACCCTTTAACGCCAACCCTTAAACGCCAACCCTTAAACACCAACCCTTAATCGCTAACTCTTCAAATGCCAACCCTTAAACGCCAACCCTTAAACACCAATACTTAAACGCAAACCCTTAAACACCAACCTTTAAACACCAACCCTAAAACGCCAACCCTTAAACGCCAACCCTTAAACACCAACCCCTTAAAGGCCAAACTTACACGCCAAACCTGTAAACACCAACCTGAAAACACCAACTCTTAAGCACCAACACTTAAACGAAAACGCTTAAACGCCAACCCTTAAACACCAACCATTGAACGCCAACCCTTAAACGCCAACCCTTAAACGCCAACCCTTAAACGCTAACCGTTAAACGCCAACCCTTTAACGCCAACCCTTAAACGCCAGCCTTTAAACACCAACCCTTAAACGCCAACCCTTAAATACCAACCTGTAAACACCACCTCTTAAGCACCAACCCTTAAAGGACAACCCTTAAACGCCAAAACCTAAACACGCTAAAATTCAAACCCTAAAACGTCAACCTTTAAACACCAACCCTTAAACACCAACCCTTAAACACCAACCATTAAACGCCAATCCTTCAACACCAAACCTCATCCGGCAAACCTTAAACGCTAACTCTTTAAAGACCAACCCTTAAACACGAACCCTTGAAAGCCAACCCTTACAAACCGACGATTAAACACCAACCCTAAATCGTCAAACCTTAAAAACCAAACCTTAAAACACCAACCCTAAACGCCATCTATTAAACACCAAGCTTTAAACACCAACACTTAAAGGCCAAACTTACACGCCAAACCTTTAAACACCAACCTGTAAACACCAACTCTTAAGAACCAAACCTTAAACGACAACCCTTAAACACCAAAGCCTAAACACGATTAAACACCAACCCTTAAATACCAAGCCTTAAAAGCCAACCCGTAAACGCCAACCCTTTAACGCCAACCCTTAAACTCCATCTCTTAAACACCAACCTTTAAACAGCAAACCTTAAAGGCCAAACTAACACACCAAACCTTTAAACACCAACCTGTAAATACCAACTCTTAAGCACCAACCCTAAAAACTAAAACACCTTAAACGCCAACCCTTAAACACCAACCCTTAAAGGCCAACCCTTAAACGCCAACCTTTAAACACCAACCCTTAAATGCCAACCCTTAAACGCCAACCCTTAAACACCAACCTTTAAACACCAACCCTAAAACGCCAACCCTTAAACGCCAACCCTCTAAACACCAACCCTTAAACGTCAACTCTTAAACACCAACCATCATCCGGAAAACCTTAAACGCTAACACTTCAAAGACCAACCCTTAAACACCAACCCTTAAATTCCAACACTTAAACACCAACCCTAAATCGCCAACCCTTAAAAACAAACCTTAAAACACCAACCTTTAAACACCAACCGTTAAAGACAAACCTTAAACGCCAAACCCTTAAACACCAACCCTTAAACGCCATCCATTAAACACCAACCATTAAACGCCAACCCTTAAACGCCAAAACATAAACACGCTTAAACACCAACCCTTAAAGGCCAACCCTTTAATGCCAACCTTTAAACACCAACCCTTAATGCCAACCCTTAAACGCCAACCCTTAAACACCAACCTTTAAACACCAACCGTAAAACGCCAACCCTTAAACGCCAACCCTTTAAAACGCCAACCCTTAAACGCCAACCCTTAAACCCCTACCCTTAAACGTCAACGCTTAAACGCCAACTATTAAAGACCAACCCTTAAACATTAAACCCTAAAACACCAACCCTAAAACGCCAATCCATAAACAAACCCTTTAACGCCAACCCTTAAACGCCAACCCTTAAACGCCAACCCTTAAACGCCAACCCTTAAACGCCCACCCTTAAACGCCAACGTTTAAAGGCCAACCCTTAAACACCGACGCTTAAACGCCATCCCTTGAACACCAAGCCTTAAACACCAACCATTTGAACGCCAACCCATAAACGCCCACCTCTAAACACCAACCCTTAAACGCCAACCCTTAAACGCCAACCCTTTAACGCCAACCCTTAAACGCCAACCAGTAAACGCCAACCCTTAAACGCCAACCCTTAAATGCCAACCCTTAAACGCCAACCCTTAATCGCCAACCCTTTAAACGCCAATCCTTAGACGCCAACCCTTTAACGCCAACCCTTAAACGCCAACCCTTAAATGCCAACCCTAAATCGCCAACCCTTAAAAACAAACCTTAAAACACCAACCTTTAAACACCACCTCTTAAGCACCAACCCTTAAACGCCAACCCGTAAACGCCAACCCTTTAACGCCAACCTTTAAACACCAACCCTTAAAGGCCGAACTTACACGCCAAACCTTTAAACACTAACCTGTCAACACCAACTCTTAAGCACCAACCCTTAAATGAAAACCCTTAAAACGCCAACCCTTAAACACCAATGTTTAAATGCCAACTCTTACACGCCAACCCTTTAACGCCAACCCTTAAACGCCAACCCTTAAACACCAACCTGTAAACACCAACTCTTAAGTACCAACCCTTAAACGACAACCCTTAAACGCCAAAACCTAAACACGCTTAAACATTAACCCTTAAACACCAACCCTTAAACGCCAACCTATTAAACACCAACCTTTAAACGCCATCTCTTAAACACCAACCTTTAAACACCAACCCTTAAAGGCAAAACTTACATGCTAAACCTTTAAACACCAACCTGTAATCACCAACTCTTAAGCACCAACCCTTAAACGAAAACCCTTAAACGCCAACCCTTAAATACCAATCTTTAAACACCAATCTTTTAACGCCAAACCTTAAACGCCAACCCTTAAACGTAAACCCTTAAACGCCAACCCTTAAATGCCAACCCTTAAACGCCAACCCTTAAATACCAACCCTTAGTCGCCAACCCTTTAAATGCCAACCCTTAAACGCCAACCCTTAAACACTAATCCTTAAACGCAAACCCTTAAACACCAACCTTTAAACACCAACCCTAAAACGCCAACCCTTATACGCCAACCCTTAAACACCAACCCTTAAACGCCAACCCTTTAAATGCCAACCCTTAAACGCCAACCCTTAAACACTAATCCTTAAACGCAAACCCTTAAACACCAACCTTTAAACACCAACCCTTAAAGGCCAAACCTTACCCGCCAAACCTTTAAACACTAACCTGTAAACACCAGCTCTTAAGCACCAACCCTTTAAACACCAACCTGTGAACACCACCTCTTAAGCACCAACCCTTAAACGACAACCCTTAAACGCCAAAACCTAAACACGCTAAAACACCAACCCTTAAACACCAACCCTTAAACGCCAACCCTTTAACGCCAACTCTTAAACACCAACCCTTAAACGCCAACCCTTAAATACCAACCTGTAAACACCACCTCTTAAGCACCAACCCTTAAAGGACAACCCTTAAACACCAAAACCTAAACACGCTAAAACACCAACCCTTAAACACCAACCCTTAAACGCCAACCCTTTAACGCCAACTCTTAAACACCAACCCTTAAACGCCATCTCTTAAACACCAACCTTTAAACACCAACCCTTAAAGGCCGAACTTACACGCCAAACCTTTAAACACTAACCTGTCAATACCAACTATTAAGCACCAACCCTTAAACGAAAACCCTTAAAACGCCAACCCTTAAACACTAACCCTTAAACGCCAACCCTTAAACGCCAACCTTTAAACGCCAACCCATAAATGCCAACCCTTAAATGCCAACCCTTAAACACCAACCCTTAAACGCCAACCCTTTAAAGCCAAGCCTTAAACACCAACGTTTAAATGCCAACTGTTACACGCCAAACCTTAAATGCCAACCCTTAAACACCAACCCTTAAACGCCAACCCTTAAATGCCAACCCTAAATCGCCAACCCTTAAAAACAAACCTTAAAACACCAACCTTTAAACACCACCTCTTAAGCACCAACCCTTAAACGCCAACCCGTAAACGCCAACCCTTTAACGCCAACCTTTAAACACCAACCCTTAAAGGCCGAACTTACACGCCAAACCTTTAAACACTAACCTGTCAACACCAACTCTTAAGCACCAACCCTTAAATGAAAACCCTTAAAACGCCAACCCTTAAACACCAATGTTTAAATGCCAACTCTTACACGCCAACCCTTTAACGCCAACCCTTAAACGCCAACCCTTAAACACCAACCTGTAAACACCAACTCTTAAGTACCAACCCTTAAACGACAACCCTTAAACGCCAAAACCTAAACACGCTTAAACATTAACCCTTAAACACCAACCCTTAAACGCCAACCTATTAAACACCAACCTTTAAACGCCATCTCTTAAACACCAACCTTTAAACACCAACCCTTAAAGGCAAAACTTACATGCTAAACCTTTAAACACCAACCTGTAATCACCAACTCTTAAGCACCAACCCTTAAACGAAAACCCTTAAACGCCAACCCTTAAATACCAATCTTTAAACACCAATCTTTTAACGCCAAACCTTAAACGCCAACCCTTAAACGTAAACCCTTAAACGCCAACCCTTAAATGCCAACCCTTAAACGCCAACCCTTAAATACCAACCCTTAGTCGCCAACCCTTTAAATGCCAACCCTTAAACGCCAACCCTTAAACACTAATCCTTAAACGCAAACCCTTAAACACCAACCTTTAAACACCAACCCTAAAACGCCAACCCTTATACGCCAACCCTTAAACACCAACCCTTAAACGCCAACCCTTTAAATGCCAACCCTTAAACGCCAACCCTTAAACACTAATCCTTAAACGCAAACCCTTAAACACCAACCTTTAAACACCAACCTTTAAACACCAACCCTTAAAGGCCAAACCTTACCCGCCAAACCTTTAAACACTAACCTGTAAACACCAACTCTTAAGCACCAACCCTTTAAACACCAACCTGTGAACACCACCTCTTAAGCACCAACCCTTAAACGACAACCCTTAAACGCCAAAACCTAAACACGCTAAAACACCAACCCTTAAACACCAACCCTTAAACGCCAACCCTTTAACGCCAACTCTTAAACACCAACCCTTAAACGCCAACCCTTAAATACCAACCTGTAAACACCACCTCTTAAGCACCAACCCTTAAAGGACAACCCTTAAACACCAAAACCTAAACACGCTAAAACACCAACCCTTAAACACCAACCCTTAAACGCCAACCCTTTAACGCCAACTCTTAAACACCAACCCTTAAACGCCATCTCTTAAACACCAACCTTTAAACACCAACCCTTAAAGGCCGAACTTACACGCCAAACCTTTAAACACTAACCTGTCAATACCAACTATTAAGCACCAACCCTTAAACGAAAACCCTTAAAACGCCAACCCTTAAACACTAACCCTTAAACGCCAACCCTTAAACGCCAACCTTTAAACGCCAACCCATAAATGCCAACCCTTAAATGCCAACCCTTAAACACCAACCCTTAAACGCCAACCCTTTAAAGCCAAGCCTTAAACACCAACGTTTAAATGCCAACTGTTACACGCCAAACCTTAAATGCCAACCCTTAAACACCAACTCTTAAACACCAACCCTTTAACGCCAACCCTTAAACGCCAACCCTTAAACACGAACCTTTAAACACCAACCCTTATACGCCAACCCTTAAACACCAACCCTTAATAGCCAACCCTTAAATGCCAACCCTTTAACGCCAACCCTTAAACGCCAACCGTTAAACACCAACCTGTAAACACCAACACTTAAATACCAACCCTTGACAACCTTTAAACGCCAAAACCTAAACACGCTTAAACACCAACCTGTAAACACCAACCCTTAAACGCCAACCCTCAAACGCCAACTCTTTAAACACCAACCTTTAAACGCCATCTCTTAAACACCAACCTTTAAACACCAACCCTTAAAGGCAAAACTTACACGCTAAACCTTTAAACAGCAACCTGTAAACACCAACTCTTAAGCACACATCCCTTAAACGAAAAACCTTAAACACCAACCCTTAAACACCAACCCTTATACGCCAACCCTTAAACGCCAACCCTTAAACGCCAACCCTTAAACGCCAACCCTTAAATGCCAACCCTTAAACACCAACCTTTAAACACCAACCCTTAAACGCCAACCCTTAAACGCTAACCCTTAAACGCCAACCCTTAAATGCGCGAACTTGTACCAAAACGGTCAGGCCGATCTGCTACAGAGCAAACAAATCAGGGAGACACATGGAAGGGGAGCTTTATTGACATTGGGACACTGCTTAAGAACTGGATAAAATGGTACAAAAGCGAAAACGATGTAAAAACTTCAGAAATAGCTACGCTGAACTCAGACCCTCTCGCACAGACAGACAAACAGAGATTATATAATGAGGAAAAATTCGGAAAAGAAACGGGTGGGGCTGACAACCCCGATGTCAGAGGGGGACAGAATATTAAAACTAAGTCACCAGGGGATTCTGTACTAATAACGCGAGAAAGGGCGGAGCCGAAGCTCCGAGGCAACTCTTCAGGAAAACGCACACCACGCACAGACGGCCGACACAAACATCGCGACAGGCACGACGCACCAGACAAATATAAATCAAACACCCCACAAAAACCACGTAAGTATGAGCCATGGGATAAACAGGAGTCACCGAGCAAAGCTGACCCACGTTACAGGCGCAAAAGACACTGCAAAAATCATGTTAAGCAACGCCACCGTGATATTAATAACTCATCCGAATCTGACTCGGATGACGATGATCAACTTTCCGATTACTTGTTCAGTAGTAAAACTCTGAAATCGATGGACAAAGCTCTCGCCAGAATTCCCTATTTTGATCGACACAATAAGAACAGAGACATACACACTCACATTGCAATGGTAGAAGCAGAAGCAATGATCAGGGGTCTGAGAAAAACGGATGAGAAAGCCAGTTTGCTGAAACGCAGCTTGCATGGACAGTCCATATCATGGGTAAAGTTGCTACCATACGAGGTTCGGAACGATTTTAAAAAGCTGAGCTTGGCAGTGATTCGGAAGTTTGCACAATATCTAACACTGTCTGAGGGAATTAACGCTGCAAAATCTATGACCCAGTGCGCAGATGAGGATCCTCGAGAGTACCTCATACGATTTAAAAGAGCGTACTATGCGGGCGATGTGGATCAGTATCACGAAGGTGACAAAAGATTAAAAATTATGTTTTTCGGATCCTTGGGTCCAGAGATTACAAAAATCGTGGGAATGGTTTTGGATCCAGAGACGGCCTCCTTACACCACATAGTGAATACGGCTCACATGGCTTGGCTGTACAGGGATAAGAACAATAATTCCACAACACACAGTGAACGAGGCAAGGCAACCAGTATTTCAGAAGGAAATAAAAATCAGGGGAGCAGAAACAAAACATCACCTGCGAGGCACTCAAGACACGCAGGCCCACAGTGCAGGAAACAAAAAGCACCCGCGAATTACCAACGTAATTACATACCCAGGTGGCCAGATAGCAATTACACGAGACAATGGCACACAGACCAGGAGCGATCGCAGCGTGCAGGGACGCGTATTTGCGAGAATCGCAATGTGTGGAGACCACGAGCAAAGTCAGACCAGTTCCCAATTCCACGGCACACAGACCGAAAGCGTTCGCAGCGTGCAGGGACGCGTATTTGCGAAAATCGCCACGGGTAGAAGCCAATAGCAGGACCAATGCCACGGCACACAGCTAGCCAAAATTACCCACACTGATGGCGAGATAACAATTCCACAATTCCACGGCACACAGACCGGGAGCGTCCGAAGCGTACAAGGACGCGTATTTGCGAAAATCGCCACGGGTGGAAGCCAAGAGCAGGACCATATCTATACCCAATGCCACGGCACACTGCTGGCCAAAATTACCCACACAGATGGCGAGATAACAATTACGATCGACAGTGGCACATAAATAATGGGCGATCGCAACACACAAAGACACAATCACGAGAATCACGGCACGTATAGGCCAAGAGCAGAATCACGCCGATTCCCAACTGCTGTGACAAAGAGGGTGACATGGGCACGTGATGAATCGCTCACAGGGGTTGAGAGGAAAATGACAGGAAGAGCAGTGTCCGCTGAGCTGGAAAAAAATTCACAGCCCTTGAAAAAAATCAAGCAGGCTGGAGGTGACGAACAAAACCAGGAGGGTAACCATGATTGTGGAAAACTAAATGCACCATGCACCCGTTCTGATAATGTGGTGGAGAACGCGAGAGTCGCTCCCGTGGTGAATACACCTATTGAACAGGGAAAAATAACAATGAAGTGTGATCCAACGAGAAATGATAAGCAACAGGATCGGGGGGGAGAAACCTGCTTGTTTGGTAAATGGAAACGCGATCAATTGTGTCGCGAAATTGCGTGAGAGTACTGCGAATGTGGCAGAGAAAGATGCTACGGAGACAGAAATCCATGATGGATCGGGGAATGTGTTGAAATCCAGCACATGCAAAAACATGGAATCGAATCGTGGTACGGAGTCATCAAATCAGCACATGGCTGCGGAGAAGGCAAATGACCCCAACAGTCGAGCACGGAAACTCGTGGTGTGTACTAATCCTGGTGGCGCACGACATCACTTCACGCCACATAAACCCACAGGGAAGGCGAGGGATAAAAAAAATTACCGATACGAACCAAGGAACCGTGCTCATTTGGCTAAAGCCATACCGACGATGAACCAAAATGACGATGTGATGATGTTGCATGGAAAGGTCACAGGTTACTCTAAAATACCTGGCCATGAGAAAAAATTATTCTGCACTCTTGACCAAAGGTGGCGGTAAGGTTGCCAATAACTTGGTAAACTTTGATTTAAAGCTTTCGTGACTGCAGTAATTCATATTCTTAGTTTTTTCGGTAAAGTCACGTTGAAGAGAAACAACATGACTTTACCGAAAAAACTAAGAATATGAACTTGGTAAACATTAAACAAAGAGATGCCAGGAGGGAAACGGTGTACCACCGGGCTCGAAACCGCTATCCAGTGTTTCCCAGGAACTGAAACAAAAATCAAAGTAGCAATAATTGATAAGAACCGATGTAACATGTTGCCTTAATTTTTTTATTTTTCCTGTTCTTTTATTTTCTTATTTCAAATGTAATCATGCTAAGTTGTGACACGTACGCGCGCGTTGTAAGGAAAATCACAAACTCGAAGACAATCAATGCTTATGATGGGAAAAGGCATTTTTCTTTTATTTTAAAAATAATCCGTGGCAGACCACAGATCATTTTTAAAAGGGTGGTGTGTTGGATATGAGCCTTTTTCCAAAATTGATATTAATAATATCTGCCGATATATAATTTTTTAAAATAATAACAAAGAGAAATAATGCATAAAACGCATCAACCCAAAAACACGCAAACACAGATGGAGATCATAAACAGGCCATAAATAAAAAAAGAAATAATAAAACTCTCGAGGCGAGGATGTTAACAGCTATCTGCGAAGATCTCCAGATGAACAAGAGTTTGATGTGCCCCTTTGGAAAGGTCACCCAGAGGCGAGCCTCAGGAAGACAGACGCGAGTTAAACCAATTTTTTTATTTTCCTTATTTGCCATTAAAACAACGGTTTTAATTTAAAATGCAACAACAAGAATAAGCTAAAATTAGCGATCCTCACGATCACTCCAATTAAGACCAGGCCACCAGATGCATCAGTGAATCCTTATCCAATTATTAATTCGATATCAAATTATTTTCACCTTTAATACGTTTTACTGTTAAAACAAAGCTTGGAGACAGAAATACCGAGTCACATCAAAGATTTTCGAGAAGGAATGAGACAACGGGCAAACTTACGAAACGAGTTAAACAATACTCCAAGAAACCCCGACCACCTTTGTCTCTCTCGCAGCGCGGAGAAACAGGAATTCCACCCTGGCAAGGGGCCATCTGGAAGCAGCCGGGTTTAATGAGAAAACAAAGATCCCCCATATAGCCTTAACAGACTGTAGGGGCAAGTGCTGTTAGCGAGCACCTATGAAGGCCGGAACGGTACACGAGGGGGTGGGTGGCCAGCACCACGCCCGACCGCCTTTGTCTCCCTAGTGGCAATGTTTACACACCTTACCAGGTACTCATTTGAGGCTGAGTCGACCTAGGGGAGGCCCGGGACCGGTTCAGATAATCGTCACTGGTGTTGGCCGTGAGCGGGAATCGAACCCGGGTCACCCCACACACAAACTCACCCCCCCCCCCCTCCACGATACCCTTCGGAAACAAAGGAAGATGAGGGCGGGGGGGAACAACTCCCAAAGCCATAACCGCCAGCAAACAATTTTTTTTTAAAGAAAATTGTTTAACAGGTTTTCCCTGCCAGGGATCTGAACACAATTAATTAAAAGATTGGTCCAAGATAAGAATCTCAAAGGAATACATTGCGGCCATTTGAGTTACGTGGTTACGGTCACTTGGGGGTATTTGAGTGGTTCGTTTTTTTCTATTGCATAATCTTGCTGGTATCCATGAATGAACAAGACGAATCTATGAACGCATATTTGTGCCTTTAGGAATAATAATGGTTTGAGTGTCTTTCCATATGAACAGCGTTGCATAATAATCAATCGTCCTACTGTTAACAACGTGACAAGAATCTGCATTAAGGGTCGCATATGATCAATGACCGAATGCCGTGTTGTGTAACAATTTAAATACGAATTACATATTATAAGGTTAAGGTTTTGATAGAATAGTTTGCATGTTTTAATCTCTCTCTCAACAACCGATCAATTGCGTTACGCGTCGGGAATTAAACACAGGTGCCGTTATCGAAGTGAAACAACGCAATCGTGATGTGTACCTTGTTAATGCTATTGTTGAAATTCCGAAGTTGAGAGTTCTCATATTATCCAAAAATTAAAGTTTAGCTAGAAAATAAAATTGATTAAAGCAGAAGAGTTGTGTGTGATTCTTTCCGTGATACTGCATAGAATTGTTCTGCGAATGAGATCTGAATCTTGGGGACCTATCATAAGCACACTAATCACTAATCCAGCACATAATCAATAAGCGTTAAATCGAAGATCATTGTATCCTTATTGAAAACACTGAATTAAATAACAAGTCGAGTCGACTCTCTCTCATTCACGCTCACAATACCTGCACAACTGCATACGATTAATTGCGTTGTTCCAATTAATAACCAACCTTCGTCACCGAGGCTGGACCTAATTATCATAACGACCTGCATCATCATAACCACGCCCACTCGCATAAATTAATACGGTTATCTCGAATTAGCATAGTTTATGCACATAATTACACCAATTAATTCGGATAAATTATGCAGATTTCAAATTTAATCAAATTTTCATTATTTTCATCAAATTTTCATAACCTACATAAACAACAACCTTCGAGCACCCATATCTCACAGAGCGGGCCCTAACCTATAACAGCTGGCAGTTCACCAGCATTGCTTCAAGTGAGCTGGAGCGTGCTGATGAATATAAAAACCGGACCAGAGCTTGGTTTGTGTACAACCAATACTGCTGAAATGATGCACTCCCAGCAGGAAAGCCGTGTGGCTAATGGGATGTGTACAAATACTTGTATTTTTTAAGTGGAAAGACAGATATGTGAAGGAGGGGAATCATCGTTTGCGTGTTAATTTTGTTACTCATATCCACGATGTAAGCGAATTATTATATTGAAACTTCGCAGAGCTTTCATGAGTAAGAAAGTTGTACCAACAATAATTATCGGTTCTATTGCGATCGAGGGCTGCACGTTTCAACGGGCACACATGTGTCATGCTGCGATGGTGACGGTGCTCCCGGTTTTTTAAGACCGGGAGGAAGTGAGGGCTTCACCTTTCTGGCAAATTGCCCGATGATGCTGGATGTAATTACCAGCGAAACGTCGTACTCAAAAATTGTAAATGTTGTGGATTCACTCTTCAACACACCGGTGGGCTGCAGGAGTGATCTATTTCTCTTTTGTCAATGTGACACTTTTTTACTGATTGGCCGTGTCGGGTAGTGGAGGGTTACGACACATTTATGAATAATGCGATCTAACCCAAAAACGTTTATTATGAATAATATTGGTCGTGAAAGCCTACGGCCTTTCTGGCCGTGATTTTTATTTCAGCAGCATTGGTTCAACACGAGCAAACGTCAGAATGGTTTTCAGCTCTGCAAAGCTCATGATGACTTTTTGTGAAGTATTCCACAGTTTTGCATAGAACTAGGACCTGTAACTAACAGAGAGCATCCTTGCCTGCAAATATCTGGAAGTTCACCAGCGTCGGTTTGAGACACTGAATGCTCAAACGAACGCAAATGTGGTAATGATTATTTTGTGTTATCTCCATATATATAAAAGTTGTGAATATGTGTGCCTGTTCAAAATGTTTAGCGTACTTCCCGACATGCAACAAACTTGAAATTTGCCATGTGGGTACTTTCCAGACTGTACACCATGCAAAAGTTATGAAAACACACTTTTTTGTGTGTGGGGGGGGGGAGCTCAATAATGCATTTATTTTTTGTACGGCAAGTGAGCTGTGACGTCAAATCTGTTACGTGACCCGCACATGTGGAAGCGTAACGCATTGTGTAGTGGTTAGCGCGCTGCGCTGCGAATCCGGCCACCCGAGTTCGATTCCCGCTCACGGCCACTACCAGTGACGATTAGTTTAACTGGTCCTGGGCCTCCCCTACGTCGACTCAGCCTCAAAACGAGTAACTGCTGTGGTGTGTAAACATCGCCACTGGGGAGACAAAGGCGGCCGGGCGTGGTGGATCCAAGTCCCAGGAGAAGCTGGGTAGTACAGCTAGTGTATTCATACTCTTTGGTTCTATTGGGTAAAGTCACGTAGGTGAAAATAAAATAACAAAAAATCACGACGTTTTGGCCACAACACAAGCGGCCTTCATCAGGTGAAGGGACGAGACTGTCTGGAGGACAGCGCTGGAGTGGAAGAAGCCACGCTTAGATCACGACCTTTAAGCTGTGTGACAAGAAAAACACCAAGCACCTTGACAAAGGAATTAGCATAAAATTTAGCATTGAAATGGCTCATTGAAATAGCTAAGTTAAAGTATACACATCCGCAGAGGTACCCCTTGACGAAGGAATTAGCATAGAATTCAGCATGGAAATAGCTGAGTGATTAGCTTGTAACTGGTCACAGAATTAGCTATGTTAAAGATAGAGCATATACATTCACCGAGGCACCTAGTACTCATCAAACAGGAGAATTTAGCGAAACACAACCACGCTCAGACAGCGGACCTTTAAACTGTGTGCGAGCAAACAAGGTGTTCTGACAAAAAAAATAGCATAAAAATTAGCATTTGATTGGCGGATTTTAGGAAAGAGGTGGTGTACGTGCCGATGGACTTGCCGTTTGGCGCGGGGGGGGGGGGGGGGGAAAGGGGGGAGGGGGAGTTTACCTATTGATGGTGTGAAAAGGGAATTTATAGCTGCGAAAGTTTGGGGTACCACTACTTGAAAAATATACTGTACCATTGAAATTAGTGTAATGTTTAGTTCGATTTAGAACATCTTTCCAATGGTTGCTTAATTTGAAACCATTCTCTCGGTTGAAATTGTGTCTGTGTTTGTAGATCTGAATTGCTTCATGAACAAATCTCTGATAAAAGCCCGTGGGTTTGCAAAGAACCTTGGTATCGGAGAAAATTATATCGTGATCCCCCACAGCGTTGTAACAGTGATCAGCCACGGCAGAAGAATTCGTTTTGCCGTGTTTCAAATCTGATTTGTGCTCGCGAATTCGGTCAGAGACATGTCGCTTTGTCTCACCGATATAGCAATCACCGCAGGTACAACTCAATTTGTAAACCCCGGGGTACTGTAAATCAGGAATGACATCCTTCACGGATGGGATCAGATCACAAATTTTGTGTACTGTATTGAACCGGACCTGGATCTTGTGTTTGTTTAGAATTTTGGAAATCTTTTTAGTAACGCCTGCTATATATGGAAGTGTGATGGTTTTGACCGGAGTATCAAGTGGTTGTTTCTGTATGGAGGGAGAGACAGCTTGGCGGATGGTACGGTTAGAGTAACCATTCCTTTTGAGGGCCAGGTGTACATGTTTTAATTCACTGGTCAGGTGGTGTTGGTTCGAAATGCAATGAGCCCTATGGTATAAAGTTTTGATGAGATAATTCTTTTGGGATGGGTGGTGGTGGGAATCTGGTTTCAAGTAGGAATCTGTGTGGGTGGGTTTCCTGTAGACAGAATGCCCCAATGAGCCATCAGGTCTCCTCTCAAACATAACATCTAAGAATGATAGCTTGCCATCTTTCTCCACTTCCATGGTGAATTTGATGGCGGGATGTCTGGAATTGATGTGTCTGGAATTGATGTGGTGTAGGAAAAGGTTCAGAGCTGGGAGGCCATGTGGCCAAATGACGAAAGTGTCATCCACATATCTCTTCCACAGGGAAGGTCTGAGGGTGGAAGTCTGGATGGCGTCTGATTCATATTTCTCCATGAAAATATTGGCTATCACTGGTGATGAGGGGGATTCCATGGGGGTACCCTCATTTTGTTTGTAGAAGGAGCCATTCCAAGTAAAGTAGGTATTATAATCTTAGTTCTTTCGGTAAAGTCACGTTGAAGGGAAACAACAAAATATATATTATATATATATTTCACTGGCAAGACCGCCTCAGCAGTACTTAACTCAGCCCAATTGGTCTCTATGGTCAAAGACGTTGTACTGTCCCCTGACGATACCCTTGTCAGCTTCGATGTGCTTTCTTTGTTCACCAAGGTCCCAGTACCTGATACCATTGAAATAATTTAAAATTTGGTCCAACATGGACTAGACCCCGACACACCTGCACTGGTTAGGCACTGCCTCAACAATACCTACTTTACTTGGAATGGCTCCTTCTACAAACAAAATGAGGGTACCCCCATGGGATCCCCCTTATCACCAGTGATAGCCAATATTTTCATGGAGAAATTTGAATCAGATGCCATCCAGACTTCCACCCTCAGACCTTCCCTGTGGAAGAGATATGTGGATGACACTTTCGTCATTTGGCCACATGGCCTCCCAGCTCTGAACCTTTTCCTACACCACATCAATTCCAGACATCCCGCCATCAAGTTCACCATGGAAGTGGAGAAAGATGGCAAGCTACCATTCTTAGATGTTATGTTTGAGAGGAGACCTGATGGCTCATTGGGGCATTCTGTCTACAGGAAACCCACCCACACAGATTCCTACTTGAAACCTGATTCCCACCACCACCCAGCCCAAAATAATTCTCTCATCAAAACTTTATACCATAGGGCTCATTGCATTTCGGACCAACACCACCTGACCAGTGAATTAAAACATGTACACCTGGCCCTCAAAAGGAATGGTTACTCTGACCGTACCATCCGCCAAGCTGTCTCTCCCTCCATACAGAAACAACCACTTGATACTCCGGTCAAAACCATCACACTTCCATATATAGCAGGCGTTACTAAAAATATTTCCAAAATTCTAAACAAACACAAGATCCAGGTCCGGTTCAATACAGTACACAAAATTTGTGATCTGATCCCATCCGTGAAGGATGTCATTCCTGATTTACAGTACCCCGGGGTTTACAAATTGAGTTGTACCTGCGGTGATTGCTATATCGGTGAGACAAAGCGACATGTCTCTGACCGAATTCGCGAGCACAAATCAGATTTGAAACACGGCAAAACGAATTCTTCTGCCGTGGCTGATCACTGTTACAACGCTGTGGGGGATCACGATATAATTTTCTCCGATACCAAGGTTCTTTGCAAACCCACGGGCTTTTATCAGAGATTTGTTCATGAAGCAATTCAGATCTACAAACACAGACATAATTTCAACCGAGAGGATGGTTTCAAATTGAGCAACCATTGGAAAGATGTTCTAAATCGAACTAAACATTACACTAATTTCATTTGTACAGTATATTTTTCAAGTAGTGGTACCCCAAACTTTCGCAGCTCTTATAAATTCCCTTTTCACACCATCAATAGGTAAACTCCCCCTCCCCCCTTCCCCCCCCCCCGCGCCAAACGGCAAGTCCACCGGCACGTACACCACCTCTTTCCTAAAATCCGCCAATCAAATGCTAATTTTTATGCTAATTTTTTTTGTCAGAACACCTTGTTTGCTCGCACACAGTTTAGAGGTCCGCTGTCTGAGCGTGGTTGTGTTTTGCTAAATTCTCCTGTTTGATGAGTACTAGGTGCCTCGGTGAATGTATATGCTCTAACTTTAACATAGCTATTTCTGTGACCAGTTACAAGCTAATCACTCAGATATTTCAATGCTAACTTCTATGCTAATTCCTTTGTCAAGGGGTACCTCTGCGGATGTGTATACTTTAACTTAGCTATTTCAATTAGCCATTTGAATGCTAAATTATATGCTAATTCCTTTGTCAAGGCGCTTGGTGTTTTTCTTCTCACACAGCTTAAAGGTCGTGATCTAAGCGTGGCTTCTTCCACTCCAGCGCTGTCCTCCAGACAGTCTCGTCCCTTCACCTGATGAAGGCCGCTTGTGTTGTGGCCGAAATGTCGTGATATTTTGTTATTTTATTTTCACCTACGTGACTTTACCCAATAGAACCAAAGAGTATGGATCCTAGCAGTCACGAAAGCTTTAAATCTAGAATAGCTAGTGTATTATATGCGCGAGTACTAAAGCTGGAACGATTCGATTACCAAGTCGATTATAACCGATTCCTTGTGTATGGTCAATTACTCAGACCCCTTTAAAAATGACAGCCATCCCCACATCTTACTTCCTGTGACGCGGCTGATGTGATCAAGTCCCTCCCATCAGGTGGGACAACCACAGCAAGAAAAAACTGCTGAAGTAGGCGAGAGATCTGCCGTGGCACGAGGTTATAGAGGCCTCGGCAGTAGGGGGGAGAGAGAAGGGGGGGGGGGGGGAAAGGAGGCGGGGCAGAAAGTGGACCCCGCAGCAGCACCCGGGTCACTGGAGTAAAGTGGGCCACCACTCATTGATCCGTACATTTAACTCGATGAGTCGATTCGATTCCGTGCCCCGTTGGGTCCTCCCCACTTTTGTGCTTTTGGGTGTGCTGGGTTTCAACATAATTCCCGATCCATTGTGAATCTTCCCTCCCCCCATTTCAGCACTCCGATCTACATCCGACAGGAGATGATAAACCACAGGGAGGGGGAGTAAAACCTAATCGCCAGGTAATTGGAAAAGTCGCCCATTGTCTCGCGGATTTGCATGATTGATGGATGGGGCAGAGGAACGTGCTACAGGGACACGCCCTGAGGAATGCAGGCATCGGCCTTTGGATGAAAAACTATTTTTCAGTAATTCAGTGGGCAGTGCTCTCACTGGCAGCTCATTCTCAATTAATGAGGGTGATTCACCACGTGTTTGTGCCACATTTTGTATCTGAGTTGAGTCCATTTTTGTTTCCTTTCCTGTTTCTCTACTCCCTCCTGGTATAGCCGGGTGGGGGTATCGAAGGGGGAATGGGCAGATTGTGTTTAACCTTGAGTTTGTCGTGGCATGGGGTGCTGGTATGATTCCGCTCTTGGCTTCCACACCCAGACATTCCAATAATTACCTGTCTTTGTGTGCTGTGGTTGCTTCGGATTGGTGTGCCACTCTCTCGCTGGATTGTTACCTTGCCATCTCTGCGTGTAATTATGTTGGTAGTTCGTGGGTGCTTGCTCCTCTCTGTATTGTGGGGCTTGGTGTGAGGTGCTGTAGCTGCTCACATGATTTTTACTTCCCCCTAGATGGCGGGGTGCATTATCTCTCTCCCTGTGTTTTGTCCGAATGATATATATATAGTTTAACACGTAGGCTTTCGCGACCAATATTATTCATAATAAAGGTTTTTGGGTTAGATCGCGTTTATTTATAAATGTGTCGTAACCCTCCACCACCCGACACGGCCAATCAGCAAAAAAAGTGTCACGTTGACAAAAGACAAATAATTCACTACTTCAGCCCACCGGTGTGTTGAAGAGTTAATCCACATTTACAGTTTGAGTACGACGTTTCGCTGGTAAATACTTCCAGCATCATCGGGCAATTTGCATCATCGGGCAATTTGCCCGATGATGCTGGAACACACCGGTGGGCTGAAGTAGTGAATTATTTGTCTTTTGTCAACGTGACACTTTTTTTTGCTGATTGGCCGTGTCGGGTGGTGGAGGGTTACGACACATTTATAAATAAACGCAATCTAACCCAAAAACCTTTATTATGGATATATATATAGCCATGCCGTGTGAACCCTATTCTGTATGTGGTGTAAGGAGGCCGTCTCTGGGTCCAAAACCATTCCCACAATTTCTGTAATCTCTAGACTCAAGGATTAAAAAAAACAATCTTGAACTTTTTGTCACCTTCGTGGTATTGATCAACATCACCTGCGTAATACACTCCTCATTTACGCACTGGGTCACAAATTTGGCAGCATTAAACCACTCAGTGTTGAATATTCTCCAAACTTCGTAATCACTGTTAGGCTGAGTTTTTTTTAATAATTCCTAACCTTGTATGGCAGCGACTTTACCCATGGTATAGAATGTTCATGTAACCTTCTTTTCAGCACTTGTTTTCTCGTCCAACTTCCTCAGACCTCTGATCATTGCCTCCACTTCTACTGTTGTGATATGATTGTGTATGTCTCTGTTCCAATTGTGTGGATCAAAATAGGGGATTCTCACGAGAGCTTTCTCCGTCAATTTAAGAGTCTTACTACTGAATGAGTATTCGGAAAGTTGGTCGTTGTGAGAGGAGTCAGTGTCAGATGAGCTATCACTCAAACTTTACCGCTGCTTAACATAACTTCTGTAATGTATTTTGCGCCTGTGTTGTGGGTATGAACGTAGAGCGAGACTTCTCTTGGAGGCAATGCGTTTATTACAATAAACGATAACAACACCAATAGCCGTAACACGACTGGTGTCTGTTAAAAACACTGCTGCAGTCAATCACAGTTGGTTTTGAGTGATTACATTGGGGTGGGGGGGGGGATGGCAAGTGATGGGTGATGGGAGGAGACCAGGGACGCAACGTGACCGTCCATGTACGAGGATAAGAGTTGCCATCTGTGACGTACACAACCTGGGGACACATCATGGGAAGAAGGATCTCTCAAAACCCGAAGAGGGGAGAACTACATGGAAACGCATTGTCTTGAGCAATGAATTAGCACAAGGGGACGAACAGGGGTTGGAGTCATGTTCTTCGTATGGTCGACGTTTATGTAGAGCAACAACTATATTGGATTGAGGTGGTTGAGCCAGATCATTGTGTAAGAAGTAGAGTTGGTGCATCGCTGTGATGATGCCTCCGAATTTGTGAATTGGACATTGAGTTTTCATATATTCCATAGTCTATTCAGGCTTGGAGTTAGGGATAGGGCTACAGATTTGCTGCAGAAATATTTTTCAGAGCGTCAGTGTTTGGCACTACATGTAGGGCAGTTCCACATATTAGGCAAACATCACAATTTCAGCATCATCTTAATTTTATATATTTATATGGGATATAATATAGAAGGTAATTATTGCTTTAGAAATGACATTATTCACACAGATGATTTCTATCTGAATCTCTTGGTTGAAATACTTTGCCCAAGGTAAGATAACTGTGCGATTATGGTAATGAGTATCCACGTCCGTCTGAGACCGTGGAACTGCCCTCCAGCACTGCCGCTCACATCAGGGGACGTAGGAACGACTATGGTTGCTGGCTTCACCGTGGCCAACTAGTTTATTGATGGGCATCTCCTCCTTGCCATCCTCCTAAATTTCCACCACCATCACCACCTCCACAACCTTGTGCTTGTCGCCCCCAACTCAAGCTCAGTGCAAACCCCTTGGAGGGCTGGCATTACCCAAGGGACACAGAACTCTGCCTCACATTTGGTTTCTAGAAGCTCCGCAACAGCCACACTGTGGATGTAGACAGCCCTTAGCGTTATAAATGTGAGCCACTCGCATGTCCCAAACACTCAAAAGAATTGAGACGAGGCGATAGTATTAGATACAAATATTTATTATTAAAACGCGACGCCTTGTAAGGAAGGGGAGGTGCTGGTGGGGGTGGGTGGTGCTGGAAGTGTGGGGGGCTGTGAGATGCTCAGAGGGTGTTCGAGGCCTGGGGGGGCAGGTCTTGGGAGGCTTCTTGAATGCCGGGCTCCAGTGAGCAGCCAGAGATGTCCTCTTCCTCCTCAACCGTGACAAGCTGTGGACATACTGACCCATTAGACACTACACACAACTCAGTACTTCTACCAGCTCAACTGGGATTACACACAACAATCAGCACCCCCTACTGGCAGACAAATGCCAATTGCACACCAGGTGCTGAGTCACCTTGTGCCCACAGGGACATCTGTCATTGGGGGTGCCCTTTCACACGTGTTGAGATGAGATGTGATGTAAAGCGCTCTGAGATGCCCCGGTGTACAGAAAGGTGCTAAATCATTCTCATCGTTATCACTGTGTCCAGCTATAATGAAATTGTCTATAGATATATAATCTGTATTTGTAAACAGGGACCATGACGGCTTAACATGATGGTTAGACCAGCTCATCATTATCATAATACACTGAATCGTGTGTGCATGAATCTATTATTTACGTTAAACGCAAATTATATACGTGTGTGTGTGTGTGCGATGCACGAGTGCTGTACACTCACCTCCACCTCGCTCTGCAGACGCTGCTGCTCCGAGTGTTCACTCTGCTCGTTGTCGCGGTAGGGCGCCAGCTCAGCGTGCAGCTCCGCCACTACACGTTGATACCACTGAATCTCTGCCTGCAGAGATTCCAGTTGCCAGTTCCTGTCAATGAGCTGCGTGGGCCACGGGCAAATGGCGGCAGAGGGACACAGGAAAGCATTTTAACGACTGCGTGAGGTTATTGCAGAACATACAGGTATAATAACACACACACAACCAGGATCTTCATTTATAATTGAGTAATGCAATGAGCTACGAAGCTCTTTTACACAGATGTCCATACACCACCTTTGACCAAATAAACCGAAATGCATCCAATCATCTCAGATCTTGGAAGAAAAGCATGGTTGAACCTCAAGTGCTTGGATGGGCAACCACCATCAATACAAACCAAGATAACACCTATAAAAGCATGATGAAGACCGCTTGTGTTGCAATCGAAATGTCGTGGGTTTTTTTATATTATTAAAAAAAGTACGTGACTTTACCAAAAGAATCAAGAATATGAATTCCTGCAGTCACGAAAGTTTTATGTTAAACATTTTTTAGGAATTAATTAACCCAAAATCTGGATTAAAATAATAGATTAAGATCGCTTCCCAACCAAAAAGAGGGAGGGGATGGAGATGCATGTAGCAGAGGGGAGCAGATGGTCTAGTAGTCGTAGGTACTTCTACTAGAGGTGGGATGGTGGATCGTAACGTGGTACAGTCCCTAAACAGAGAATGCTCAGTAACCTAGTGCGCATCCATTCTGTACAACCATCAGTGTGAAAAATAAGTGTATACATACAGTCCTCGACTTAGGAACACCATACTTACGGAGACCCGACTTACGGATACCCGACTTCCGAATCTGTTTCTATGAAATGTATCAATTTTTGGATACCATTGACTTTAAAACGCGAACTTGCACTTCCAAACTGAACCACAGAACTATTTTGTTCAGTGCTGCGATCCTCCACGAGATGTCATGAGTCAGCCTCGTGCACGCGCACATGTGCGTATATGTGAAAGTGATTGTGTGGGGAGCGGTAGTGTTGCAGTTCACGCGCTGCGCTACAAACCCACCGACCCAAGTTCAATTCCAACTCACGGCCAACACCAGTGACGATTATCTGAACCATTCCTGGGCCTCCCGTAGGTCAACTCGGCCTCAAATGAGCACCTAGCGCGCTGTATAAACATCACCACTCGGGACACAAATGCAGCTGGGTGTGGTGCTGGCACACAACCCCTCGCATGCCGTGCTGGCTTTCATAGGCTATCGCTAACAGCACGTGCCCCAACAGCCTATTAAAGCTACACGGTGGATCTTTGTGCGGATCGGAAGTGTAGCGGTGAGCACGCTTGTGATTTGAAAGCGGTGAGTGAAAATAAACAATATTTTTACTACATTTTATGTATTACTTACGATACACTATAATTTTAGTGTTAATGCAAATGTACATGATTTCTTATTTACGAGTTTAACAATGCTTGACTCTTTTGTTGAACCTTAACACATTTTATAACACTGACAATATGGGAATTTAAATATCGCACATTATTGTATTCCGACTTACGAACCGTTCCGACTTATGAATGGGCCTCAGGAACTAAATGCATTCGTAAGTCGAGGACTGCCATATTATTGATATATTTGTCTATTATACTATGTGTATTATTAGTTGTTTATCATGTAAAATTAGTTTACACTTGAAAAATATTCACCATAAATCCGGTATGTGGGGAAAAAATATTGATAGAGTATGTGTAGTGGCATAGCGCTGGCTGCTGGTAAAAAAGGGTAACTGCGGTGTATGGTAGTACCCACGTCAGCAGGCCACGATAGACACGAGAGGGGGACATCTAGAGGAAAGGTCACAGAGGGGGGGCCATCGGGAACCCGCTAGTAGGTTCCAGAGAGGGGGCGTGGCCGTGGCGGAGCGAGGCCACGCTGAGAGTATAAGAAGGGCCCCTGTGAGGGACCTTGTGGCTGTTGCTGGAAGTGGGATCCTCGTCGTGCTGTTCGTATATATAAGATAGTCGTCGTCACCATCTCGTCATCGTCGTTGTCATCTCGTCGCTGTCGTCTTGTCGCCATCGTCGCTGCCGTCTTCACTCGATATTACGCTGCTAGATAGGTGTTCGCTGTCTCCGTTCAGTGCTGTCAGTGTTAGATGGTTAGTGTTTTGTATAGGCAAGCAACGGTAATAGTGTGTACCCACGTAGGGTGTCTGTATTATCCCAATGGTGCTCGTTAAATAAAAGAAGCGCCTAAAAGTCTTACTGTCTCTGAGTTAGTCACTACACATGTACACATGAAAGTGACTACTGTAGTCAGAGATGCAAACGCTTGGGCGTCATCTGGTGCCTTACTGTCGCCATCCAGCGTAAACTATTTGGGTCTTTATAGTAAAGTTCGTAAATCTCAAGTACGCTATGGCAAGGTACCACAGTACATAACATGCGATTGGCTATCAATGACTTGAGTACATTAATAGTGAAAGTACGTACAACGGGAGGGCATAAATAATGGTATTACTGTATATATGTGCGTTTGTGCCATGCCGGACTTCATAGGTGCTCGCTAACAGCACTTGCTCACCTTCGCCTCACTCTGCTGGTGCAGCACTTGCAGATCCTGGAGCTGACAGTGAATGCTCTGCAGGTTTTCTTGGCATGGCGCCAGCTCAGCGTGCAGCTCTGCCACCACACGCTGGTAACCCAAAATCCCCACCTGCAGGGATCCCAGGTGCTCATTCTTTTCGATGAGCTGCATTGGCCACGGACAAACGGCAACAGAAGGACATGGCTAAGCATTTTAACGACTGTGTGCAGTTGTTAAAGAACATACAAATCCAACAAACACATACAGAACCAGTATCTTTATTTTAAATGAAGGAATCTGATAAGCTATGAAACTCTTTTTCACAGATGTCCATACACCACACCACCTATGACCAAATGACCCGGAATGCACCCAATATTATAAGATCTTGGAAGAAAAGCAGGGTTGAACTTTGATGGTACTTGGATGGGTGACCACCATCCATACAACCCAAGATAACACCTATAAAAGCCCAGATATATGGATTAATTAACCCAAAAGCTACTTTAAAATGTCCGATTATAATTGCTTCCCAACCAAAAATAGGGAGGGGATGGAGATGCACGTAGCAGAGGGGAGCAGATGTTCTAGTAGTAGTAGGTACTTTTACTAGAGGTGGGATGGTGGATTGTAATGTGGTACAGTCCCTAAACAGAGGATGCTCAGTAACCCAGTGCGCATATACACATCTGTGTGAAAAATACGTGTATATATAGGCAGTCCTCAACTTACAAACACCTGCACTTACGAACCTGCTTCCATCAAATATATTTTATAAAATTGACTTTAAACGCGAACTCGCACTTGAAAATTGAACCGCGTCACTATTTTGTTCAGTGGAGCAATCCTCCGCGACATGTAATAATTCAGGATGGCGCTTGGAGCAAGTGTTTGCCTATAAGTGTGTGTGTGTGTGCACGCGCACGTGTCTATGTGTATGAAAGTGAATGTGTGGGGAGCGGTGGTGTAGCGATTAGCCTTCGAAAGCGGCGACCCGAGTTCGATTCCCGTTCATGGCCAACACCAGTGACGATTATGTGAACCGGTCCTGGGCGTCCCCTAGATCGACCCAGCCTCAAATGAGTACCTGGTGCGATGTGTAAACACCACCACTGGAGAGACAAAGGCAGCGAGGCATGGTGCTGGCCAATCACCCCCTTGTGTGCCATGCCGGCCTTCATAGGTGCTGCTCACTAACAGTACTTTCCCCAACAGTCTATTAAGGCTATACGGGAAGTCTTTGTCTGCGACGTGCGAATGCAGTGTACTCACCTCCGCCTCGCTCTGCTGGCGCAGCATGTCCAAATGCTGCAGCTGTGAGCGTGCGATCTGTGCGTTTCCGCGGTACTGCTCCAGCTCTGTGTGCAGCTCGGCCAGCATACGCTGATACCAAAGAATCCCCGCATGCAGGAATCCCAGCTCCTGGCTCCTTTCGAACAGCTGCTTGGGCCACAGGCAGAGGGACAGAGAAAAGCATTTTAACGACTGTGTGCGGTTATTGTAGAACATACAGATGCAACAACAGACACATTTAGAACCAGAATCTTTATTCATATTGGAGGAGTCTGATGAGCTGTGAAAATATTTTTCACAGATGTCCATACACCATGTTTGACCAAATCACCCAGGATGCACCCAATCTTGTCAGACCATCATGCACACAACCCATGATTACGCCTATAAAAGCCCACATATATGGATTAAGTAACCCAAAATCTGCATTAAAAGGTCAGATTAAAATCGCTTCCCAAACCAGGACAGAGAGGGCATGGACATGCACGTAGCAGAGGGGAGCAGATGGTCAGACCCTACACAGCCTGACGACTCAAGTGCTGTGTCACGGTCAGACCTGGGCCGTTCCGGGGCCAGGAGAGCCTGGGTTCTCAGCGGCCGTGGGAACGAGGCTGGGAGCATTACCTGACGCAGAGTGTCCTCATTCTCAGCTTGGGACGTGGTCAGCTGATCCTGCAGCGCCGACAGTCCCTGTTGGGGGGTGGAGAGCTCCGGCTGGGCACTGGCGTGCTCCGCCTCACTCGCTGCGAGCTCCTCCTTGCTCGCCTTGAGCTCCTCCCTCAGCCGAGTGATTGTGTCCTCGTCCTCCTGAGCCTTAATACAGGCAACGTTCGTTTTACCATCGTAATCATCACCATCATCATCATGAACAGCCATGATCCGTCCACCGCTGAATGTGTTTTTGTGATACTGCTGGATGAAAGTTTCCCTGAGCCATACCGGTCATGGGAATTAATTGATCATACTTCATCACACTGGTCAGCACGAAGTGGTACACCCAAGACTGGGTCAGATTTCACTGCCCACCAATGCTAGCCATGGTTGGTAATCAAACTCGGACAGCTTGGTTCAGAGTGCAGAAGGCTCATCACAGTAAATTAATACGTTGTATATCATCATAAATATTTCGCCGCACAAGGGTCTCCTCCTCTTGTGAACGCTGCCACAAATGTCTTAAAACTCAAACTTTAATTATCTTTATTTTACCAGCTAAGGCCTACTGAACTATATAGCTCTTTTTCAGAAGCGACCTGCCCACAAATGAAAGTTCAACGAAGTGGCTTATCATGTGGAAATGTATTGCAGCTATAGAATCTAAACGCACGTTTCTAAATGTGGAGGAAGAACCGGAGGACCCGGAAAAAATCCACGTGACCACAGGGAGAACATGCAAACTCCAAATATACAGGTGTCGGGGTTGGGATCAAACCCACAACCTCCTGCATACAGGCGAGGTAGTTAACATCTCGCCACCGTGGCGCCCCTCTTCAGTGCCAATCGCGGCTTCACCACGCGTGCCCTTGCGAGCCGATACCTTCTTGGAGTTGCGCTCGAACTGCTTAAAAGCATCGGCGAGGGTGAGCCGGACCTCCTCCAGCCCTGTCGCCAGCTCGCAGGCCTCTTTCCGATGCGCGTCCTGCTGCTGCGCCTTCTCCATCCCAAGTGCCTGGACGTGCCCCTCCGACTCCTTCAGCTACAGGCACGCACACGTTCCACAATGTTGGATTCATGTCTGGGGAAGTATACTGAATATGGTGTGCAGAATGTGGAAATATTTTCTGGGTTGGAAAAGACCCAGCTGTAATTAAGCCCGGCTTGCAAACAGATAAATAATTACCACTTAAGTCATTTAAACTCTGTGGTGTGCATATAGCTGTGTGTCTGCAAGCCTATATTGTTTCTATAACAAATGCAAGCCAATCACATTTTAGAAAAAGTCCTGTAAACTGCAGCTGACTTTATAATTAAATTGTATTTATTCTAACTGAAAGTATTAAAATGTGAGAAAATACATTCGCAACTCTGAATCATGACAAATTATGAGAGGGAGTGAATTAGTTAAAGGCCTAGTCAGGGATTGCCTTGTCTAGTGTAATTACCTCATCCAACATTCACCTATCTGCAGACAAAATTAAGAGCCATGAGGGGAGGACCGATCCTGTGGTCACAATTATACCTTTTGCCATATAGAAATGCATTATCATACTACATTCGAAAAAAAAAAAACATTCTGGCTGTCTGCCTTCCTGGCTGCATCCATATTACTTATATAACCACTTCAGGTTTCAGCCACCTGTGATTAAGCCAGGTTCACATGTGCAGTGAGTTAATGATCTCAGCCTGATCATCAATGACTTCACAGAAAAGCCCATGAAAAGAATGTCGGCTTTACACTAAATCGAGCTAAGTTCCAGCTTTGAAAACCAAAGATCAGACTGTTTTGTGATGAACATTACTCATTACTTTCCATAGCAGGGCAGATATCAAAGTATTTCCTCCTATTGTGTGGGTACCAGAGGGCACTTAAATATTTCTCAGAAGTAGTTATGTGATTTATGCTTCTGCAAACCATTCTCTAACATGAAACTTGAATTTGGAGCTTTCGTGACTGCAGGAATTATTCTTTGTTTTTTATTATTAATTTTATTATTTCTTATTTCTACGTGACTTTACCTAAAAAAACATTCTCTAACATGCGATGGTGCACTGCTCAGGCGATGAGGACAGGCCTCATGCACACACATGGAGGTGGGGGGGCTGCCGCATAAGGCTCTGGTTACCTGGTGCTGCAGCCCGGCGATCTGGCCGTGCATGCACTCCATCTCAGCATACGTGTGCTGAAGTGAGTGCTGCAGCTGCACCACCTCCTGTGCCCTCGCGGCCTCCTCTGCCCTGGAGACTCCCAGCTCGGCCTTGAGAAAGTCCGTCTGTTGCTCCAGAGAATTGCCTGTCGGAAGGGACACAAAACCATGGCGATGAAGACAGTACAGCCACCAGTGGCAGCAGACAGAGAAGGAGCAGCAGCTCAGGAGGAAGAGTACCAGCAGCGGGAGTAGTAGCAGACAGAATAGGTCTGAG
Source organism: Petromyzon marinus (assembly GCF_048934315.1). Taxonomy (NCBI): domain Eukaryota; kingdom Metazoa; phylum Chordata; class Hyperoartia; order Petromyzontiformes; family Petromyzontidae; genus Petromyzon; species Petromyzon marinus. The sequence goes on along the minus strand of NC_133672.1, from coordinate 21,419,992 downwards.
ATCCCTCAGACCTATTCACCAGCTTGCATGCAAACACAGGGTCCAGAATAATAATATATGCACAGGAAGGGCCTAGTGAGAGAGCAGTTAGTAAACCCAGTGCAGTCCTATGTTAGACAGCGGAAGTGGTCCACGTGGGAAATGAAATAAAAACGAGGAATTACTCGTTTTAACTCGTAAAAAGAAGTTATTGGTGCACAGTGCTCGACAAAAATTAGTGTTCAATGGGTCCGTGGATTCAGAAAGATTTTGGAGCACAGGCCCCTACCCACCGGTCTCCTCGCAGCAAGCGTTAGCCTCCTGCAGTCGTTGCTGCAGCTCCAGTGCTTCATGCCGCAGATTGTCCAACTCGGTCTGCTGCACCTCTTGGTTGGTAAAGAGGTCGCGCATGTTCGCTCTCAGCTCCGCGGTCTCGGTGCCCAGCCGCTCGGTTTCAGTCCCGCGCTCTCGCGCCTCTTCCCGCGCCGCCACCAGGTCTGCCTCTGAGCGCCGCAGCAGCTCGTCACGCTCCTTCAGCGCCTGCGGGCGGAGACGGGCAGCATCTAAATTACACGTAATTACAACATGTAATTTGAATATATTAATAAATTGTTTAGCATTCATCCAAAATATTGAGAAAATAAGTGGGCTTGGGCAGGACACATTGCTGTTGCAAGAAGGGGGGTGGCTGTTGCGAGAGTGGAGGCCTCACCTTCTGGAGGATCATGATGTGCACAACGTGAGCGTCGTACTCTGAATCGTCGTGCATATGTGATGCACGATATTCGGCCAGCTCTATGTATGCCAGATGCAGAGTCGCATCGTGCTCACGCCTCAGCTGCTCCTCGCGCTCGCCCCACCGCACTGCTTCCAACTCCACCTGCAGGCTGTTGATGGCCTGCGAGTGTGCCATTAGCTGCTCACGGGCAGAAGGGCACAGTGTCACAGGCACGTGCATGCATAGGTGGGCATCCCTTCATCACAGACACATGCAGCGTGCAGATGAGGACAGGTACAGACATACAGACACACGGAGCATGTAGTTGTACAGAGAGATAAGAGACTATAGACATGGGCAGGAGGCACAAGAAAATAAATTACAGATGCAGAGACATACACACAAAGACACAAGCAAGTCATACAAATTTGGACACATTATGGAAAGACAGTGCATGTGGAGAGAGATGTACATAGCCAAAGGCAGAACATGCAGAGGGAGACAAGATAAGAATGCGGAGACACGGGCATTGAGTACAGAGACGCACATACAGGCGCCTCGCATGCAGACGGACGCACACGTGCAGTGGATGCTTTTCAAGATGAAAATAAGAAATTGAGATTCTATTGTAAACAAATCAAGAACTACAAAAATATGCAAGGTAAACACCTGTGGTCTTATTGAACATACCACAATCACGTTTAAAATATTTAGAATGATAATAGAAAGTCAAAAAATAGAACCATGATACATTGTATACATCAATCAACGATTGGTAAGCGTGCATAGAACATGGCAACGTTCTTCATCATGAGATAATGAAGAAACTCGTTGCACCCAAATGTTCATCTTCAAATTGAGTCAATATTCAAAACAAATAACTCACAATGCCTCCTCACACCATGTCGGTCATGGGAATGTGTTTGACTATACTTCCCCATGCTGGTCAGCACCGTACAGATGTATTAATCAATAAAACATAATACATGCACATTATGTGGGGAGATGCTATGATACAAAAATTTAGTTTGATCTGCTTTTATCTTTTCATTTTCAACATTATTGGGAATAAAACCATGGACCACTCGCTACAGTGAATTTAGCAAAATTTATTACGGAACCAAAATATAATTCGATGGGTTTTTTTGTGCACTCATTTGCAACTAGGCTGAGACCACTATGCTTGAGAATCCGGTTTAATCACTGTGGTTGGGCGGCTGTAATCCACATTCAATCCTGGCATCTCAGCCATGCTGGCACAGCATGTCTGACCCCTGGGGCACCTAGCTACCTCCCAGAATGCACTCATTTAATGTGCCATTTCCTTGACGTTCAGATCGTAACTCTGAATAAAAACTCAACGCATGAATCAATAATGATGCACTTAATAGGGCAGCGCTTCTAAAAGGTGATGTTTCAGGCAATGGCCTTCATCGCATCAGAGAAGTCAAAGCAATATCCATTGCAGCGTTATTGACGAATATGTTGAGGTTTTGTTATCTCTGCTTGTGTGCCACGCAGCTTCACAACGTGAACACGTTATTTGGGTCTTTCGGTAAGGCCATGTAGATACAAAAATAATAAAAAAATAATAACAATATCACGACATTTCGATCGCAACACAAGCAATCGTCATCAAGTGAAGGATATGGCAGGAGAGCTGCCGAGGCAGGAAAAAATATATGGCGGGAGCGCTGCTAAGGCAGGGAGTTAAAAAGGTTTGAGATGGGTGTAGCTCAAGGGTCAGTGGGCAGGGCTTGATGAAATTTGCATGTAAATGTAAGATCGACGAAATCTTGACAAACGAAGTTTCATTTTAGCCGTGCTCCGTGTAACAAGGGGACAGGGGGGTTGGTGGTGGCCACAGTACCTCCTCAGCATGGTTTTTCTTGAGTTGGTGCAGCATCTCATGGAGACTCTTCTCTGTCTGGCGCAGTGCGCCACGCAGGGTGGCGAACTGCGCTCTTGCCCTGCTCAGATTGTCCCGCAGGGTTGACACCTCCCGGGACAGGTGGTGCATTTCTTTCTCCGGCATTTCCAACTGCGACGGGAGCAAGGGCACATGGCACGGGCACGTTAGCGCCTCCCAGCGTAAATCCTGCCTTCAATCCCATTGTGACATGCCATTCGCCATCGGATAGTGGAGACAACACCATGGCACATGGCAAGTGAGGTGCCTAATACACAGGTAAACACACATAGGACAGATGGGCTGACACCCACACACCCAAGCAAAGGCAACACCACGATTCCCCGCACAGCCTAAACAGAGTGGTAGAATGCGCAGCAGCGCTGGCCTAGGAAACGCACCCACACCATCTTCATTTACATTCGCTCAGCCAATGAGAGTGACAAACGCTCCAAGACAACCAGCATTCATGGCCATGAGTACTTAAAAAAAATCAATAATTTCGTCAATGTTAATACAATATTTGAACCTTATGGGGTCCCATAAGCCCCCGGCTCTCGCATAAACTGCGTTGCGACGTCATTTTGTCTGTTGAAGGCGAATGAAACGGCAATCTATCCCTCTCGACGAGCTCTACACGATGCGCTAATCAAAGTTTCAAAGTTTGGTTTCTTCTGCGCATTCGTCCTCGCTGCGCTTGGACGGCATGACAACAGAATGATCCGCGCCAGGTAGGTCGCGCCGTTTATGTGCGCGGTGTGACGGAGTCACCAAAAATTTATTCATTACGATTTTGACTTACGTTTATTCGGGACCTCGGGGTCCCACCATAAGGTTAATTTGATATTCAGTTTTATCACAGTACGCTCTGAGCCACACAGCGCTCGCCAATTTTTAAAAGACAAACTCGTCCGCCGACGTGTTTGCTCCTCCTTGGTCTCTCTGCCTTAGCCCCAAAATGTCTGGGAATGTCAACATGCCAGTGATAAGGCCGGTCGAGGTGAGTGAGCATATGGCGGTTACACTGGTGAGTACAGTACATAATACTTCCTGATGCTATTATTAAAAAAAAATCGTTTTGATGGAATGTTTACCATCTGTTTTATTACTCTTATAAAATAGCGCTGATACTCCAATGAAGCCCTCATTTATTGTTCATAAGAGATAACGCTGTCGAGAAGTCATCCCCATATAATGGTATAACCCTTTTCGCGCTGATTTCCTGAATGCTCACTTCTCCACATAGGCATCTTGAGCGCTAAGCGAGACTGCCTGTATTCATTTCAGCCTAAGTCGACATAGGGGAGTCCCAACACTGGCTCAGATATCCCTCGCCACTGGTGTTAGCAGGTATTTGTGGTTCATGCGGACTTGCTGCCTTGTAAAAGGTGTCAATCTGGTGTTGGGGAAAAGCTTTTTTTTATCATTCCATACACGTTTGCATTTTAGCTGGTAAGTGGCAGAGTGGTGGCCTCCACTTCAGCCTAGATTGGTGTCTGTCCCCTACCTCTCTTACCGAGTACAACTCCTCTGACATCAAAACACAAGGGGCCGTCCATAAATGACGTCACGCGATTTTGGACCCCTCCCCCTTTGTCACACGGTGTCACAAAAAGTCAGACCCCCCCCCCCCAAATCGGGTGCAACCGCAACAAACAAAAACATGAACAAGAAAACATCTTAAACTATTGTCACTGTAGTGCGTATTAATGTGGTGCTGCACTCTGATGTTGTAGAACATTTATTAAAAAGTCTATTTAATTAAGTAGAACGTGTTGTCTATTTTTATTTAAAATTGCGCATTTTGATGTGACATCACATTTCTCAAACCCCCCCCCCCCCGTCACACATCGTCACAAATGTCTGCCCCCCCCCCCCCCAAGTGCGTGACGTCATTTATGGACGGCCCCCAAGAGGTGGCACTACGCACCTACACTGTTGACACATTCATTGTCTCATGTGTTGCTTTCTCAACTGTGGTCTGTTGAAGAATATCATGTATATTCTTTCCGACGCAGATAAAGAAACAGGTGCTCAGATCGCTGGCTTTGCCCGAATTACAGGCCACCACGCAGCGATAAGGAGCCCGCAGCGCTGACGTAATCAAATGCAGCGATGACGTCATCATATGCAGCGATTACGCCATCGACTACAGCGATTACGCCATCGACTACAGCGATTACGCCATCGACTACAGCGATGACGACATCGACTACAGCGATGACGACATCGACTACAGCGATGACGACATCGACTACAGCGATGACGACATCGACTACAGCGATGACGACATCTATTAGTGATGACGTCATCAATTACAGTGTCGACGTCAATTTCAGTGAAGACGGCATCGAATACAGTGATGACGTCATCAATGGCAGTGATTACGTCACTGACTTTGCCCAAAAAGGGCGGAGCCAATGGCTCGGGCCTTATTGCGTCACCAAACGTCACGTGACCCCCAGGCACAGCTGCTGGGAAATGGCAGTTGACACGAGATGCTATCACCTTGGCAACGCAAACAAGGACCAACTGCCCAGAGAAAGCTTTCTCCGACTAAAATCCTTGATGAAACTCTCAATCTGTGATCTTAAACTATGAACCTCGTTACCCACGCATCAAGCGCTCAATTTAAAGTAAAATTTAAATATTTTAAAAAATAATATTTTTCTCGATGTGATCACGTATAACTCCAACGCAAGAGGTGGCGCCACTCACCTCCACTGTTGACGAATTTGGAGTCTCCAGCGTCGCTTGCATCTGCTGCCGTCTCTTGAAGAACTTCATGGCTCCTGTTGGGGGCGCAAGAGACAAACGCAGCCGCTCAGCTCGCTCGCCCTGCCGGAGTGACGTAACGCCATTGGGGTCGGAGGTGAGAGCGCAGGAAGTTACGCAATTGGCCCCGCCTACCATGGGCGGAGCCAGATCACGTGCCTCCAGGCACCCTATGGGGGCAGAGGAAGCTGCCTCCGTATCAGCCAGGGCTCAAAGTTCTCGACGCGGCTTTTGCGTCTGCGATTTGAAACTCGGAACCTCTTCACCCACGTGTCGAGAGTTCAATGTTTGAATGCAATTTAATCGAGGCCACTGTCTTGGTATGGTCCTTTGACTGTTGGTGTCTTGCCATCTTGCCCAAGCTTGGATTTGATGTTGACAAATCTACAAGAAGGTATGAGCTTGCACAGTTTGATTTTACATGACATTTATTCGTGACTTGACTACATTTTCTCAATCCTTACTCGAGTATCTTTAATTGCATTTTGTTGTTGATGCAACTGGCTAACCCGACCCTTCTGGACGTGTGTGAAAGAGAACGTCAAAACTCGTGTAAAATACAGATTCTGATTTATCTACACGCACACGCAGAAGGCAAACGCGGGTACCTGGCCTCTATGCAGCAGACACGAGTAATTTATTATCTTTCAGGATGTTATTTAGAACTTTATTGAATGTTATGTCACCAACCAAACATCGAGCATAGCAACAAATATCATGCAACACTCCGGAGACGGACACCTCCCTTACCGACCTCACATCATCCTCCTCACCCCTAGCCTCGTCCTCCTCACCCCTAGCCTCGTCCTCCTCACCCCTAACCCCTCACCTCGCCCTCCTCACCCCTCGCCCTCCTCACCCCTCGTTCTCCTCACCCCTCGTTCTCCTCACCCCTCGTTCTCCTCACCCCTCGTTCTCCTCACCCCTCATCTTCTCACCTCGTTCTCCTCACCCCTCGCCTCGTCCTCACCCCCGTTCTACTCACCTCGTCCTCACCGCTCGCCTCATCCTCACCCCTCGCCTCATCCTCACCCCTCACCTCGTCCACCTCACCCGTCGTCCTCAACCCTCACCTCGTTCTCACCCCTCGCCTCTCGTTCTACTCACCTCGTCCATACCCCTCACCTCGTTCTCACCTCATCCTCACACGGCTACCTGCACTCTATGTAGTAGACGTGAATAATTGACTATAATTCAGATTGTTATTAATAACTTACTACATGTTTTGTCACGAATCAAACATCACCTCCTCCTCACCCTTCACCTCGTCCTCACCCCGTCCTCGCATCTCGCCTCGTCCTCCTCACCCCGTTCTCCTTCACCCCTCGTTTTCACCCCTCGCCTCGTCCTCCTCACCCCTCACCTCGTCCTTCTCATCCCTCAGCTCGTATTCCTCACCCCTCACCTCGCCCTCCCTTCGTCCTCCTCACCCCTCACCTCGTCCTCGCCTCGTCCTCACCCCTTGCCTCGTCATCTTTACCCCTTAGCTCATCCTCCTCACCCTCACCTCGTCCTTCTCTAACCCCTCGCTCACCTCGTCCTCACCCATCACCTCGTCCTCCTCACCCATCGCCTCGTCCTCCTCAACCCTCGTTCTCACCCCTCGTTCTCCTCACCCCTCACTTCGTCCTCCTCACCCCTCACCTCGTCCTCGCCTCGTCCTCCTCACCCCTTGCCTCGTCATCTTTACCCCTCAGCTCATCCTCCTCACCCTCACCTCGTCCTCCTCACCCCTCACCTCGTCCTCCTCAGCTCGTCCTCTTAACCCCTCGTCCTCCTCACCTCATCCTCACCCCTCACGTCGTCCGCTTGACCTTTCACCTCGTCCACACCCCTCACCTCATCCTCACCCATCACCTCGTCTTCCTCACCCCTCACCTCGTCCTTCTCACCCCTCATCCTCCTCACCCCTCGTCCTCCTCACCCCTCGCCTCATCTTCCTCACCCCTTGCCTCATCTTCCTCACCCCTCGTCCTCCTCACCCCTCGATTCGTCCTCTCACCTCAGCTCGTCCTCCTCACCCGTCGTCGTCCTCACCGCTCACCTCGTCCTTCTCACCCCTCGCCTCGTCCTCCTCACCCTTAGCTCGTCCTCACTCCTCGTCCTCCCCTCCCCTCGCTGTCCTCACCATTTGCCTCGTCCTCCTCACCCCACACCTCGTTCTTCTTACCCCTCATCTTGTCCTCCTCACCACTTGATTCGTCCTACTCACCACTCGACTCGTCCTACTCACCCCTCACCTCACCCTCCTCACCCCTCGTCCTCCTCACCCATCGTCCTCCTCACACATTGTCCTTCTCACCACTCGTTCTCCTCACCCCTCGTTTTCCTCACCCCTCAGCTCGTCTTCCTCACCCCTCACCTCACCTCGTCCACCACACCCCGCGCCTCGTCATCCTCACGCCTCGCCCACCTCACCCCTCACCTCGTCCTTCTCACCCACACCGCGTTCTTCTTACCCCTCACCTCTTCCTCCTCACCCCTCGACTCGTCATTCGCACCCCTCACCTCCTTACCTCTCGTCCTCCTCACCCCTCGTCCTCCTCACCCCTCGTCTTCCTCACCCCTCGCTCTCCTCACCCCTCGCTCTCTTCACCCCTCGCTCTCCTCAACCCTCGTCCTCACCTCGTTTTTCTTCTCACCCCCCGTCCTCACCTCTCGCTCTCCTCAGCCCTCGCCTCGTCCTCCTCACCCCCACACCTCGTTCTTCTTACTTCTCACCCCCCGTCCTCCTCACTTCTCGTCCTCCTCACCCCTCGCTCGTCCACCGCACCCTGCTCCTCATCCTCCTCACCCCTCACCTCGTCCTCCTTACCCCTCACGTCGTCCGCTTGACCCCTCACCTCGTCCTCTTGACCCCTCACCTCGTCCACCTCACTTGTCCTCAATCCTCACCTCGTTCTCACCCCTCACCTCGTCCTACTCACCCCCACAGCTCGTTCTTCTTACTCCTCACCCCTCACTCTCCTCACCCCTCGTCCTCTTCACTCTCGTCATCGTCACCTCTCGTCCTCCTCAGCCCTCACCCATCGTCCTCCTCACCTCTCGTCCTCCTCACCTTTCACCTCGTCCTCCTCACCCCTCGTCCTCCTCACCCCTCGCCTCATCTTCCTCACCCATCGTCCTCCTCACCCCTCGTCCGCCTCACCTTTCACCTCGTCCTCCTCACCCCTCCACTCGTCCTCACCTCAGCTCGTCCTCCTCACCCGTCGTCGTCCTCACTGCTCACCTCGTCCTCCTCACCCCTCACCTCACCCTCCTCACCCCTCGTCCTCCTCACCCATTGTCCTCCTCACCCATTGTCCTCCTCACCGCTCGTTCTCCTCACCCCTCAGCTCGTCTTCCTCACCCCTCACCTCACCTCGTCCACCCCACCCCTCGCTGTCCTCACCATTTGCCTCGTCCTCCTCACCCCACACCGCGTTCTTCTTACCCCTCACCTCTTCCTCCTCACCGCTCGACTCGTCCTCCGCACCCCTCACCTCCTCACCCCTCGTCCTCCTCACCCCTCATCCTCCTCACCCCTCGCTCTTCTCACCCCTCGTCCTCCTCACCCCTCGCTCTCCTCACCCCTCGCTCTCCTCACCCCTCGTCCTCCTCACCCCTCGTCCTCACCCCCACACCTCGTTTTTCTTCTCACCCCCCCGTCCTCACCCCTCGCTCGTCCACCGCACCCTGCTCCTCACCTCTTGACCCCTCGTCCTCCTCACCCCTCACCTCCTCACCCCTCGTCCTCCTCACCCCTCGCTCTCCTCACCCCTCGTCCTCCTCACCCCTCGTCCTCCTCACCCCTCGCTCTCCTCACCCCCACACCTCGTTCTTCTTACTTCTCACCCCCCGTCCTCCTCACTTCTCGTCCTGCTCACCCCTCGCTCGTCCACCGCACCCTGCTCCTCATCCTCCTCACCCCTCACCTCGTCCTCCTTACCCCTCACGTCGTCCGCTTGACCCCTCACCTCGTCCTCTCGACCCCTCACCCCTTTCTCACCCCTCACCTCGTCCACCTCACTTGTCCTCAACCCTCACCTCGTTCTCACCCCTCACCTCGTCCTCACCCCCACAGCTCGTTCTTCTTACTCCTCACCCCTCACTCTCCTCACCCCTCGTCCTCCTCACTCTCGTCCTCCTCACCCCTCGTCCTCCTCACCCCTCGTCCTCCTCACCCCTCGTCCTCCTCACCCCTCGCTCTCCTCACCCCTCGCCTCGTCCTCCTCACCCCTTGTCCTCCTCACCCCTCGTCCTCACCCCTCGCCTCATCTTTCTCACCCATTGTCCTCCTCACCCCTCGTCCGCCTCACCTTTCACCTCGTCCTCCTCACCCCTCGACTCGTCCTCACCTCTCACCTCAGCTCGTCCTCCTCACCCGTCGTCGTCCTCTCCTCACCCCTCGTCTTCCTCACCCCTCGCTCTCCTCACCCCTCGTCTTCTTCACCCCTCGCTCTCCTCAACCCTCGTCCTCACCTCGTTTTTCTTCTCACCCCCCGTCCTCACCCCTCGCTCGTCCACCGCACCCTGCTCCTCACCTCCTCGTCCTCCTCACCCCTCGTCCTCCTCACCCCTCGTCCTCCTCACCCCTCGTCCTCCTCACCCCCACACCTCGTTCTTCTTACTTCTCACCCCCCGTCCTCCTCACTTCTCGTCCTCCTCACCCCTCACCCCTCGTCCTCCTCACCCCTCACGCCTCATCTTCCTCACCCATCGTCCTCCTCACCCCTCGTCCGCGTCACCTTTCACCTCGTCCTCCTCACCCCTCGACTCGTCCTCACCTCTCACCTCAGCTCGTCCTCCTCACCCGTCGTCGTCCTCACCGCTCACCTCGTCCTCCTCACCCCTCACCTCTCCCTCACCTCGTCCTCCTAACCCTTAGCTCGTCCTCCTCGTCCTCCCCTTCCCTCGCTGTCCTCACCATTTGCCTCGTCCTCCTCACCCCACACCTCGTTCTTCTTACCCCTCATCTTGTCCTCCTCACCACTCGACTCGTTTTACTCACCCCTCACCTCACCCTCCTCACCCCTCGTCCTCCTCACCCCTCGTCCTCCTCACCCATTGTCCTCCTCACCCATTGTCCTCCTCACCGCTCGTTCTCCTCACCCCTCGTTCTCCTCACCCCTCAGCTCGTCTTCCTCACCCCTCACCTCGTCCACCCCACCCCCGCGCCTCGTCCTCCTCACCCTTAGCTCGTCCTCACTCCTCGTCCTCCCCTCCTCTCGCTGTCCTCACCATTCGCCTCGTCCTCCTCACCCTATACCTCGTTCTTCTTACCCCTGATCTTGTCCTCCTCACCACTCGACTCGTCCTACTCACCCCTCACCTCACCTCACCCTCCTCACCCATTGTCCTCACCCATTGTCCTCCTCACCCATTGTCCTCTTCACCGCTCGTTCTCCTCACCCCTCGTTCTCCTCACCCGTCAGCTCGTCTTCCTCACCTCGTCCTCACCCCTCACGTCGTCCGCTTGACCTTTCACCTCGTCCACACCCCTCATCTCATCCTCACCCCTCACCTCATCCGCTTTACCCCTCAGCTCGTTCTCCTCACCCCTCGTCCTCCTCACCCCTCAGCTCGTCTTCCTCACCCCTCACCTCGTCCTCCTCACCCCTCGTCCTCCTCACCCCTCACCCCTCGTCCTCCTCACCCCTCGCCTCATCTTCCTCACCCATCGCTCTCCTCACCCCTCGTCCGCCTCACCTTTTACCTCGTCCTCCTCACCCCTCGACTCGTCCTCTCACCTCAGCTCGTCCTCCTCACCCGTCGTCATCCTCCTCACCCGTCGTCGTCCTCACCGCTCACCTCGTCCTTCTCACCCCTCACCTCTCCCTCGCCTCGTCCTCCTCACCCTTAGCTCGTCCTCACTCCTCGTCCTCCCCTCCCCTTGCTGTCCTCACCATTTGCCTCGTCCTCCTCACCCCACACCTCGTTCTTCTTACCCCTCATCTTGTCCTCCTCACCACTCGACTCGTCCTACTCACCCCTCACCTCACCCTCCTCACCCCTCGTCCTCCTCACCCCTCGTCCTCCTCACCCATTGTCCTCCTCACACATTGTCCTCCTCACCGCTCGTTCTCCTCACCCCTCGTTCTCCTCACCCCTCAGCTCGTCTTCCTCACCCCTCACCTCACCTCGTCCACCGCACCCCGCGCCTCGTCATCCTCACGCCTCGCCCACCTCACCCCTCACCTCGTCCTTCTCACCCACACCGCGTTCTTCTTACCCCTCACCTCCTCCTCCTCACCCCTCGACTCGTCATTCGCACCCCTCACCTCCTTACCTCTCGTCCTCCTCACCCCTCGTCCTCCTCACCCCTCGTCTTCCTCACCCCTCGCTCTCCTCACCCCTCGCTCTCTTCACCCCTCGCTCTCTTCACCCCTCGCTCTCTTCACCCCTCGCTCTCCTCAACCCTCGTCCTCACCTCGTTTTTCTTCTCACCCCCCGTCCTCACCTCTCGCTCTCCTCAGCCCTCGCCTCGTCCTCCTCACCCCCACACCTCGTTCTTCTTACTTCTCACCCCCCGTCCTCCTCACTTCTCGTCCTCCTCACCCCTCGCTCGTCCACCGCACCCTGCTCCTCATCCTCCTCACCCCTCACCTCGTCCTCCTTACCCCTCACGTCGTCCGCTTGACCCCTCACCTCGTCCTCTTGACCCCTCACCTCGTCCACCTCACTTGTCCTCAATCCTCACCTCGTTCTCACCCCTCACCTCGTCCTCCTCACCCCCACAGCTCGTTCTTCTTACTCCTCACCCCTCACTCTCCTCACCCCTCGTCCTCTTCACTCTCGTCATCGTCACCTCTCGTCCTCCTCAGCCCTCACACATCGTCCTCCTCACCTCTCGTCCGCCTCACCTTTCACCTCGTCCTCCTCACCCCTCGTCCTCCTCACCCCTCGCCTCATCTTCCTCACCCATCGTCCTCCTCACCCCTCGTCCGCCTCACCTTTCACCTCGTCCTCCTCACCCCTCCACTCGTCCTCACCTCTCACCTCAGCTCGTCCTCCTCACCCGTCGTCGTCCTCACCGCTCACCTCGTCCTCCTCACCCCTCACCTCTCCCTCGCCTCGTCCTCCTCATCGTTAGTTCGTCTTCACTCCTCGTCCTCCCCTCGCTGTCCTCACCATTTGCCTCGTCCTCCTCACCCCACACCTCGTTCTTCTTACCCCTCATCTTGTCCTCCTCACCACTCAACTCGTCCTACTCACCCCTCACCTCACCCTCCTCACCCCTCGTCCTCCTCACCCATTGTCCTCCTCACCCATTGTCCTCCTCACCGCTCGTTCTCCTCACCCCTCAGCTCGTCTTCCTCACCCCTCACCTCACCTCGTCCACCCCACCCCTCGCTGTCCTCACCATTTGCCTCGTCCTCCTCACCCCACACCGCGTTCTTCTTACCCCTCACCTCTTCCTCCTCACCGCTCGACTCGTCCTCCGCACCCCTCACCTCCTCACCCCTCGTCCTCCTCACCCCTCATCCTCCTCACCCCTCGCTCTCCTCACCCCTCGTCCTCCTCACCCCTCGCTCTCCTCACCCCTCGTCCTCACCCCCACACCTCGTTTTTCTTCTCACCCCCCCGTCCTCACCCCTCGCTCGTCCACCGCACCCTGCTCCTCACCTCTTGACCCCTCGTCCTCCTCACCCCTCACCTCCTCACCCCTCGTCCTCCTCACCCCTCGCTCTCCTCACCCCTCGTCCTCCTCACCCCTCGTCCTCCTCACCCCTCGCTCTCCTCACCCCTCGCCTCGTCCTCCTCACCCCTCGTCCTCCTCACCCCCACACCTCGTTCTTCTTACTTCTCACCCCCCGTCCTCCTCCCTTCTCGTTCTCCTCACCCCTCGCTCGTCCACCGCACCCTGCTCCTCATCCTCCTCACCTCGTCCTCCTTAACCCTCACGTCGTCCGCTTGACTCCTCACGTCGTCCTCTTGACCCCTCACCTCGTTCTCACCCCTCACCTCGTCCACCTCACTTATCCTCAACCCTCACCTCGTTCTCACCCCTCACCTTGTCCTCCTCACCCCCACAGCTCGTTCTTCTTACTCCTCACCCCTCACTCTCCTCACCCCTCGTCCTCCTCACTCCTCGTCCTCCTCACCCCTCGTCCTCCTCACCCCTCGTCCTCCTCACCCCTCGTCCTCCTCACCCCTCGTCCTCCTCACCCCTCGCCTCATCTTCCTCACCCATCGTCCTCCTCACCCCTCGTCCGCCTCACCTTTCACCTTGTCCTCACCTCGCCTCGTCCTCCTCACCCCACACCTCGTTCTTCTTACCCCTCATCTTGTCCTCCTCACCACTCGACTCGTCCTACTCACCCCTGACCTCACCCTCCTCACCCCTCGCCTCGTACTCACTCCTCACTTCGTCCTCCTCACCCCTCGTTCTCCTCACCCCTCGTTCTCCTCACCCTTCGCCTCGTACTCACTTCGTCCTCCTCACCCCTCACCTCGTCCTCGCCTCGTCCTCCTCACCCCTTGCCTCGTCATCTTTACCCCTCAGCTCATCCTCCTCACCCTCACCTCGTCCTCCTCATCCCTCACCTCGTCCTCCTCACCCCTCAGCTCGTCTTCCTCACCTCGTCCTCACCCCTCACGTCGTCCGCTTGACCTTTCACCTCGTCCACACCCCTCACCTCATCGTCACCCATCACCTCGTCTTCCTCACCCCTCACCTCATCCGCTTTACCCTTCAGCTCATCCTCCTCACTCCTCAGCTCGTCCTCACCACTCACCTCGTCTTCCTCACCCCTCACCTCTCCCTCGCCTCGTCGTCCTCACCCTTAGCTCGTCCTCACTCCTCGTCCTCCTCTCCCCTCACTGCCCTCACCATTTGCCTCGTCCTCCTCACCCCACACCTCGTTCTTCTTACCCCTCATCTTGTCCTCCTCACCACTCGACTCGTCCAACTCACCCCTCACCTCACCTCACCCATTGTCCTCCTCACCCATTGTCCTCCTCACCCATTGTCCTCCTCACCCATTGTCCTCCTCACCGCTCGTTCTCCTCACCCCTCGTTCTCCTCACCCCTCAGCTCGTCTTCCTCACCCCTCACCTCGTCCACCGCACCCCGCGCCTCGTCATCCTCACGCCTCGCCCGCCTCACCCCTTACCTCGTCCTTCTCACCCACACCGCGTTCTTCTTACCCCTCACCTCTTCCTCCTCACCCCTCGACTCGTCCTCCGCACCCCTCACCTCCTCACCCCTCGTCCTCCTCACCCCTCGCTCTCCTCACCCCTCGTCCTCCTCACCCCTCGCTCTCCTCACCCCTCGCTCTCCTCACCCCTCGCTCTCCTCAGCCCTCGCCTCGTCCTCTTCACCCCTCGTCCTCACCCCCACACCTCGTTCTTCTTACTTCTCACCCCCCGTCCTTCTCACCCCTCGTCCTCCTCACCCCTCGTCCTCCTCACCCCTCGACTCGTCCTCACCTCTCACCTCAGCTCGTCCTCCTCACCCGTCGTCGTCCTCACCGCTCACCTCGTCCTCACCCCTCACCTCGTTCTTCTTACCCCTCATCTTGTCCTCCTCACCACTCGACTCATCCTACTCACCCCTCACCTCACCTCACCCTCCTCACCCATTGTCCTCCTCACCGCTCGTTCTCCTCACCCTTCGTTCTCCTCACCCCTCAGCTCGTCTTCCTCACACCTCGTCCACCGCACCCCGCGCCTCGTCATCCTGACGCCTCGCCCGCCTCACCCCTCACCTCGTCCTTCTCACCCACACCGCGTTCTTCTTACCCCTCACCTCTTCCTCCTCACCCCTCGACTCGTCCTCCTCACCCCTCGTCCTCCTCACCCCTCGATCTCCTCACCCCTCGTCCTCACCCCCACACCTCGTTTTTCTCACCCCCCCCCGTCCTCACCCCTCGCTCGTCCACCGCACCCTGCTCCTCACCTCCTCACCCCTCGTCCTCCTCACCCCTCGTCCTCCTCACCCCTCGCTCTCCTCACCCCTCGCTCTCCTCAGCCCTCGCCTCGTCCTCCTCACCCCTCGTCCTCCTCACCCCCACACCTCGTTCTTCTTACTTCTCACCCCCCGTCCTCCTCACTTCTCGTCCTGCTCACCCCTCGCTCGTCCACCGCACCCTGCTCCTCATCCTCCTCACCCCTCACCTCGTCCTCCTTACCCCTCACGTCGTCCGCTTGACCCCTCACCTCGTCCTCTCGACCCCTCACCCCTTTCTCACCCCTCACCTCGTCCACCTCACTTGTCCTCAACCCTCACCTCGTTCTCACCCCTCACCTCGTCCTCACCCCCACAGCTCGTTCTTCTTACTCCTCACCCCTCACTCTCCTCACCCCTCGTCCTCCTCACTCTCGTCCTCCTCAACCCTCGTCCTCCTCACCCCTCGTCCTCCTCACCCCTCGTCCTCCTCACCCCTCGCTCTCCTCACCCCTCGTCCTCCTCACCCCTCGCTCTCCTCACCCCTCGCCTCGTCCTCCTCACCCCTTGTCCTCCTCACCCCTCGTCCTCACCCCTCGCCTCATCTTTCTCACCCATTGTCCTCCTCACCCCTCGTCCGCCTCACCTTTCACCTCGTCCTCCTCACCCCTCGACTCGTCCTCACCTCTCACCTCAGCTCGTCCTCCTCACCCGTCGTCGTCCTCTCCTCACCCCTCGTCTTCCTCACCCCTCGCTCTCCTCACCCCTCGTCTTCTTCACCCCTCGCTCTCCTCAACCCTCGTCCTCACCTCGTTTTTCTTCTCACCCCCCGTCCTCACCCCTCGCTCGTCCACCGCACCCTGCTCCTCACCTCCTCGTCCTCCTCACCCCTCGTCCTCCTCACCCCTCGTCCTCCTCACCCCACGTCCTCCTCACCCCCACACCTCGTTCTTCTTACTTCTCACCCCCCGTCCTCCTCACTTCTCGTCCTCCTCACCCCTCACCCCTCGTCCTCCTCACCCCTCACGCCTCATCTTCCTCACCCATCGTCCTCCTCACCCCTCGTCCGCGTCACCTTTCACCTCGTCCTCCTCACCCCTCGACTCGTCCTCACCTCTCACCTCAGCTCGTCCTCCTCACCCGTCGTCGTCCTCACCGCTCACCTCGTCCTCCTCACCCCTCACCTCTCCCTCACCTCGTCCTCCTAACCCTTAGCTCGTCCTCCTCGTCCTCCCCTTCCCTCGCTGTCCTCACCATTTGCCTCGTCCTCCTCACCCCACACCTCGTTCTTCTTACCCCTCATCTTGTCCTCCTCACCACTCGACTCGTTTTACTCACCCCTCACCTCACCCTCCTCACCCCTCGTCCTCCTCACCCCTCGTCCTCCTCACCCATTGTCCTCCTCACCCATTGTCCTCCTCACCGCTCGTTCTCCTCACCCCTCGTTCTCCTCACCCCTCAGCTCGTCTTCCTCACCCCTCACCTCGTCCACCCCACCCCCGCGCCTCGTCATCCTCACGCCTCGCCCGCCTCACCCCTCACCTCGTCCTTCTCACCCACACCGCGTTCTTCTTACCCCTCACCTCTTCCTCCTCACCACTCGACTCGTCCTCCGCACCCCTCACCTCCTCACCCCTCGCTCTCCTCACCCCTCGCTCTCTTCACCCCTCGCTCTTCCTCAACCCTCGTCCTCACCCCCACACCTCGTTTTTCTTCTCACCCCCCGTCCTCACCCCTCGCTCGTCCACCACACCCTGCTCCTCACCTCCTCACCCCTCGTCCTCCTCACCCCTTGTCCTCCTCACCCCTCGTCCTCCTCACGCCTCGCTCTCCTCAGCCCTCGCCTCGTCCTCTTCACCCCTCGTCCTCCTCACCCCCACACCTCGTTCTTCTTACTTCTCACCCCCCCGTCCTCCTCACCTCTCGTTCTCCTCACCCATCGCTCGTCCACCGCACCCTGCTCCTCATCCTCCTCACCCCTCACCTCGTCCTCCTTACCCCTCACGTCGTCCGCTTGACCCCTCACCTCGTCCTCTTGATCCCTCACCTCGTTCTCACCCCTCACCTCGTCCACCTCACTTGTCCTCAACCCTCACCTCGTTCTCACCCCTCACCTCGTCCTCCTCACCCCCACAGCTCGTTCTTCTTACTCCTCACCCCTCACTCTCCTCACCCCTCGTCCTCCTCACTCTCGTCATCGTCACCCCTCGTCCTCCTCACCCCTCGTCCTCCTCACCCCTCGCCTCATCTTCCTCACCCATCGTCCTCCTCACCCCTCGTCCGCCTCACCTTTTACCTCGTCCTCCTCACCCCTAGACTCGTCCTCACCTCAGCTCGTCCTCCTCACCCATCGTCGTCCTCACCGCTCACCTCGTCCTCGCCTCGTCCTCCTCACCCTTAGCTCGTCCTCACTCCTCGTCCTCCCCTCCTCTCGCTGTCCTCACCATTCGCCTCGTCCTCCTCACCCTATACCTCGTTCTTCTTACCCCTGATCTTGTCCTCCTCACCACTCGACTCGTCCTACTCACCCCTCACCTCACCTCACCCTCCTCACCCATTGTCCTCACCCATTGTCCTCCTCACCCATTGTCCTCTTCACCGCTCGTTCTCCTCACCCCTCGTTCTCCTCACCCGTCAGCTCGTCTTCCTCACCTCGTCCTCACCCCTCACGTCGTCCGCTTGACCTTTCACCTCGTCCACACCCCTCATCTCATCCTCACCCCTCACCTCATCCGCTTTACCCCTCAGCTCGTCCTCCTCACCCCTCGTCCTCCTCACCCCTCACCCCTCGTCCTCCTCACCCCTCGCCTCATCTTCCTCACCCATCGCTCTCCTCACCCCTCGTCCGCCTCACCTTTTACCTCGTCCTCCTCACCCCTCGACTCGTCCTCTCACCTCAGCTCGTCCTCCTCACCCGTCGTCATCCTCCTCACCCGTCGTCGTCCTCACCGCTCAACTCGTCCTTCTCACCCCTCACCTCTCCCTCGCCTCGTCCTCCTCACCCTTAGCTCGTCCTCACTCCTCGTCCTCCCCTCCCCTTGCTGTTCTCACCATTTGCCTCGTCCTCCTCACCCCACACCTCGTTCTTCTTACCCCTCATCTTGTCCTCCTCACCACTCGACTCGTCCTACTCACCCCTCACCTCACCCTCCTCACCCCTCGTCCTCCTCACCCCTCGTCCTCCTCACCCATTGTCCTCCTCACACATTGTCCTCCTCACCACTCGTTCTCCTCACCCCTCGTTCTCCTCACCCCTCGTTCTCCTCACCCCTCAGCTCGTCTTCCTCACCCCTCACCTCACCTCGTCCACCGCACCCCGCGCCTCGTCATCCTCACGCCTCGCCCACCTCACCCCTCACCTCGTCCTTCTCACCCACACCGCGTTCTTCTTACCCCTCACCTCTTCCTCCTCACCCCTCGACTCGTCCTCCTCACCCCTCGTCCTCCTCACCCCTCGTCCTCCTCACCCCTCGTCCACCTCACCCCTCGGCCTCCTCACCCCTCGCTCTCCTCACCCCTCGTCCACCTCACCCCTCGCTCTCCTCACCCCTCGCTCTCCTCACCCCTCGCTCTCCTCACCTCTCGGCCTCCTCACCCCTCGGCCTCCTCACCCCTCGCTCTCCTCACCTCTCGCTCTCTGCACCCCTTGCTCTCTTCACCTTTCGCTCTCCTCAACCCTCGTCCTCACCCCACACCTCGTTTTTCTTCTCACCCCCCGTCCTCACCCCTCGCTCGTCCACCGCACCCTGCTCCTCACCTCCTCACCCCTCGTCCTCCTCACCCCTCGCTGTCCTCACCCCTCGCTTTCCTTCACCCCTCGCTCTCACGCCTCGCTCTCTTCAGCCCTCACCTCGTCCTCCTCACCCCTCGTCCTCCTCACCCCACACCTCGTTCTTCTTCTCACCCCCCGTCCTCCTCGCCCCTCGTCCTGATCACCCCTCGCTCGTCCACCGCACCCTGCTCCTCATTCTCCTCACCCCTCACCTCGTCCTCCTTACCCCTCACGTCGTCCGCTTGACCCCTCACCTCGTTCTCTTGACCCCTCACCTCATTCTCACCCCTCACCTCGTCCACCTCGCTTGTCCTCAACCCTCACCTTGTTCTCACCCCTCACCTCGTCCTCACCCCCACAGCTCGTTCTTCTTACTCCTCACCCCTCACTCTCCTCACCTCTCGTCCTCCTCACTCTCGTCCTCCTCACCCCTCGTCCTCCTCACCCCTCACTCTCCTCACCCCTCGTCCTCCTCACTCCCGTCCTCCTCACCCCTCGTCTTCCTCACCCCTCGTCTTCGGCACCCCTCGTCCTCAGCCCTCGTCCTCCTCACCCCTCGTCCTCCTCACCCCTCGTTCTCTTCACTCCTCGTTCTCCTCACCCCTGTCCTCGTCCTCCTCACACCTCATCTCGTCCTCCTCACACCTCACCTCCTGACCTCGTTCTTCTTACCCTTCACCTCGTCCTCCTCACCCCTTGCCTCGTCCTCCTCACCCGCTCCTGACACGGCCAACACACACGCCCATGGCAACCTCACTTAGGGCACGGCACACCGACTTAGCATCACCCTCATTTATACCTCCACGTTTATCGGCCTCGTTCTATCGTGACGGCCAAGACGCTGGACGTTTGTGATAAAGAACTTCGTAGCTCATCGGATTCCTCCTCCAGTGTACAAATAAATAAATATCACGGCTCTGATCTCTTTGCGGCGCCGCAGTGGCGTTCATCACTCGCCGCCTCCCCATGGCACGACTACGACGCCCTCTGTTGGACGCTGTGTGTCATCAACATTGTTGCCTGTGATTACACTCAACACAACGTTGTTGTTGTAAGTGATTACACTCAACACAACGTCGTTGTTAGTGATTACACTCAACACAACGTCGTTGTTAGTGATTACACACAACGTCGTTGTGTGTAATTACACTCAACACAACGTCGTTGTGAGTGATTACACTCAACACAATGTCGTTTTGAGTGATTACACTCAACACAACGTCGTTGTTTGTGATTACTCTCAACACAACGTCGTTGCGTCTCATCAATATTTTTGTGTGTGATTACACACAACAACGTTGTGTTTAATCACGCAACAATGTTGCGTGTAATCACTCACATATTGAGTGATTACACACTCGGCGTGTGTCTGTAGCAGTTGTACGTGTGCCGCTTGTCGTAGATGTTTGCGGTTTGAATCCAGCGGCCGCCCTGTTTAATGCTACAGGCGTGTTCACCGCAAAGACACCATGTGCCGTCTGCTTCAGTGGACGTTGAAGATCCCAGCGTCATGGACCAGATTAACCGAATTAAATACAATTGCCCGCAAATTACCCAGTTGGAATATACTGTGCCTAGTAATCATTGCTGGGAAATGTGGTAGAACCCTCCTGAAAAGAGCAAGTAGGGCTATCCTGGGTAAAACTGACCACCCACCCCCTCGTGTGGCATGCTAGCCTTAATAGGTGCTCGCTAACAGCACTTATTTATCGAACAGACTGTTAAATGAAGGGACTGTGTCTTCATTTGAGTCCGTGACTGTGTAACCTGGTACATAAGGGTGCCGCGGTGGTGGGATGTTAACTCCTTCACCTGGTATGCAAGAGGTCGTGTGGTCGATCCGGACCCTGACGCCTGTATATTTGGAGTTTGCATGTCTCTCTCTCTCTCCCGTGGTCGCGTGGATTGTTCTCCAGGTCTTCCAGTTTTTCCCTCCATATTTAGAAACATGCGTTCAGAGCAGGAGTCTCAAACTCAACTTACCTGGGGGCCGCTGGAGGTAGAGTCTGGGTGAGGCTGGGCCGCATCAAGTATTCCAAAAAAAAATGCAACTGATCCAATCTTCTCAATCTTTATTAATAACAGTTCAGAACATGAACGGTTCTTCAGAACATAGGCTTCTCTTACCTACTCCATGCTTCCAGAGACCTGGCAGCGCTTCCTCTTCTTACACAGCTGAGCCACATTTGGCTTGAGGGAGGAAGCAATTGAGACCCTCAGTATGGCTTGAAATGCTCATCAGTAAGTTTGGACCTGTACTTTGACTTATTAAAGTTCATGGTGCAAAAGAGCTTTTCACACAGATATGTGCTCCCAAAAAGGCACATGGTCTGCTTGAACATCCTGGAAAGCTCAGGGAAGGTGGGGGTGATATATTTACATGTTTTTATCCCAATACCTGAGTATTTGGGATCTTATTTAGTATGCCCTTTCTATATATTCTGAGAGGTATTTGAAAACGTTATCATTGTTCATGCTTTTTTTGAGCACTTCGTTTTTCTTATCATTATTAAATTCATCAATCGTGTTCTCTCTCAGGTGTTTATACCTTTCACATTCATAAATAAAGTGATCTAGATTTTCTTCTTTTTGTTCACATCCTACATATCCTTCTGCTCTACCGAATCTCTCTGGATGCCATTGAGCTAACTCTGGTGTCCATGTTACTCCACCTGTCTTAATTCTTAACATCAAGTGCATTGTCTCATGTTTTATATCTTTAATTTCTTGCTCTTTTTGATTAAATTGTTCTTGGTAAATTATTTTCTTTTGCGATTGCACATATCTGTCCTTTTTCCTTTTCTTTGTTTCTCTTGTAATAATAATCTATAACTTCTTTATAATATTCAGGTTCTAACCAACATTTGGCTTTTGTTCTTGCCACCCATCTCATGCTATTTGCTATCCATGTAATTATTTTCCCTTTCCTATTGCAACACTCTCTGGGTTTCACACATGTTCTCTGGGTTTCACACATGTTCTGTGTGGGTGGCCGGGACCACCCTCAGCTGCCTTTTTCTCCCGAGTTGCGATGTGTACACATCGTACCAGATACTAATTTAAGGCTGAACCGACCTCTCGAGATCCAGGACGCAGTGGTGATGGTGGCTGTAAGCAGGAATCGAGCTCGGGTCGCCGGATTCATTGTAGCGCAGCGTGCTAAACCCACATGCTCGCAGACAGGACTCCAGCTCATCCACCTCGCGCACCTTTGCCAGGAACTTCCAATTGTGGAGCGACGAGCAAATGAAGCGACCCGACCTCCCCTCGGGATACGATGGCTGGCAGGTGGTTGAAGCTCTCCGGCAGGAAGGGAGTGCAGGTAACGCTCACCTGAGCGTTGCGAGGCGTGCCCCGCAGGTGGTATCACGTGGGACGATGGATGTGCGACCACGCTATGGCCCTTTCACGATTCCGCTGCTGTATGGGGACCGCCACAACCTAGCGGATCGTTGCGGTGTATTTGACCATACTTCACCACGCTGGTTGGTTGCAGGTGTGGGGAGCGGCACAGTGCAAGGGTTCATGTTGCTGGACTGCCCCTTTTCTGATCATGTGACCCTTGCCAGATGAATTCTGCAAATGCGCAATCGCCGAGCCATGCGACAGCACCCCCGGTTTGCCACGTGTAGCTCTTGTAGACGATGACAGCAAACACGCACCCTGCTCTATGGAGCCTGACAGCAGTCATGATGGTGGTGGTTTGCGCGGTACCTTACCATCAGACAAAAAAACTAAATAATTTTGTATTTTACCCGGTAAAGCTCACTGAGCTATATAGATGTTTCTCTGAAGCGACCTGGCTATCACAAATGATAACTCAACGAAGTGGCTTATCACGCGGAAATGTATTCTAGCCTCGATATTACAGCTGAATACAAATCCTCTGAGGGTACCCACGAGCCCGGGCAGCAAGGGGGCAGTTGGCAGATGGTAAGGGGCCAAGGAGCAAGGGGGAGGATGGAGAAGGGCAGCGGGGAGTGGAGCAGTGGTGTGGCACGTTCGAGTGATGCAAATATTAACTGATTTGTATTGAATACAACTAGAACAATTTACACCGGTGCGTTGATCGATATGATGTTGATTATAATGTTAACGATAATTATGTTGAGATTAGGATATGCAGGAGATAGTGATTATAATACTAATGTCTTTACGCATGGTGATGGTAGAGAACTATTAATCTGGTGATGATGTAATGATGATGGCTTGGCAAGTTGAAGATGGTGATGATAGTGCTCCTGCTGGTGGTGGTGGTAATTCAGATGATGATTATGATGCTGCGACTTGCTGTAGCTGCTTATAATAATAATGATGCTGCATCTGCTGCTGACGATGATGATCCCCCCCACCCTCGTCCACCCCCGCAGGTTCTGAGGATCGCCGCATGGTGGTGCAAGCACTGAGCCTGCTGAAGCGCGGGAGTGCGGAGAGGCGACCCCGCGAGTTGGGAACAGGAGGGACAGGGTCCTCCTGGGGGGATATTGTGAGCGGCGCAGGGGGTCCTAGCGGGGTCGAGAGGGGAGGAGACACAGCGGATGGACACCTAATTGTTCCCCCCGACGGGGACCCTAATGGGGCCCCAGTGGGCGGGGACTCGGGTGGGAGATAACGGCCGAGGTTCGCGTGGCGAGAACAAACGCGCGACCCCGTGTGCGCGTGAGCGTGCGGGGCCATGAGGGCACGTACACGGGACCCAACCTCGGCGGGTTCGAGGAGGAGGAGGCCCTCCTGGAGCTTGGACTGCACGAGGCTTGAGACGGAGGTAGGTGGCTGAGGGGTTGGGTGAGTGACAGGTTGGGTGAGTGAAGGAGGCATTGATTGATTGCGTGGGTAGAGGGTGAGTGGGTAATGTTGAGTGAGCGGGTGTATGTGGTTGAATTAGTTGGTAGGTGGCCGAGTGGGTGAATGTGGGAGGTTGAGGGGGTGAATGAATGGTTGGATGAGAGAGTGGGTTGGTGAGTAGGTGGGTGAGTGTGGGAGGTCGAGTGGGTGAGTGAGGGGGGTCGAGTGGGTGAGTGAGACGGATGGTGAGTGGGTGGGGGAGTTTGAGTGGGTGAGTGGATGCGTGGGTGATTTGGTAAGTGCATTGTTAATTGTGTAAATGGCTCGGTGAGTCAGTGAGTGCGTGCATGGGTGGGTAAGTGAGAGGATGAGTGGGTTGGGGAGTGAGTGGGGGAGCGAGTGGGCGGGTTAGTGATTTAATCAATCATCGTTTGATTGAATGGCTGAACGGAGGGGTAGGTGAATGAGTGTTTGTGGTTTAGTGAGTGTGTGTGTGGATGAGTTAGTGGGTGGGTGAGTGGATGATTGTGGGAGGTTGAGGGGGTGAGTGGATGTGTAATTTAATGGTTGTATGGGTGGGTGAGCGTGGGAAGTTAAGTGGGTGTGTGAATGAGTGAAGGGGTGGGTGAGTTGAGTAGGTAGGTTGTTGGATAATTGGGGTGAGTGAGTGGGTGAATTATTGGGTGGCTGAGTGGGTGTGCGGGTGAGTTAGGGGGTGGGTCAGTATGGGTGGATGGGTGATGGAGTCGGTGATTGAGTTTGTAAATTGAGTGGGTGATTGAGTAGTAGGGTGAGAGTGGGAGGTTGGGTGGGTTGAGGTGAGGGGTTGCGTGAGTGAGGGGTTGGGTGAGTTGGTGAGTGGGTGAATGAGTGGATTGATCAGTTAGTGTGTGGTTGAGTGGGTGGTTGTCTGAGTGGGTGAGAAGATGGGTCGTTGAGTTAGTGGATGGGTTATAGATTGAGTGGGTGGTTGTGTGATTGATTGGCTGAGCAAAGGGGTGAATTAGTGGATTTGTGTGGTTGAGTTACTGGTTAGGTGGGTGAGTGCATGAGTGTGGGAGGTTGAGAGTTCGTTGGTGAGTGTTTGAGTTAGATATTGAGTTGGTGGTTATGTGATTGAGTAGGTGAGCGGAGGATTGGGTGAGTGAATGTATGTTTGAGTTAGTGCGTGGGTGATTGGATGAGTGGGTGGGTGATTGGATGAGTGGGAGGGTAATTGAATGAGTGGGAAATTTAAATGGTGAGTGAATGGGTGATTGAATGCTTGGATGGGGGGTGAGTGATTGAATTGGTGGGTACGAGATTGAGTGGGTGGCTGGGTGAGTGGGTGAGATGATGGGTGGTTTAGTGAGATGATGATGGGTGGGTTAGTGAGATGATGATGGGTGGGTTAGTTGATGTGTGAGTGGGTGGGTTAGAGATTCAGTGGGAGGGAGGGTGGGTGAGTGGTTACGTGGCTCGTGGGTGAGTAGCTCAGTGGCTGGTTGAATTGGTGAGTTAATTTGTGCGTGATTGATTTGGTGAATGGGTGAGTGAGTAGATGGATGAGGGAATGGATGAGTGAGACGGTGAGTGTGTTGGTGAGTGATTGAGTTAGTGGGTACGAGATTGGATGACCGTGGAAGGTTGGGTTGGTGAGTGAGTGGATGGATGTGAGAGGTTGAGTGGGTGAGTTATTGCGGTTAAGTATGGAGGGGGTGGGTAAGTGAAGGGGTGGTTCAGTGAGTGGGTGAGTGAGTGGATGGTTGGTGAGTGAGTGGGGTGAGTGAATGCGTGGGTGAGCAAGTGAATGAGTTGGTGAGTGGTTGTGTGAGTAGTGGGTGAGTGGGTGGTGAGTGAGTGGATATTTGTGGGTGATTTAGTCGGTGGGTGATTTGGTCAGTATGGGAGCTTGAAGCAGTGAATGGTTAGGTGAGTGAGGGGTGGGTGAGTGAGTAGATGAATGAATTAGTTAGTGGGAGCACTAGTGGGTGGGTGAGTGAGTGGGTGAGAAATTGAGTCAGTTGGTGGGTGGTTCCGTGGGTAGTGCGTCTTGGGTGAGTAGGTCAGTGGCTCGGTGAGTTCCTAAATTAATGGGTGGGGTAGTGAGTTGATGGGTGAGTGAGTGGGAAAGTGCATTGGTAAGTGTGAGGGTGAGTGGGTGGGTGGTTGCATGAGTGTGGTTTAGATATTTTAGTTGGTGGCTTTTAGAGTGGATGAGTTCGAGTGGGTCAGTGGTTGCGTTAGTGGGTGGTTGAGTTAGTGGGTGGGTGAATAATTACGTGGGTAGTGGGTGAGTGTGTGAAGAGGTGAGTGGCTGAGGGAGTAGGTGTGTGGGTGGGTTAGAAATTGAATGGGTGGCAGAGTGAGTGAGTCCTGGGTGAGTTAATGAGTTTGTGGGTCGGTCAGTGGGTGAGTGTCTGGATGGGTGATTGAGTATGTCGGTGAGTGAGGGGTTGGGTGAGTGATGGGTTGGGTATGTGTGTTTTTGGTTCGCGAGTTTGTGGGTGAGTGAGTGGGTCAGTTCGTGGTTGTGTGAGTGAGTTCGTTGGTGAGTGTTTGAGTTAGTATGTTGGTGGGTGAGTGTGTAGTTTAGTGAGTGAGTGATTTAGAGATTAAGTGGGTCATAGGGTGAGTGGGTGGGTGAGCAAGTGGTTAACTAAGTGAGTGAGTGGTTGGGTGGGTCGGTGAGTTGTTGACTGAATGGGGTCAGAAAGTAGGTGAGTGAGTGAATGGGTGAGTGACTGCTGGGTGGGTAAGTTAATGTGGGAGGTTGAGTGGGTAAGTTAGCTTGTGAGTGAGTGGGTGAGTCAAAGAGTGGGGCGCTACGGTGGTGAAATGTTCACTACCTCGCCTAGTATACATGAGGTTGTGGATTCGATTGCGATCCTGCCGCCTGTATATTTGGAGTTTGCATGTTCTACCCCTGGTCGTGTGGATTTTGCTCCGGGTCCTTTCCGCTGCATTTAGAATCAACATGCCTTTTGAGGATTTGGCTGCAATAAATGTATGTGATAAGCCACTTCGTTTATCTATCATTTGTAGCCAGGCCGATTCTGAAAAGGGTCTATATAGCTCAATGGGCCTTACCTGGTGAAATAAAAAGTAGTTTAGTTTAGGGGGTGGGTGGCTGGTTGGGTCGGTAGGTCGGTTAGAGGTTGAGTGGGCGGCAGGTTGAGTGGGTGGCAGGGTGAGTGGGTGAGTGTAGGTAAGTAGCTGGGTGAGCGGGTGGACTGGTGAGTGTGCGAGTTAGAGATTGAGTGGGTGGATGGGTGGGTGTGTAAGTGGATGCGTCGGTAAGTGGTTGAGTTGGTGGCAAGGTGCGGGTTTTTGAGTGGGTGGGTGTTTGAGTGGGTAGGTGGCTGAATGGGTGGGTGAGTGGGTGACTGAGTCAAGAAAGTGGAGTGCCATGGTGGTGAGAAATTAACTACCTTGCCTTTTGTACAGGAGGTTGTGGGTTCGATCTCGATTATGACGCCTGTATATTTGGAGTGTACATGTTCTCCTTGTGGTTGCATGGATTTTTCTCCGAGTCCTCCGGGTTTTCTCTCCATATTTAGAAACATGCATTTCGAGGTTTTGGCTGTTCTCGAACTCACCCACTCAACTACTAAAGCCACCCACCAACCCACTCACAAACCCGCTCACCCTACCATGCACTCAATTTTTAATCAACGCACTCACGCACACACCCACTCACTCACTCAACCACTCATCCACGCACCCACCTACACACGCACTCACTAACTTATTTGAGCAGTCATTTGTGGCCGCGTCGCCTATGAAAAAAATCTATATAGCTCCGTGAGCCTTTCCTGGTAAAATTAAAATAGTTAAATTTTAGTTTACAGTTGGGTGAGTGGGCGGTGAGTGCGTCGGTCGGTGAGTGAATGGGTGGTTAACTAAGTAGGTGAGGGGCTGGGTGAGTTGTTGGGAGATTGAGTGGGTCACAGTGTGAGTGGGTGGGTTGGAGCGTGAGTTGGTCACTGAGTGAGTGGGTGGGTGAGGTGAGTGGGTGGGTGGGTGAGTGAGTTAGTGAGTGCATGTGTAGGTGGGTGCGTGGATGAGTGGTTGAGTGAGTGAGTGGGTGTGTGCGTGAGTGCGTTGATTAGAAATTGGGTGCATGGCAGGGTGAGCGGGTTTATGAGTGGGTTGGTGGGTGGCTTTAGTAGTTGAGTGGGTGAGTTCGAGAATTGTACGCCACTGTGGCGAGATGTTAGCTACGTCGCCTGGTATTTTGGAGTTCGTAGGTTCCATCCCAACCCTGATGCTTGTATATTTGTGGTTTGCATGTGCTCTATGGTCACGTGGATTTCTACTCCACATTTAGAAACATTCATTTATCGGATTTGGCTGCTATACAGTACTATGTGATAGGCCACTTAGTGAAGCTCTCATTTGTGGCCAGGTTACTTTGGAAAAATATTGTATATAGCTCTGTGGGTCTTACCTGGTAACTTAAAAAATAGTTGAATTTAGTCAGTTTGGATTAGTGAGTAGGTGGAATGTTGAGTGCGTGGGTTAGAGATTGATTTTGTGGAAGGGTGAGTGGCTGGGTGAGTTTGTGATTGGTTGGGTGGGTGAGTGTGTGAGTTAGACATTGAGTTGATGGATGGGTGGGTGTGTGAGGGAGTGAATAGGTGACCTGGTGGGTGAGTAGATTGTTGAGTGAGTGGGTTGTTGAGTTAGGTAGTGGGTGGGCTGGTAAGTGGGTTGGTGAGTTAGTTTGTGGGTGTGTGGGTGAGTCAGTCGGTTAGAGATTGATTTGGTTAGTGTGTTGAGGAGTTCCCGACGACGACTCGGAGACGGCTTGAAGGTAAGGGCTTTCGCCAAAGGTTTATTAAGTATATTACAATAACACAAAGGGTGTGACAACTTCCCAGGGGTTAGGGGTCCTACACTAAGTCCTGGTCCAGCCCGGCTAGCTCCGGTCTCTCTCCCTCGAGTCGGATGGGGGAACTTGCCAACCCCACCGACCGGGAAGAGCAGCACCTCCTACGGCTACCACCAGCTTCACTCCTGACTCTTCGTCGATCCCTCTCTACCCCTGGTTCCCTCTCCACCCTTCTCACTCTACCCGTTCCCACAGTGATCCCGCTTTCGTCACGGGGTCCCCCTTAAATACTAGAGGAGACATGACGTAATCGAGCCGCCCAGCACGCATGACGCCACGTTCCGTGACGTCATCGCACTAGACGCCACACAAGACGTCACGTCCCCATTTTACTCTACAAGTGGTGTGTGGGTGGGTGGGTGTTTGAGTGGGTGGTTGAGTTAAAGAGTGGAATGTCAAGGTGGCGAAATTTTAAGAACCTCGCCTGTATATCTAGAGTTTGCACGTTCTCCCCTGTGGTTGCATGGAATTTTCTCTGGGTACTCCAGGTTGCCCCTCCACATTTAGAAACATGCATTTATAGACTTTGACTGCTATAACGTTCTATGTGAAAAGCCATTCCATTGAGCAATCATTTGTACTCTGCTTGTTTCTGAAAAAGATGTATATAGCATGGGCCTTACCTAGTAAAGTAAAAAAAGCTACATTTTTATTTGGTGTGTAGATGGGCGGTTTTGTGGGTGGGTGCGTGGATGAGTGAGTGCGACGTTCGATGGGTAGTAGGTGAGAGGCTTGGTGAGTGAGTGTGGATTAGAGATTGAGTGCGTGGCTTGGCGAGTGCGTGGCTGGGTGAGTGAGTGTGTGCAAGGCTCGGTGGTTGAATTAATGGATGGTTGAGTTAGTGGGTCGGTGTTTGAGTGTGTGGTTTCGTGGGTGGGAGAGTCAGAGAATGGAGTGTCATGGTGGCAAGATGTTAACTACGTCGCCGAGTATACAGGATGTTGTGGGTTCGATTCCACATTTAGAAACATGCATTTAGAGGAGTTGGCTGCTATAAATGTATACGTGATAAGCCACTCTGTTGAGCTATCATTTGTGGCGAAGTTGCTTCTGAAAATCATCCATATATCTCAGTGGGCCTTGCCTGGTAAAACAAACAATTTATATTTAGGCTGTGTTGGTGAGTGGTCGGGTTGGTGAATTAGTGGGTGAGTTAGTGGGTGGGTTAATAATTGGATGGGTGAGTTCATGAGTGGGTGGGTGAGGGTGGGTCAGTGGGTGTGTTAGTGGGTATGGGTTTGAGAGGGCGGCTGGGTGAAAAGGTGGGTGGGTGAGTGATTGGGTGGGTGGTTTGGTGCGTGGGTGAGTGAGCAGGTGGGTGGGTGAGTGAGCAGGTGGGTGGGTGAGTGAATGGATGTTTGTGTTTGAGTCAGTGGGTGGGTGATTGGATGAGTGGGAGTTTGAAAAGGTGAGTGGATGGGTGATTTAATGCTTGGGTGGGTGAGTGGTTACGTGGGTAGTGGGTCGTGGCTGGCTGAGTTGGTGTGTGAGTGTGTCGGTGAGTGAGTTGGTGAATGGGAGGGTGGGTGAGTGATTAGAGTTAATGGGTACAAGATTGAGTGAATAAGAAGATGGGTGAGTTGGCGAGTGTTTGGGTTAGAGATTGAGTTGGTGGTTATGTGATTGAGTAGGTGAGTGGAGGGATGGGTGAGTGAATGGGTGTTTGAGTTAGTGGGTGGGTGATTGGATGACTGTGTGAGGTTGAAGGGATGAGTCGATGGGTGATTAAATGGTTGGTTGAGAGGGTGGGTTGGTTAGTGGGTGGGTGAATGTGGGAGGTTCAGTGGGTGAGTTATTGGGTGAGTGTGTGGATGAGTGAAGGGTTCGGTGAGTGAGGGGGTGGGTGAGTGAATGTATGGATGGGTGAGTGAATAGGGTGAGTGAATAGTTGGTTGAGTGAGTGGGTAGGTGGTGAGTGTGGGAGGTTGAGTCGGTGAGTTTATGCGCGAGTGGTTGCTGAGTGGGTTGGCGGGTAGGTGAGTGGGTTGGCGAGTAGGTGAGTGGGTTTGTGGGTGGGTCAGGAGTGACTAGGTGGGTGGGGGAGTAGTGGAGTGGTAGCCTGGGTAATGGGTGAGTGGGTGGGTTGTTCACTGGGTGACTACGTGCGTGGGTTCGTTAGTGACAGGCGACTTAGTGGATGCGATAGTGAAGATGCGATAGTGAGTCAGAGTGGATGGGTTGTTGATTGAGTGGGGTGAATGAGTGAGTGGGTGAGTTAGTGAGTGGATTGGTGAGTGGGTGGGTGAGTGCACGAGTGAGTGGATGGGTTAGAGATTGAGTGAGTGGTTGAGTGGATTGGTGATTCAGTGGGTGAGTTAGTGGGTGTTTGAGTTAATTTGTGTGTTAGTCTGTGGGTGATGGAGTCGGTGACTGGGTGAGTCTGTGCTGGTGGCTCGGTGGATGGTTGAGTTCATGGATGGGTTTTTGAGTGAGTGGATGGGTTGTTGAGTGAGTTGATGGGTAAAACGGTGCGTGGGTAGGTGAGTGAGTGAGTGGATGGGTGGGTGATTGATTGGGTGAGTGTGTTGGCAAGTGAGAGGGTGAGTGGGTGAGTGAGTGGGTGGTTAATCGGTTGGTGGGTGCGTGAAGGAGTGGTTGGGATGAGTGAGTTAGTGAGTGGATACGTCAGTGAGTGAATGGGTGGGTGAGTGGGTGAGAGGTTGCGTTGGTAGTAGGTGAGTGGGTGGTGAGTGGGTTGGTTCTTGAGTGAGTAGGTGGTTTGTTAAGTGAATGAGTGGGTGGTTGGGTTGGTTAGTGAGTTTGTGGGTGAGTTGGTGGGTGGGTGAGTTAGTGGTTGAGTTAGTGAATGAATGCCTGTGTTAATAAGTGGGTGACTGGGTGTGGGGTTGGTGAATGAGTGGGTTGGTGAGTGAGTTAGTGAGTGGATGGGTGGGTGAGTGAGTGGGTGATTGAGTGGATGGGTGGATGACTGGGTAAATGATTGGGTAAGTTATGAGGGTGAGTAAGTGAGTTACAGGGTGAGTGGGTCGGTGGGTGATTGGGTGGGTGGGTGAGTGTGATCATCGCCATGCTCTCCATGGAGCTCTCTGTAGTGAGGGGCAGCTCACAGGGACAGCTGTTGCAGGGATTCACAACAGCTGCTTCTCCTCCTCCAGTTCTGAACCAGCTGACCAGGGTTGCCAGACGAGGCCAAGCAGCTCCTCGAGTTGTTCCACAGCTTCCTTTATGCCTGCTGTGCCACGTGCAGCTTCTGCATGAGGCTACTGTGCCACGTGCGGCTTGTGCATTAGGCTGCTGCGCCACGTGTGAGGCTGCTGCGCCACGTGTGAGGCTGCTGCGTGAGGCTGCTGTGTGAGGCTGCTGTGCCGAGTGAGACTGCTGTGTGAGGCTGCTGTGCCGAGTGAGGCTGCTGTGTGAGGCTGCTGTGCCGAGTGAGGCTGCTGTGTGAGGCTGCTGCGCCGCGTGTGAGGCTGCTGTGTGAGGCTGCTGTGCCGAGTGAGGCTGCTGCGTGAGGCTGCTGTGCCACGTGAGGCTGCTGTGCCGAGTGAGGCTGCTCTGCCGCGTGAGGCTGCTGTGCCGCGTGAGATTGCTGTGCCACGTGGGTCGACGTGACATCACCGTCAGTCTAGGGGGATCTTTGTATGAGTGATGGGGCAGTCGTAGAGAAAGTGGAGAAGTTTCCGTACTTATGCAGTCAGCAGAGGTCTCACGCCGAATCAGCTGAGTAGCATTATTTGTTCGTCGTGTGAACCAAAATTGAGGTGAATAATTTCGAGTAAAAAAAATGATGACATTACACTGGCTATGAATATGACTATATAAAAGGTTAGGATCTTGTGTCGGATGCATATTTGCTGGACTTTATACAGTGGCTTGGGCCAAGAAACTGGCATTCAGAGGCAAACTTGTCATGGTGGGGATTTGTTTCCAGAAACACACTCAGCCACCTTTGTCTCTCCAGTGGTGATGTTTACCAACCACACCTGATACTAATTTAAGGTTAAGTCGACTTAGGGGAGGCATAGGGTCGATTAGAATATAATTCATCACTGATTTTGGCCACAACCGGGAATTATATCTCGTAAGACTGCGATCAAGAATACTTGAAATAGTGTCGTGGCCAGAGGACATCCCCATTACACCCCACAGTAAACATGAGGAAATGGCTCTGACACCCGGCCATGCAGCGTTACGTGGGCCTGCCCACCATCATGGTCTTTAATGGTCGTGAACAGAGTCAGGGACCCTAAATAACACGAAGAATAATCCAAGACCATAGCCTCTTAATGGTAATGCAGGCCTCCAGCAGGTGAAGAGAGCTTCCTGATGCGTTTGTGCGTTTTTCACCGTTGCGGTGCCCCGCCATGGCATTTTGGTGATGCTTTTGTTTTCCATTTGTGGAGGCAATTGTTCGTGCCATGGCCAGGTTGGATCCGGTGTACGGTGGCCCCCCACTGCTTGCAGTGGTGGGGGGCCAGCGAGCTTCTTGATGGTTTGATCCACGATGAGGCACTTGGGGATGTTTGAGTTCTCCCAATTGTTTATCCACTCATTCGTACCGGTTGTGTGGACAGAAGCCGGAGGGATTTAAGAAAAGTCCACATTGATTAAAATGGCCATGATAAATCGAACCGGCGACTTCTATATTGTGTACCAACCATTACATCATGGCAACATCCTGTGATGTCACGTTTATAAGGGTGGGGTGAAATAACAACCAGGGTACTAGGTGTTAGTGTGTTTGAGGACGCAAGTTTCAAATACAATTATTTTTTATCTTGTCCTCTTCCCCCCCAACTGGGGTTAAAACAATCAACAATTGAGGAAAGGGTTGGTGGGACGTGTGCAGAGATCGCCAGTAATCCCAGGTGGACTCCCGCTCGCTGCACAAACGCCTCCTGTGGAATCCATCCAGCAGTTTGTCGACGGAAACGATGATGGTAGGCGACCATGGTTTTTGGAGATCGTAGCTGGGGCCGGAGCGGCAACAGTGATGAAGGAAGGGGGGGGAGCGAGTGGCGGGGGCAGAACGGAAGGGGAGATGAGCGGTATCATTGGTGACGCGCGAACGCGCCCCAAACCGTTTGCGATCAGTCATGTCCATGGGTGGGACGGTGCTCGCGTCCACTTCCATGAAGGTGTCCTGCAGGCACCTGAGAGTGGGCGCACACATGCACAAGAGAGAAGCCAATGTAACAATCCAGTTTGTCAACCAGGTATCTAGGCCCAGCCTGGATGCCCACGGCAGCCTCAGTGGGCGACGCCTGCCCCAAGTGGGCCACGCAGGCCCCTTAAACTGTGCCACTTGGCCCACTTTCCTATGGGAGCTGCTCGCTTTGATGTTGGCCGACCTTGGAAACGGTCGTGATGTCACGGAGGCAATGCAAAAGAGAGGCAATCGTCAAGTTAGTGCTGATTAAGGTGAAGTTTATGGCAATAAATGTAAAAAAACAGATTCCAGCTGGGTATATGTGTAAGTCATCTCAACCACGTTAATAATAATTGAAAAATAAATATTGTCGCTTTCATCTGGCTGTGAGCAAAAGGGAGGGTGGGAAGTGGTCGGAGTAATGAAAGGATTTGTGGCCATAGAGCCACAAGGCCCTCAATGTTTGAAGAATAATTGTTGCTCGTTATTGCAACGAAGCATAAAAGCGTATTGCGGAAAGTGTCGCGCATGTGTCTGTAGCGCGGTGCCCCCACATGTTCTCATTCACCTCAGCGACCATATCACAGTTCATGGTATTTGAGTGGTTCGTTTTTTTCTATTGCATAATCTTGCTGATATCCATGAATGAACAAGACGAATCTATGAACGCATATTTGTGCCTTTAGGAATAATAATGGTTTGAGTGTCTTTCCATATGAACAGCGTTGCATAATAATCAATCGTCCTACTGTTAACAACGTGACAAGAATCTGCATTTAGGGTCGCATATGATCAATGACCGAATGCCGTGTTGTGTAACAATTTAAATACGAATTACATATTATAAGGTTAAGGTTTTGATAGAATAGTTTGCATGTTTTAGTCTCTCTCAACAACAACAACAACATTGCGTTACGCGTCGGGAATTAACCACAGGTGCCGTTATCGAAGTGAAACAACGCAATCGTGATGTGTACCATGTTAATGCTGTGTTGAAATTCCGAAGTTGAGAGTTCTCATATTATCCAAAAATTTAAGTTTAGCTAGAAAATAAAATTGATTAAAGCAGAAGAGTTGTGTGTGATTCTTTCCGTGATTCTGCATAGAATTGTTCTGCGAATGAGATCTGAATCTCGGTTACCTATCATAAGCACACTAATCACTAATTCAGCACATAATCAATAAGCGTTAAATCGAAGATAATTGTATCCTTATTGAAAATACGGAATTAAATGGCAAGTCGAGTCGACTCTCTCTCATTCACGCTCACAATACCTGCACAACTGCATACGATTAATTGCGTTGTTCCAATTAATAACCAACCTTCGTCACCGAGGCTGGACCTAATTATCATAACGACCTGCATCATCATAACCACGCCCACTCGCATAAATTAATACGATTATCTCTCGAATGAGCATAGTTTATGCACATAATTACACCAATTATTTCAGATAAATTATTTAAATTTCAAATTTAATCAAATTTTCATTATTTTCATCAAATTTTCATAACCTACATATACAACAACCTTCGAGCACCCATATCTCACAGAGCGGGCCCTAACCTATAACAGCTGGCAGTTCACCAGCATTGCTTCAAGTGAGCTGGAGCGTGCTGATGAATATAAAAACCGGACCAGAGCTTGGTTTATGTACAACCAATACTGCTGAAATGATGCACTCCCAGAAGGAAAGCCGTGTGGCTAATGGGATGTGTACAAATACATGTATTTTTTAAGTGGAAAGACAGATATGTGAAGGAGGGGAATCATCGTTTGCGTGTTAATTTTGTTACTCATATCCACGATGTAAGCCAATTATTATATTGAAACTTCGCAGAGCTTTCATGAGTAAGAAAGTTGTACCAACAATAATTATTATCGGTTCTATTGCGATCGAGGGCTGCACGTTTCAACGGGCACACATGTGTCATGCTGCGATGGTAACGGTGCTCCCGGTTTTTTAAGACCGGGAGGAAGTGAGGGCTTCACCTTTCTGGCAAATTGCCCGATGATGCTGGATGTAATTACCAGCGAAACGTCGTACTCAAAAATTGTAAATGTTGTGGATTCACTCTTCAACACACCGGTGGGCTGAAGGAGTGATCTATTTCTCTTTTGTCAATGTGACACATTTTTTACTGATTGGCCGTGTCGGGTAGTGGAGGGTTACGACACATGAATAATGCGATCTAACCCAAAAACGTTTATTATGAATAATATTGGTCGTGAAAGCCTACGGCCTTTCTGGCCGTGATTTTTATTTCAGCAGCATTGGTTCAACACGAGCAAACGTCAGAATGGTTTTCAGCTTTGCAAAGCTCATGATGACTTTTTGTGAAGTATTCCACAGTTTTGCATAGAACTAGGACCTGTAACTAACAGAGAGCATCCTTGCCTGCAAATATCTGGCAGTTCACCAGCGTCGGTTTGAGACACTGAATGCTCAAACGAACGCAAATGTGGTAATGATTATTTTGTGTTATCTCCATATATATAAAAGTTGTAAATATGTGTCTGTTCAAAATGTTTAGCGTACTTCCCGACATGCAACAAACTTGAAATTTACCATGTGGGTACTTTTCAGACTCTACACCATGCAAAAGTTATGAAAATACACTTTTTTGTGTGTGGGGGGGGGGAGCTCAATAATGCATTTATTTTTTGTACGGCAAGTGAGCTGAGGTCAAATCTGTCACGTGACCCGCACATGTGGAAGCGTAACGCATTGTCGTGTAGTGGTTAGCGCGCTGCGCTACGAATCCGGCAACCCGAGTTCGATTCCCGCTCACGGCCACTACCAGTGACGATTAATTTAACCGGTCCTGGGCCTCCCCTACGTCGACTCAGCCTCAAAACGAGTAACTGCTGTGGTGTGTAAACATCGCCACTGGGGAGACAAAGGCGGCCGGGCGTGGTGGATCCAAGTCCCAGGAGAAGCTGGGTAGTACAGCTAGTGTATTATATGCGCGAGTACTAAAGCTGGAACGATTCGATTACCAAGTCGATTATAACCGATTCCTTGTGTATGGTCAATTACTCAGACCCCTTTAAAAATGACAGCCATCCCCACATTTTACTTCCTGTGACGCGGCTGATGTGATCAAGTCCCTCCCATCAGGTGGGACAACCACAGCAAGAAAAAACTGCTGAAGTAGGCGAGAGATCTGCCGTGGCACGAGGTTATAGAGGCCTCGGCAGTAGGGGGGAGAGAGAAGGGGGGAGGGAAAGGAGGCGGGACAGAAAGTGGACCCCACAGCAGCACCCGGGTCACTGGAGTAAAGTGGGCCACCACTCATTGATCCGTACATTTAACTCGATGAGTCGATTCGATTCCGTGCCCCGTTGGGTCCTCCCCCCTTTTGTGCTTTTGGGTGTGCTGGGTTTCAACATAATTCCCGATCCATTGTGAATCTTCCCTTCCCACATTTCAGCACTCCGATCTACATCCGACAGGAGATGATAAACCGCAGGGAGGGGGAGTAAAACCTAATCGCCAGGTAATTGGAAAAGTCGCCCATTGTCTCGCGGATTTGCATGATTGATGGATGGGGCAGAGGAACGTGCTACAGGGACACGCCCTGAGGAATGCAGGCATCGGCCTTTGGATGAAAAACTTTTTTTCAGTAATTCAGTGGGCAGTGCTCTCACTGGCAGCTCATTCTCAATTAATGTGGGTGATTCACCACGTGTTTGTGCCACATTTTGTATCTGAGTTGAGTCCATTTTTGTTTCCTTTCCTGTTTCTCTACTCCCTCCTGGTATAGCCGGGTGGGGGTATCGAAGGGGGAATGGGCAGATTGTGTTTAACCTTGAGTTTGTCGTGGCATGGGGTGCTGGTATGATTCCGCTCTTGGCTTCCACACCCTGAAATTCCAATAATTACCTGTCTTTGTGCGCTGTGGTTGCCTCGGATTGGTGTGCCACTCTCTCGCTGGATTGTTACCTTGCCATCTCTGCGTGTAATTATGTTGGTAGTTCTTGGGTGCTTGCTCCTCTCTGAAAAAAAATTCCGCAGACTACCTACTGGATCTCCTCTCTGTTTCAAAGAACACATTTGACCTCAGGTCTTCGCTCATTTACCAGCTTCACATTCCCTATTGCCGTACAAAAACTGGAGGAAGGGCCTTTGCTATTGATGCCCCCAGGGTCTGGAATGCTATTGCCAATAAACTGCAACTTGAATCACTATCTATGAGATCTTCACTCAAAACTGCTCTGGAGGAGTTGTACAACCCTAGCTGCCACTGCTATTCAGTGGCCTAAAATATGGCTCTAGATTTTGGTGTTATAATTTATTTATGTAGTTTATTGTTAAAAATTCGGTCACAGTCCCTATGATCACTGTTACATTGGATTTATGGCTTTTATTTTGGTGATTTCGAAAAGTGTTTTTTTTGTTTTGGCCATGTTTTTGTTTATTGTAGTACGGAGTTAGACGGATGGCTTTAATCTTAGTTGTCTTGTGGTTGTTGTTGTTATTTGACTTGCATCCCACTGGGATTTTTGCACACAGCGTTGGTGTACGGTGCTATTTCAGGAATATTTTGATATTTTTTCCTGTATTTTCTGTTTGCACAGTCACATAATCACTTTAAGATGTTTTCTTGT
Organism: Petromyzon marinus; assembly: GCF_048934315.1. Taxonomy (NCBI): domain Eukaryota; kingdom Metazoa; phylum Chordata; class Hyperoartia; order Petromyzontiformes; family Petromyzontidae; genus Petromyzon; species Petromyzon marinus. Next base: position 21,381,591 of record NC_133672.1, on the reverse strand, counting down.
TCATGTTTTTTGTTTGTTGCGGTTGCACCCGATTCAAGAGCCGAATGGCTCACAGGGCTATACCAAATAAATTAACTATGAACTAACTAACTCTGTATTGTGGGGCTTGGTGTGAGGTGCTGTAGCTGCTCACGTGATTTTTACTTCCCTCTAGATGGCGGGGTGCATTATCTCTCTCCATGTGTTTTGTCCGAATTATGGCTCCTAATTCTATATAGCCATGCCGTGTGAACCCTATTCTGTATGTGGTGTAAGGAGGCCGTCTCTGGGTCCAAAACCATACCCACAATTTCTGTAATCTCTGGACTCAAGGATTAAAAAAACAATCTTGAACATTTTGTCACCTTCGTGGTATTGATCAACATCACCTGCGTAATACACTCCTCGTTTACGCACTGGGTCATAAATTTGGCAGCATTAAACCCCTCAGTGTTGAATATTCTCCAAACTTCGTAATCACTGTTAGGCTGAGTTGTTTGAAATAATTCCTAACCTTGTATGGTAGCGACTTTACCCATGGTATAGAATATTCATGTAACCTTCTTTTCAGCACTTGTTTTCTCGTCCAACTTCCTCAGACCTCTGATCATTGCCTCCTTACTACTGAATGAGTATTCGGAAAGTTGGTCGTTGTGAGAGGAGTCAGTGTCAGATGAGCTATCACTCAAACTTTACCGCTGCTTAACATAACTTCTGTAATGTATTTTGCGCCTGTGTTGTGGGTATGAACGTAGAGCGAGACTTCTCTTGGAGGCAATGCGTTTATTACAATAAACGATAACAACACCAATAGCCGTAACACGACTGGTGTCTGTTAAAAACACTGCTGCAGTCAATCACAGTTGGTTTTGAGTGATTACATTGGGGGGGGAGGGATGGCAAGTGATGGGTGATGGGAGGGGACCAGGGACGCAACGTGACCGTCCATGTACGAGGATAAGAGTTGCCATCTGTGACGTACACAACCTGGGGACACATCATGGGAAGAAGGATCTCTCAAAACCCGAAGAGGGGAGAACTACATGGAAACGCATTGTCTTGAGCAATGAATTAGCACAAGGGGACGAACAGGGGTTGGAGTCATGTTCTTCGTATGGTCGACATTTATGTAGAGCAACAACTATATTGGATTGAGGTGGTTGAGCCAGATCATTGTGTAAGAAGTAGAGTTGGTGCATCGCTGTGATGATGCCTCCGAATTTGTGAATTGGACATTGAGTTTTCATATATTCCATAGTCTATTCAGGCTTGGAGTTAGGGATAGGGCTACAGATTTGCTGCAGAAATATTTTTCAGAGCGTCAGTGTTTGGCACTACATGTAGGGCAGTTCCACATATTAGGCAAACATCACAATTTCAGCATCATCTTAATTTTATATATTTTTATTGGATATAATATTGCTTTAGAAATTACATTATTCACACAGATGATTTCTATCTGAATCTCTTGGTTGAAATACTTTGCCCAAGGTAAGATAACTGTGCGATTATGGTAATGAGTATCCACGTCCGTCTGAGACCGTGGAACTGCCCTCCAGCACTGCCGCTCACATCAGGGGACGTAGGAACGACTATGGTTGCTGGCTTCACCGTGGCCAACTAGTTTATTGATGGGCATCTCCTCCTTGCCATCCTCCTAAATTTCCACCACCATCACCACCTCCACAACCTTGTGCTTGTCGCCCCCAACTCAAGCTCAGTGCAAACCCCTTGGAGGGCTGGCATTACCCAAGGGACACAGAACTCTGCCTCATATTTGGTTTCTAGAAGCTCCGCAACAGCCACACTGTGGATGTAGACAGCCCTTAGCGTTATAAATGTGAGCCACTCGCGTGTCCCAAACACTCAAAAGAATTGAGACGAGGCGATAGTATTAGATACAAATATTTATTATTAAAACGCGACGCCTTGTAAGGAAGGGGAGGTGCTGGTGAGGGTGGGTGGTGCTGGAAGTGTGGGGGGCTGTGAGATGCTCAGAGGGTGTTCGAGGCCTGGGGGGGCAGGTCTTGGGAGGCTTCTTGAATGCCGGGCTCCAGTGAGCAGCCAGAGATGTCCTCTTCCTCCTCAACCGTGACAAGCTGTGGACATACTGACCCATTAGACACTACACACAACTCAGTACTTCTACCAGCTCAACTGGGATTACACACAACAATCAGCACCCCCTACTGGCAGACAAATGCCAATTGCACACCAGGTGCTGAGTCACCTTGTGCCCACAGGGACATCTGTCATTGGGGGTGCCCTTTCACACGTGTTGAGATGAGATGTGATGTAAAGCGCTCTGAGATGCCCCGGTGTACAGAAAGGTGCTAAATCATTCTCATCATTATCACTGTATCCAGCAATAATGAAATTGTCTATAGATAGATAATCTGTATTTGTAAACGGGGACCATGACGGCTTAACGTGATGGTTAGACCAGCTCATCATTATCATAATACACTGAATCGTGTGTGCATGAATCTATTATTTACGTTAAACGCAAATTATATACGTGTGTGTGTGTGCGATGCGCGAGTGCTGTACACTCACCTCCACCTCGCTCTGCAGACGCTGCTGCTCCGAGTGTCCACTCTGCTCGTTGTCGCGGTAGGGTGCCAGCTCAGCGTGCAGCTCCGCCACTACACGTTGATACCACTGAATCTCTGCCTGCAGAGATTCCAGTTGCCAGTTCCTGTCAATGAGCTGCGTGGGCCACGGGCAAATGGCGGCAGAGGGACACAGGAAAGCATTTTAACGACTGCGTGAGGTTATTGCAGAACATACAGGTATAATAACACACACACAACCAGGATCTTCATTTATAATTGAGTAATGTAATGAGCTACGAAGCTCTTTTACACAGATGTCCATACACCACCTTTGACCAAATAAACCGAAATGCATCCAATCATCTCAGATCTTGGAAGAAAAGCATGGTTGAACCTCAAGTGCTTGGATGGGCAACCACCATCAATACAAACCAAGATAACACCTATAAAAGCATGATGAAGACCGCTTGTGTTGCAATCGAAACGTCGTGGGTTTTTTTTTATATTATTAAAAAAAAGTACGTGACTTTACCGAAAGAATCAAGAATATGAATTCCTGCAGTCACGAAAGTTTTATGTTAAACATTTTTTAGGAATTAATTAACCCAAAATCTGGATTAAAATAATAGATTAAGATCGCTTCCCAACCAAAAAGAGGGAGGGGATGGAGATGCATGTAGCAAAGGGGAGCAGATGGTCTAGTAGTCGTAGGTACTTCTACTAGAGGTGGGATGGTGGATCGTAACGTGGTACAGTCCCTAAACAGAGAATGCTCAGTAACCTAGTGCGCATCCATTCTGTACAACCATCAGTGTGAAAAATAAGTGTATACATACAGTCCTCGACTTAGGAACACCATACTTACGGAGACCCGACTTACGGATACCCGACTTCCGAATCTGTTTCTATGAAATGTATTAATTTTTGGTTACCATTGACTTTAAAACGCGAACTTGCACTTCCAAACTGAACCACAGAACTATTTTGTTCAGTGCTGCGATCCTCCACGAGATGTCATGAGTCAGCCTGGTGCACGCGCACATGTGCGTATATGTGAAAGTGATTGTGTGGGGAGCGGTAGTGTTGCAGTTCACGCGCTGCGCTACAAACCCACCGACCCAAGTTCAATTCCAACTCACGGCCAACACCAGTGACGATTATCTGAACCATTCCTGGGCCTCCCGTAGGTCAACTCGGCCTCAAATGAGCACCTAGCGCGCTGTATAAACATCACCACTCGGGACACAAATGCAGCTGGGTGTGGTGCTGGCACACAACCCCTCGCATGCCGTGCTGGCTTTCATAGGCTATCGCTAACAGCACGTGCCCCAACAGCCTATTAAAGCTACACGGTGGATCTTTGTGCGGATCGGAAGTGTAGCGGTGAGCACGCTTGTGATTTGAAAGCGGTGAGTGAAAATAAAAAAAAAATTTACTACATTTTATGTATTACTTACGATACACTATAATTTTAGTGTTAATGCAAATGTACATGATTTCTTATTTACGAGTTTAACAATGCTTGACTTTTGTTGAACCTTAACACATTTTATAACACTGACAATATGGGAATTTAAATATCGCACATTATTGTATTCCGACTTACGAACCGTTCCGACTTATGAATGGGCCTCAGGAACTAAATGCATTCGTAAGTCGAGGACTGCCATATTATTGATATATTTGTCTATTATACTATGTGTATTATTAGTTGTTTATCATGTAAAATTAGTTTACACTTGAAAAATATTCACCATAAATCCGGTATGTGGGGAAAAAATATTGATAGAGTATGTGTAGTGGCATAGCGCTGGCTGCTGGTAAAAAAGGGTAACTGCGGTATATGGTAGTACCCACGTCAGCAGGCCACGATAGACACGAGAGGGGGACATCTAGGGGTAAGGTCACAGAGGGGGGGCCATCGGGAACCCGCTAGTAGGTTCCAGAGAGGGGGCGTGGCCGTGGCGGAGCGAGGCCACGCTGAGAGTATAAGAAGGGCCCCTGTGAGGGACCTTGTGGCTGTTGCTGGAAGTGGGATCCTCGTCGTGCTGTTCGTATATATAAGATAGTCGTCGTCACCATCTCGTCATCGTCGTTTTCGTCTCGTCGCTGTCATCTTGTTGCCATCGTCGCTGCCGTCTTCACTCGATATTACGCTGCTAGATAGGTGTTCGCTGTCTCCGTTCAGTGCTGTCAGTGTTAGATGGTTAGTGTTTTGTATAGGCAAGCAACGGTAATAGTGTGTACCCACGTAAGGTGTCTGTATTATCCCAATGGTGCTCGTTAAATAAAAGAAGCGCCTAAAAGTCTTACTGTCTCTGAGTTAGTCACTACACATGTACACATGAAAGTGACTACTGTAGTCAGAGATGCAAACGCTTGGGCGTCATCTGGTGCCTTACTGTCGCCATCCAGCGTAAACTATTTGGGTCTTTATAGTAAAGTTCGTAAATCTCAAGTACGCTATGGCAAGGTACCACAGTACATAACATGCGATTGGCTATCAATGACTTGAGTACATTAATAGTGAAAGTACGTACAACGGGAGGGCGTAAATAATGGTATTACTGTATATATGTGCGTTTGTGCCATGCCGGACTTCATAGGTGCTCGCTAACAGCACTTGCTCACCTTCGCCTCACTCTGCTGGTGCAGCACTTGCAGATCCTGGAGCTGACAGTGAATGCTCTGCAGGTTTTCTTGGCATGGCGCCAGCTCAGCGTGCAGCTCTGCCACCACACGCTGGTAACCCAAAATCCCCACCTGCAGGGATCCCAGGTGCTCATTCTTTTCGATGAGCTGCATTGGCCACGGACAAACGGCAGCAGAAGGACATGGCTAAGCATTTTAACGACTGCGTGCAGTTGTTAAAGAACATACAAATCCAACAAACACATACAGAACCAGTATCTTTATTTTAAATGAACGAATCTGATAAGCTATGAAACTCTTTTTCACAGATGTCCATACACCACACCACCTATGACCAAATGACCCGGAATGCACCCAATATTATAAGATCTTGGAAGAAAAGCAGGGTTGAACTTTGATGGTACTTGGATGGGTGACCACCATCCATACAACCCAAGATAACACCTATAAAAGCCCAGATATATGGATTAATTAACCCAAAAGCTACTTTAAAATGTCCGATTATAATTGCTTCCCAACCAAAAATAGGGAGGGGATGGAGATGCACGTAGCAGAGGGGAGCAGATGTTCTAGTAGTAGTAGGTACTTTTACTAGAGGTGGGATGGTGGATTGTAATGTGGTACAGTCCCTAAACAGAGGATGCTCAGTAACCCAGTGCGCATATACACATCTGTGTGAAAAATAAGTGTATATATAGGCAGTCCTCAACTTACAAACACCTGCACTTACGAACCTGCTTCCATCAAATATATATTTTATAACATTGACTTTAAACGCGAACTCGCACTTGAAAATTGAACCGCGTCACTATTTTGTTCAGTGGAGCAATCCTCCGCGACATGTAATAATTCAGGATGGCGCTTGGAGCAAGTGTTTGCCTATAAGTGTGTGTGTGTGCACGCACACGTGTTTATGTGTATGAAAGTGAATGTGTGGGGAGCGGTAGTGTAGCGATTAGCCTTCGAAACCGAGTTCGATTCCCGTTCATGGCCAACACCAGTGACGATTATGTGAACCGGTCCTGGGCGTCCCCTAGATCGACCCAGCCTCAAATGAGTACCTGGTGCGATGTGTAAACACCACCACTGGAGAGACAAAGGCAGCGAGGCATGGTGCTGGCCAATCACCCCCTTGTGTGCCATGCCGGCCTTCATAGGTGCTGCTCACTAACAGTACTTTCCCCAACAGTCTATTAAGGCTATACGGGGAGTCTTTGTCTGCGACGTGCGAATGCAGTGTACTCACCTCCGCCTCGCTCTGCTGGCGCAGCATGTCCAAATGCTGCAGCTGTGAGCGTCCGATCTGTGCGTTTTCGCGGTACTGCTCCAGCTCTGTGTGCAGCTCGGCCAGCATACGCTGATACCAAAGAATCCCCGCATGCAGGGATCCCAGCTCCTGGCTCCTCTCGAACAGCTGCTTGGGCCACAGGCAGAGGGACAGAGAAAAGCATTTTAACGACTGTGTGCGGTTATTGTGTCTGTTGTTGCATACAGATGCAACAACAGACACATTTAGAACCAGAATCTTTATTCATATTGGAGGAGTCTGATGAGCTGTGAAAATATTTTTCACAGATGTCCATACCCCATGTTTGACCAAATCACCCAGGATGCACCCAATCTTGTCAGACCATCATGCACACAACCCATGATTACGCCTATAAAAGCCCACATATATGGATTAAGTAACCCAAAATCTGCATTAAAAGGTCAGATTAAAATCGCTTCCCAAACCAGGACAGGGAGGGCATGGACATGCACGTAGCAGAGGGGAGCAGATGGTCAGACCCTACACAGCCTGACGACTCAAGTGCTGTGTCACGGTCAGACCTGGGCCGTTCCGGGGCCAGGAGAGCCTGGGTTCTCAGCGGCCGTGGGAACGAGGCTGGGAGCATTACCTGACGCAGAGTGTCCTCATTCTCAGCTTGGGACGTGGTCAGCTGATCCTGCAGCGCCGACAGTCCCTGTTGGGGGGTGGAGAGCTCCGGCTGGGCACTGGCGCGCTCCGCCTCACTCGCTGCGAGCTCCTCCTTGCTCGCCTTGAGCTCCTCCTTCAGCCGAGTGATTGTGTCCTCGTCCTCCTGAGCCTTAATACAGGCAACGTTCGTTTTACCATCGTAATCATCACCATCATCATCATGAACAGCCATGATCCGTCCACCGCTGAATGTGTTTTTGTGATACTGCTGGATGAAAGTTTCCCTGAGCCATACCGGTCATGGGAATTAATTGATCATACTTCATCACACTGGTCAGCACGAAGTGGTACACCCAAGACTGGGTCAGATTTCACTGCCCACCAATGCTAGCCATGGTTGGTAATCAAACTCGGACAGCTTGGTTCAGAGTGCAGAAGGCTCATCACAGTAAATTAATACGTTGTATATCATCATAAATATTTCGCCGCACAAGGGTCTCCTCCTCTTGTGAACGCTGCCACAAATGTCTTAAAACTCAAACTTTCATTATCTTTATTTTACCAGCTAAGGCCTACTGAACTATATAGCTCTTTTTCAGAAGCGACCTGCCCACAAATGAAAGTTCAACAAAATGGCTTATCATGTGGAAATGTATTGCAGCTATAGAATCTAAACGCACGTTTCTAAATGTGGAGGAAGAACCGGAGGACCCGGAAAAAATCCACGTGACCACAGGCAGAACATGCAAACTCCAAATATACAGGTGTCGGGGTTGGGATCAAACCCACAACCTCCTGCATACAGGCGAGGTAGTTAACATCTCGCCACCGTGGCGCCCCTCTTCAGTGCCAATCGCGGCTTCACCACGCGTGCCCTTGCGAGCCGATACCTTCTTGGAGTTGCGCTCGAACTGCTTAAAAGCATCGGTGAGGGTGAGCCGGACCTCCTCCAGCCCTGTCGCCAGCTCGCAGGCCTCTTTCCGGTGCGCGTCCTGCTGCTGCGCCTTCTCCATCCCAAGTGCCTGGACGTGCCCCTCCGACTCCTTCAGCTACAGGCACGCACACGTTCCACAATGTTGGATTCATGTCTGGAGAAGTATACTGAATATGGTGTGCAGAATGTGGAAATCTTTTCTGGGTTGGAAAAGACCCAGCTGTAATTAAGCCTGGCTTGCAAACAGATAAATAATTACCACTTAAGTCATTTAAACTCTGTGGTGTGCATATAGCTGTGTGTCTGCAAGCCTATATTGTTTCTCTAACAAATGCACGCCAATCACATTTTAGAAAAAGTCCTGTAAACTGCAGCTGACTTTATAATTAAATTGTATTTATTCTAACTGAAAGTATTAAAATGTGAGAAAATACATTCGCAACTCTGAATTATGACAAATTATGAGAGGGAGTGAATTAGTTAAAGGCCTAGTCAGGGATTGCCTTGTCTAGTGTAATTACCTCATCCAACATTCACCTATCTGCAGACAAAATTAAGAGCCATGAGGGGAGGACCGATCCTGTGGTCACAATTATACCTTTTGCCATATAGAAATGCATTATCATATTACATTCGAAAAAAAACATTCTGGCTGTCTGCCTTCCTGGCTGCATCCATATTACTTATATAACCACTTCAGGTTTCAGCCACCTGTGATTAAGCCAGGTTCACATGTGCAGTGAGTTAATGATCTCAGCCTGATCATCAATGACTTCACAGAAAAGCCCATGAAAACAATGTCGGCTTTACACTAAATCGAGCTAAGTTCCAGCTCTGAAAACCAAAGATCAGACTGTTTTGTGATGAACATTACTCATTACTCTCCATAGCAGGGCAGATATCAAAGTATTTCCTCCTATTGTGTGGGTACCAGAGGGGACTTAAATATTTCTCAGAAGTAGTTATGTGATTTATGCTTCTGCAAACCATTCTCTAACATGAAACTTCAACCATCTTCTTTGGTTCTTTCGGTAAAGTCACGTAGAATGAGAATAAAATAATAAATTGATAAAATAAAATAACACAATAATATTCTCACAACGTTTCGGCCACAACACAAGCGGCCTTCATCAGGTTGTTGTGGCCGAAACGTCGTGAGAATATTATTGTGTTATTTTATTTTATCAATTTATTATTGTATTCTCATTCTACGTGACTTTACCGAAAGAACCAAAGAAGATGAATCATTGCAGTCACGAAAGCTTTAAATCGAAATGAAACTTGAATTTGGAGCTTTCGTGACTGCAGGAATTATTCTTTGGTTTATTATTATTAATTTTATTATTTCTTATTTCTACGTGACTTTACCTAAAAAAACATTCTCTAATATGCGATGGTGCACTGCTCAGGCGATGAGGACAGGCCTCATGCACACACATGGAGGTAGGGGGGCTGCCGCATAAGGCTCTGGTTACCTGGTGCTGCAGCCCGGCAATCTGGCCGTGCATGCACTCCATCTCAGCATCCGTGTGCTGAAGTGTGTGCTGCAGCTGCACCACCTCCTGTGCCCTCGCGGCCTCCTCTGCCCTGGAGACTCCCAGCTCGGCCTTGAGAAAGTCCGTCTGTTGCTCCAGAGAATTGCCTGTCGGAAGGGACACAAAACCATGGCGATGAAGACAGTACAGCCACCAGTGGCAGCAGACAGAGAAGGAGCAGTAGCTCAGGAGGAAGAGTACCAGCAGTGGGAGTAGTAGCAGACAGAATAGGTCTGAGGTCCCTCAGACCTATTCACCAGCTTGCATGCAAACACAGGGTCCAGAATAATAATATATGCACAGGAAGGGCCTAGTGAGAGAGCAGTTAGTAAACCCAGTGCAGTCCTATGTTAGACAGCGGAAGTGGTCCACGTGGGAAATGAAGTAAAAACGAGGAATTACTCGTTTTAACTCGTAAAAAGAAGTTATTGGTGCACAGTGCTCGACAAAAATTAGTGTTCAATGGGTCCGTGGATTCAGAAAGATTTTGGAGCACAGGCCCCTACCCACCGGTCTCCTCGCAGCAAGCGTTAGCCTCCTGCAGTCGTTGCTGCAGCTCCAGTACTTCATGCCGCAGGTTGTCCACCTCGGTCTGCTGCACCTCTTGGTTGGTAAAGAGGTCGCGCATGTTCGCTCTCAGCTCCGCGGCCTCGGTGCCCAGCCGCTCGGTTTCAGTCCCGCGCTCTCGCGCCTCTTCCCGCGCCGCCACCAGGTCTGCCTCTGAGCGCCGCAGCAGCTCGTCACGCTCCTTCAGCGCCTGCGGGCGGAGACGGGCAGCATCTAAATTACACGTAATTACAACATGTAATTTGAATATATTAATAAATTGTTTAGCATTCATCCAAAATATTGAGAAAATAAGTGGGCTTGGGCAGGACACATTGCTGTTGCAAGAAGGGGGGTGGCTGTTGCGAGAGTGGAGGCCTCACCTTCTGGAGGACCGTGATGTGCACAACGTGAGCGTCGTACTCTGAATTGTCGTGCATATGTGATGCACGATATTCGGCCAGCTCTATGTATGCCAGATGCAGAGTCGCATCGTGCTCACGCCTCAGCTGCTCCTCGCGCTCGCCCCACCGCACTGCCTCCAACTCCACCTGCAGGCTGTTGATGGCCTGCGAGTGTGCCATTAGCTGCTCACGGGCAGAAGGGCACAGTGTCACAGGCACGTGCATGCATAGGTGGGCAGCCCTTCATCACAGACACATGCAGCGTGCAGATGAGGACAGGTACAGACATACAGACACACGGAGCATGTAGTTGTACAGAGAGATAAGAGACTATAGACATGGGCAGGAGGCACAAGAAAATAAATTACAGATGCAGAGACATACACACAAAGACACAAGCAAGTCATACAAATTTGGACACATTATGGAAAGACAGTGCATGTGGAGAGAGATGTACATAGCCAAAGGCAGAACATGCAGAGGGAGACAAGATAAGAATGCGGAGACACGGGCATTGAGTACAGAGACGCACATACAGGCGCCTCGCATGCAGACGGACGCACACGTGCAGTGGATGCTTTTCAAGATGAAAATAAGAAATTGAGATTATATTGTAAACAAATCAAGAACTACAAAAATATGCAAGGTAAACACCTGTGGTCTTATTGAACATACCACAATCACGTTTAAAATATTTAGAATGATAATAGAAAGTCAAAAAATAGAACCATGATACATTGTATACATCAATAAACGATTGGTAAGCGTGCATACAACATGGCAACGTTCTTCATCACAAGATAATGAAGAAACTCGTTGCACCCAAATGTTCATCTTCAAATTGAGTCAATATTCAAAACAAATAACTCACAACGCCTCCTCACACCATGTCGGTCATGGGAATGTGTTTGACTATACTTCCCCATGCTGGTCAGCACCGTACAGATGTATTAATCAATAAAACATAATACATGCACATTACGTGGGGAGATGCTATGATACGAAAATTTAGTTTGATCTGCTTTTATCTTTCATTTTCAACATTATTGGGAATAAAACCATGGACCACTCGCTACAGTGAATTTAGCAAAATTTATTACGGAACAAAAATATAATTCGATGGGTTTTTTGTGCACTCATTTGCAACTAGGCTGAGACCACTATGCTTGAGAATCCGGTTTAATCACTGTGGTTGGGCAGCTGTAATCCACATTCAATCCTGGCATCTCAGCCATGCTGGCACAGCATGTCTGACCCCTGGGGCACCTAGCTACCTCCCAGAATGCACTCATTTAATGTGCCATTTCCTTGACGTTCAGATCGTAACTCTGAATAAAAACTCAACGCATGAATCAATAATGATGCACTTAATAGGGCAGAGCTTCTAAAAGGTGATGTTTCAGGCAATGGGCCTTCATCACATCAGAGAAGTCAAAGCAATATCCATTGCAGCGTTATTGACGAATATGTTGAGGTTTTGTTATCTCTGCTTGTGTGCCACGCAGCTTCACAACGTGAACACATTATTTGGGTCTTTCGGTAAGGCCATGTAGATACAAAAATAATAACAATATCACGACGTTTCGATCGCAACACAAGCAATCGTCATCAAGTGAAGGATATGGCAGGAGAGCTGCCGAGGCAGGAAAAAATATATGGCGGGAGCGCTGCTAAGGTTTGAGATGGGTGTAGCTCAAGGGTCAGTGGGCAGGGCTTGATGAAATTTGCATGTAAATGTAAGATCGGCGAAATCTTGACAAACGAAGTTTCACTTTAGCCGTGCTCCGTGTAACAAGGGGACAGGGGGGTTGGTGGTGGCCACAGTACCTCCTCAGCATGGTTTTTCTTGAGTTGGTGCAGCATCTCATGGAGACTCTTCTCTGTCTGGCTCAGTGCGCCACGCAGGGTGGCGAACTGCGCTCTTGCCCTGCTCAGATTGTCCCGCAGGGTCGACACCTCCCGGGACAGGTGGTGCATTTCCTTTTCCGGCATTTCCAACTGCGACGGGAGCAAGGGCACATGGCACGGGCACGTTAGCTCCTCCCAGCGTAAATCCTGCCTTCAATCGCATCGTGACATGCCATTCGCCATCGGATGGTGGAGACAACACCATGGCACATGGCAAGTGAGGTGCCTAATACACAGGTAGACACACATAGGACAGATGGGCTGACACCCACACACCCAAGCAAAGGCAACACCACGATTCCCCGCACAGCCTAAACAGAGTGGTAGAATGCGCAGCAGCGCTGGCCCAGGAAACGCACCCACACCATCTTCATTTACATTCGCTCAGCCAATGAGAGTGACAAACGCTCCAAGACAACCAGCATTCATGGCCATGAGTACTTAAAAAAAATCAATAATTTCGTCAATGTTAATACAATATTTGAACCTTATGGGGTCCCATAAGCCCCCGGCTCTCGCATAAACTGCGTTGCGACGTCATTTTGTCTGTTGAAGGCGAATGAAACGGCAATCTATCCCTCTCGACGAGCTCTACACGATGCGCTAATCAAAGTTTCAAAGTTTGGTTTCTTCTGCGCATTCGTCCTCGCTGCGCTTGGACGGCATGACAACAGAATGATCCGCGCCAGGTAGGTCGCGTCGTTTATGTGCGCGGTGTGACGGAGTCACCAAAAATTTATTCATTACGATTTTGACTTACGTTTATTCGGGACCTCGGGGTCCCGCCATAAGGTTAATTTGTTGTTCAGTTTTATCACAGTACGCTCTGAGCCACACAGCGCTCGCCAATTTTTAAAAGACAAACTCGTCCGCCGATGTGTTTGCTCCTCCTTGGTCTCTCTGCCTTAGCCCCAAAATGTCTGGGAATGTCAACATGCCAGTGATAAGGCCGGTCGAGGTGAGTGAGCATATGGCGGTTACACTGGTGAGTACAGTACATAATACTTCCTGATGCTATAAAAAAAAAATTCGTTTTGATGGAATGTTTACCATCTGTTTTATTACTCTTATAAAACAGCGCTGATACTCCAATGAAGCCCTCATTTATTGTTCATAAGAGATAACGCTGTCGAGAAGTCATCCCCATATATAATGGTATAACCCTTTTCGCGCTGATTTCCTGAATGCTCACTTCTCCACATAGGCATCTTGAGCGCTAAGCGAGACTGCCTGTATTCATTTCAGCCTAAGTCGACATAGGGGAGTCCCAACACTGGCTCAGATATCCCTCGCCACTGGTGTTAGCAGGTATTTGTGGTTCATGCGGACTTGCTGCCTTGTAAAAGGTGTCAATCTGGTGTTGGGGCAAAGCTTTTTTTTATCATTCCATACACGTTTGCATTTTAGCTGGTAAGTGGCAGAGTGGTGGCCTCCACTCCAGCCTAGATTTGTGTCTGTCGCCTACCTCTCTTACCGAGTACAACTCCTCTGACATCAAAACACAAGGGGCCGTCCATAAATGACGTCACGCGATTTTGGACCCCTCCCCCTTTGTCACACGGTGTCACAAAAAGTCAGACCCCCAAAAAAAAACATGCTTCAAATCGCTTTAGTTCACAGTTCCATTTATTTGGTATAGCCCTGTGAGCCATTCAGCTCTTGAATCGGGTGCACCCGCAACAAACAAAAACATGAACAAGAAAACATCTTAAACTATTGTCATTGTAGTGCGTATTAATGTGGTGCTGCACTCTGATGTTGTAGAACATTTATTAAAAAGTCTATTTAATTAAGTGGAACGTTTTGTCTATTTTTATTTAAAATTGCGCATTTTGATGTGACATCACATTTCTCAAACCCCCCCCCCCGTCACACATCGTCACAAATGTCTGCCCCCCCCCCCCAAGTGCGTGACGTCATTTATGGACGGCCCCCAAGAGGTGGCACTACGCACCTACACTGTTGACACATTCATTGTCTCATGTGTTGCTTTCTCAACTGTGGTCTGTTGAAGAATATCATGTATATTCTTGCCGACGCAGATAAAGAAACACAGGTGCTCAGATCGCTGGCTTTGCCCGAATTACAGGCCACCACGCAGCGATAAGGAGCCCGCAGCGCTGGCGTAATCAAATGCAGCGATGACGTCACCAGATGCAGCGATTACGCCATCGACTACAGCGATGACGACATCGATTAGTGATGACGTCATCAATTACAGTGACGACGTCAATTTCAGTGAAGGCATCGAATACAGTGATGACGTCATCAATGGCAGTGATTACGTCACTGGCTTTACCCAAAAAGGGCGGAGCCAATGGCTCGGGCCTTATTGCGTCACCAAACGTCACGTGACCCCCAGGCACAGCTGCTGGGAAATGGCAGTTGACACGAGATGCTATCACCTTGGCAACGCAAACACGGACCAACTGCCCAGAGAAAGCTTTCTCCGACTAAAATCCTTGATGAAACTCTCAATCTGTGATCTTAAACTATGAACCTCGTTACCCACGCATCAAGCGCTCAATTTGAAGTAAAATTTAAATATTTTAAAAATAATATTTTTTCTCGATGTGATCACAGTACTATATTTGTTACTTCGTATAACTCCAACGCAAGAGGTGGCGCCACTCACCTCCACTGTTGACGAATTTGGAGTCTCCAGCGTCACTTGCATCTGCTGCCGTCTCTTGAAGAACTTCATGGCTCCTGTTGGGGGCGCAAGAGACAAACGCAGCCGCTCAGCTCGCTCGCCCTGCCGGAGTGACGTAACGCCATTGGGGTCGGAGGTGAGAGCGCAGGAAGTGACGCAATTGGCCCCGCCTACCATGGGCGGAGCCAGATCACGTGCCCCCAGGCACCCTATGGGGGCAGAGGAAGCTGCCTCCGTATCAGCCAGGGCTCAAAGTTCTCGACGCGGCTTTTGCGTCTGCGATTTGAAACTCGGAACCTCTTCACCCACGTGTCGAGAGTTCAATGTTTGAATGCAATTTAATCGAGGCCACTGTCTTGGTATGGTCCTTTGACTGTTGGTGTTTTGCCATCTTGCCCAAGCTTGGATTTGATGTTGACAAATCTACAATAAGGTATGAGCTTGCACAGTTTGATTTTACATGACATTTATTCGTGACTTGACTACATTTTCTCAATCCTTACTCGAGTATCTTTAATTGCATTTTGTTGTTGATGCAACTGGCTAACCCGACCCTTCTGGACGTGTGTGAAAGAGAACGTCAAAACTCATGTAAAATACAGATTCTGATTTATCTACACGCACACGCAGAAGGCAAACGCGGGTACCTGGCCTCTATGCAGCAGACACGAGTAATTGATTATCTTTCAGGATGTTATTTAGAACTTTATTGAATGTTATGTCACCAACCAAACATCGAGCATAGCAACAAATATCATGCAACACTCCGGAGACGGACACCTCCCTTACCGACCTCACCTCATCCTCCTCACCCCTAACCCCTCACCCCTCGTTCTCCTCACCCCTCGTTCTCCTCACCCCTCGTTCTCCTCACCCCTCGTTCTCCTCACCCCTCGTTCTCCTCACCCCTCGTTCTACTCACCTCGTCCTCACCGCTCGCCTCATCCTCACCCCTCGACTCATCCTCACCCCTCGACTCATCCTCACCCCTCGACTCATCCTCACCCCTCGACTCATCCTCACCCCTCACCTCGTCCACCTCACCCGTCGTCCTCAACCCTCACCTCGTTCTCACCCCTCGCCTCTCGTTTTACTCACCCCGTCGTTACCCCTCACCTCGTTCTCACCTCATCCTCACACGGCTACCTGCACTCTATGTAGTAGACGTGAATAATTGACTATAATTCAGATTGTTATTAACTTTATTACATGTTTTGTCACGAATCAAACATCACCTCCTCCTCACCCTTCACCTCGTCCTCACCCCGTCCTCGCATCTCGCCTCGTCCTCCTCACCCCGTTCTCCTTCACCCCTCGTTCTCACCCCTCACCTCGTCCTCCTCACCCCTCACCTCGTTCTTCTCATCCCTCAGCTCGTATTCCTCACCCCTCACCTCGCCCTCACTTGGTCCTCACCCCTCACCTCGTCCTCGCCTCGTCCTCACCCCTTGCCTCGTCATCTTTACCCCTTAGCTCATCCTCCTCACCCTCACCTCGTCCTTCTCTAACCCCTCGCTCTCCTCACCTCGTCCTCCTCACCCATCGCCTCGTCCTCCTTACCCATCGCCTCGTCCTCCTCAACCCTCGTTCTCACCCCTCGCCTCCTCCTCACCCCTCGCCTCGTCCTCCTCACCCCTCGTCCTCCTCACCCCTCACCTCGTCCTTCTCATCCCTTAGCTCGTATTCCTCACCCCTCACCTCGCCCTCACTTCGTCCTCCTCACCCCTCACCTCGTCCTCGCCTCGTCATCTTTACCCCTTAGCTCATCCTCCTCACCCTCACCTCATCCTTCTCTAACCCCTCGCTCTCCTCACCTCATCCTCACCCATCACCTCGTCCTCCTCACCCATCGCCTCGTCCTCCTCACCCATCGCCTCGTCCTCCTCAACCCTCGTTCTCACCCCTCGCCTCCTCCTCACCCCTCGCCTCGTCCTCCTCACCCGTCGTTCTCCTCACCCCTCGCCTCGTACTCACCCCTCGCCTCGGCCTCCTCAACCCTCGTTCTCACCCCTCGTCCTCCTCACCCATCGCCTCGTCCTCCTCACCCCTCGCCTCGGCCTCCTCAACCCTCGTTCTCCTCACCCCTCGTTCTCCTCACCCCTCGTACTCACCCCTCGCCTCGTACTCACCCCTCACTTCGTCCTCCTCACCCCTCACCTCGTCCTCGCCTCGTCCTCACCCCTTGCCTCGTCATCTTTACCCCTCAGCTCATCCTCCTCACCCTCACCTCGTCCTCCTCACCCCTCACCTCGTCCTCCTCAGCTCGTTCTCTTCACCGCTCTTCCTCCTCACCTCGTCCTCCTCACCCCTCAGCTCGTCTTCCTCACCTCGTCCTCACCCCTCACGTCGTCCGCTTGACCTTTCACCTCGTCCACACCCCTCACCTCATCCTCACCCATCACCTCGTCTTCCTCACCCCTCACCTCATCCGCTTTACCCCTCAGCTCGTCCTCCTCACCCCGCGTCCTCCTCACCCCTCAGCTCGTCTTCCTCACCCCTCACCTCGTCCTCCTCACCCCTCGTCCTCCTCACCCCTCGTCTGCCTCACGTTTTACCTCGTCCTCCTCACCCCTCGACTCATCCTCACCTCGTCCACCTCACCCGTCGTCCTCAACCCTCACCTCGTTCTCACCCCTCGCCTCTCGTTCTACTCACCTCGTCGTTACCCCTCACCTCGTTCTCACCTCGTTCTCACCTCATCCTCACACGGCTACCTGCACTCTATGTAGTAAACGTGAATAATTGACTATAATTCAGATTGTTATTAACTTTATTACATGTTTTGTCACGAATCAAACATCACCTCCTCCTCACCCATCGCCTCGTCCTCCTCACCCATCGCCTCGTCCTCCTCAACCCTCGTTCTCACCCCTCGCCTCCTCACCCCTCGCCTCGTCCTCCTCACCCCTCGTTCTCCTCACCCCTCGCCTCGTACTCACCCCTCACTTCGTCCTCCTCACCCCTCACCTCGTCCTCGCCTCGTCCTCACCCCTTGCCTCGTCATCTTTACCCCTCAGCTCATCCTCCTCACCCTCACCTCGTCCTCCTCACCCCTCACCTCGTCCTCCTCAGCTCGTCCTCTTCACCCTTCGTCCTCCTCACCTCGTCCTCCTCACCCCTCAGATCGTCTTCCTCACCTCGTCCTCACCCCTCACGTCGTCCGCTTGACCTTTCACCTCGTCCACACCCCTCACCTCATCCTCACCCATCACCTCGTCTTCCTCACCCATCACCTCGTCCTCCTCACCCCTCACCTCGTCCTCCTCACCCCTCGACTCGTCCTTCTCACCCCTCATCCTCCTCACCCCTCGTCCTCCTCACCCCTCGCCTCATCTTTCTCACCCATCGTCCTCCTCACCCCTCGTCTGCCTCACGTTTTACCTCGTCCTCCTCACCCCTCGACTCGTCCTTCTCACCCCTCATCCTCGTCACCCCTCGTCCTCCTCACCCCTCGTCCTCCTCACCCCTCGTCCTCCTCACCCCTCGCCTCATCTTTCTCACCCATCGTCCTCCTCACCCCTCGTCCTCCTCACCCCTCGCCTCATCTTTCTCACCCATCGTCCTCCTCACCCCTCGTCTGCCTCACGTTTTACCTCGTCCTCCTCACCCCTCGACTCGTCCTCGCCTCGTCCTCACCCCTTGCCTCGTCATCTTTACCCCTCAGCTCATCCTCCTCACCCTCACCTCGTCCTCCTCACCCCTCACCTCGTCCTCCTCAGCTCGTTCTCTTGACCGCTCGTCCTCCTCACCTCGTCCTCCTCACCCCTCAGCTCGTCTTCCTCACCTCGTCCTCACCCCTCACGTCGTCCGCTTGACCTTTCACCTCGTCCACACCCCTCACCTCATCCTCACCCATCACCTCGTCTTCCTCACCCCTCACCTCATCCGCTTTACCCCTCAGCTCGTCCTCCTCACCCCGCGTCCTCCTCACCCCTCAGCTCGTCTTCCTCACCCCTCACCTCGTCCTCCTCACCCCTCGACTCGTCCTTCTCACCCCTCATCTTCCTCACCCATCGTCCTCCTCACCCCTCGCCTCATCTTTCTCACCCATCGTCCTCCTCACCCCTCGTCTGCCTCACGTTTTACCTCGTCCTCCTCACCCCTCGACTCATCCTCACCCCTCACCTCGTCCACCTCACCCGTCGTCCTCAACCCTCACCTCGTTCTCACCCCTCGCCTCTCGTTCTACTCACCTCGTCGTTACCCCTCACCTCGTTCTCATCTCATCCTCACACGGCTACCTGCACTCTATGTAGTAGACGTGAATAATTGACTATAATTCAGATTGTTATTAATAACTTTATTACATGTTTTGTCACGAATCAAACATCACCTCCTCCTCACCCTTCACCTCGTCCTCACCCCGTCCTCGCATCTCGCCTCGTCCTCCTCACCCCGTTCTCCTTCACCCCTCGTTCTCACCCCTCACCTCGTCCTCCTCACCCCTCACCCCTCACCTCGTTCTTCTCATCCCTCAGCTCGTATTCCTCACCCCTCACCTCACCCTCACTTCGTCCTCACCCCTCGCCTCGTCCTCGCCTCGTCCTCACCCCTTGCCTCGTCATCTTTACCCCTTAGCTCATCGTCCTCACCCTCACCTCGTCCTTCTCTAACCCCTCGCTCTCCTCACCTCGTCCTCACCCATCACCTCGTCCTCCTCACCCATCGCCTCGTCCTCCTCACCCCTCGTTCTCCTCACCCCTCATTCTCCTCACCCCTCACTTCGTCCTCCTCACCCCTCACCTCGTCCTCCTCACCCCTCACCTCGTCCTCCTCACCCCTCACCTCGTCCTCCTCAGCTCGTCCTCTTCACCTCACCCCTCGCCTCGTCCTCCTCACTCCTCGTTCTCCTCACCCCTCGCCTCGTACTCACCCCTCACTTCATCCTCCTCACCCCTCACTTCGTCCTCCTCACCTCGTCCTCGCCTCGTCCTCCTCACCCCTTGCCTCGTCATCTTTACCCCTCAGCTCATCCTCCTCACCCTCACCTCGTCCTCCTCACCCCTCACCTCGTCCTCCTCAGCTCGTCCTCTTCACCCCTCGTCCTCCTCACCTCGTCCTCCTCACCTCGTCCTCCTCACCCCTCAGCTCGTCTTCCTCACCTCGTCCTCACCCTTCAGGTCGTCCGCTTGACCTTTCACCTCGTCCACACCCCTCACCTCATCCTCACCCATCACCTCGTCTTCCTCACCCCTCACCTCATCCGCTTTACCCCTCAGCTCGTCCTCCTCACCCCTCGTCCTCCTCACCCCTCAGCTCGTCTTCCTCACCCCTCACCTCGTCCTCCTCACCCCTCGTCCTCCTCACCCCTCACCCCTCGTCCTCCTCACCCCTCGCCTCATCTTCCTCACCCATCGCTCTCCTCACCCCTCGTCCGCCTCACCTTTTACCTCGTCCTCCTCACCCCTTGACTCGTCCTCTCACCTCAGCTCGTCCTCCTCACCCGTCGTCGTCCTCACCGCTCACCTCGTCCTCCTCACCCCTCACCTCTCCCTCGCCTCGTCCTCCTCACCCTTAGCTCATCCTCACTCCTCGTCCTCCCCTTGCTGTTCTCACCATTTGCCTCGTCCTCCTCACTCCACACCTCGTTCTTCTTACCCCTCATCTTGTCCTCCTCACCACTCGACTCGTCCTACTCACCCCTCACCTCACCCCTCGTCCTCCTCACCCCTCGTCCTCCTCACCCATTGTCCTCCTCACCCATTGTCCTCCTCACACATTGTCCTCCTCACCGCTCGTTCTCCTCACCCCTCGTTCTCCTCACCCCTCAGCTCGTCTTCCTCACCCCTCACCTCACCTCGTCCACCGCACCCCGCGCCTCGTCATCCTCACGCCTCGCCCACCTCACCCCTCACCTCGTCCTTCTCACCCACACCGCGTTCTTCTTACCCCTCACCTCTTCCTTCTCACCCCTCGACTCGTCCTCCTCACCCCTCGTCCTCCTCACCCCTCGTCTTCCTCACCCCTCGTCTTCCTCACCCCTCGTCCTCCTCACCCCTCGTCCTCCTCACCCCTCGTCCTCCTCACCCCTCGTCCTCCTCACCCCTCGTCCTCCTCACCCCTCGTCCTCCTCACCCCTCGTCCTCCTCACCCCTCGTCTTCCTCACCCCTCGTCCTCCTCACCCCTCGTCCTCCTCACCCCTCGTCCTCCTCACCCCTCGTTCTCTTCACTCCTCGTTCTCCTCACCCCTCTCCTCGTCCTCCTCACACCTCATCTCGTCCTCCTCACACCTCACCTCCTGACCTCGTTCTTCTTACCCTTCACCTCATCCTCCTCACCCTCACCTCGTCCTTCTCTAACCCCTCGCTCTCCTCACCTCGTCCTCACCCATCACCTCGTCCTCACCCATCACCTCGTCCTCCTCACCCATCGCCTCGTCCTCCTCAACCCTCGTTCTCACCCCTCGTTCTCCTCACCCCTCACTTCGTCCTCCTCACCCCTCACCTCGTCCTCGCCTCGTCCTCCTCACCCCTTGCCTCGTCATATTTACCCCTCAGCTCATCCTCCTCACCCTCACCTCGTCCTCCTCACCCCTCACCTTGTCCTCCTCAGCTCGTCCTCTTAACCCCTCGTCCTCCTCACCTCGTCCTCACCCCTCACGTCGTCCGCTTGACCTTTCACCTCGTCCACACCCCTCACCTCATCCTCACCCATCACCTCGTCTTCCTCACCCCTCACCTCGTCCTTCTCACCCCTCATCCTCCTCACCCCTCGTCCTCCTCACCCCTCGCCTCATCTTCCTCACCCCTCGCCTCATCTTCCTCACCCCTCGTCCTCCTCACCCCTCGACTCGTCCTCTCACCTCAGCTCGTCCTCCTCACCCGTCGTCGTCCTCACCGCTCACCTCGTCCTTCTCACCCCTCGCCTCGTCCTCCTCACCCTTAGCTCGTCCTCACTCCTCGTCCTCCCCTCCCCTCGCTGTCCTCACCATTTGCCTCGTCCTCCTCACCCCACACCTCGTTCTTCTTACCCCTCATCTTGTCCTCCTCACCACTCGACTCGTCCTACTCACCACTCGACTCGTCCTACTCACCCCTCACCTCACCCTCCTCACCCCTCGTCCTCCTCACCCATCGTCCTCCTCACCCATCGTCCTCCTCACCACTCGTTCTCCTCACCCCTCGTTCTCCTCACCCCTCAGCTCGTCTTCCTCACCCCTCACCTCACCTCGTCCACCGCACCCCGCGCCTCGTCATCCTCACGCCTCGCCCACCTCACCCCTCACCTCGTCCTTCTCACCCACACCGCGTTCTTCTTACCCCTCACCTCTTCCTCCTCACCGCTCGACTCGTCCTCCTCACCCCTCATCCTCCTCACCCCTCGCTCTCCTCACCCCTCGCTCTCCTCACCCCTCGCTCTCCTCACCCCCCGTCCTCACCCCTCGCTCGTCCACCGCACCCTGCTCCTCATCCTCCTCACCCCTCACCTCGTCCTCCTTACCCCTCACGTCGTCCGCTTGACCCCTCACCTCGTCCTCTTGACCCCTCACCTCGTTCTCACCCCTCACCTCGTCCACCTAACTTGTCCTCAACCCTCACCTCGTTCTCACCCCTCACCTCGTCCTCACCCCCACAGCTCGTTCTTCTTACTCCTCACCCCTCACTCTCCTCACCCCTCACTCTCCTCACTCTCGTCCTCCTCACCCCTCGTCCTCCTCACCCCTCGTCCTCCTCACCCCTCGTCCTCCTCACCCCTCGTCCTCCTCACCCCTCGTCCTCCTCACCCCTCGTCTCCGGCACCCCTCGTCCTCCTCACCCCTCGTCCTCCTCACACCTCATCTCGTCCTCCTCACCCCTCATCTCGTCCTCCTCACACCTCACCTCCTGACCTCGTTCTTCTTACCCTTCACCTCGTCCTCCTGACCCCTTGCCTCGTCCTCCTCACCCGCTCCTGACACGGCCAACACACACGCCCATGGCAACCTCACTTAGGGCACGGCACACCGACTTAGCATCACCCTCATTTATACCTCCACGTTTATCGGCCTCGTTCTATCGTGACGGCCAAGATGCTGGACGTTTGTGATAAAGAACTTCGTAGCTCATCGGATTCCTCCTCCAGTGTACAAATAAATAAATATCACGGCTCTGATCTCTTTGCGGCGCCGCAGTGGCGTTCATCACTCGCCGCCTCCCCATGGCACGACTACGACGCCCTCTGTTGGACGCTGTGTGTCATCAACATTGTTGCCTGTGATTACACTCAACACAACGTTGTTGTTGTAAGTGATTACACTCAACACAACGTCGTTGTTAGTGATTACACTCAACACAACGTCGTTGTGTGTGATTACACTAAACACAACGTCGTTGTTAGTGATTACACACAACACAACGTCGTTGTGTGTAATTACACTCAACACAACGTCGTTGTGAGTGATTACACTCAACACTGTCGTTTTGAGTGATTACACTCAACACAACGTTGTTGTTTGTGATTACACTCAACACAACGTCGTTGCGTCTCATCAATATTTTTGTGTGTGATTACACACACAACAACGTTGTGTTTGATCACACAACAGTGTTGCGTGTAATCACTCACATATTGAGAGATTACACACTCGGCGTGTGTCTGTAGCAGTTGTACGTGTGCCGCTTGTCGTAGATGTTCGCGGTTTGAATCCAGCGGCCGCCCTGTTTAATGCTACAGGCGTGTTCACCGCAAAGACACCATGTGCCGTCTGCTTCAGTGGACGTTGAAGATCCCAGCGTCATGGACCAGATTAACCGAATTAAATACAATTGCCCGCAAATTACCCAGTTGGAATATACTGTGCCTAGTAATCATTGCTGGGAAATGTGGTAGAACCCTCCTGAAAAGAGCCAGTAGGGCTATCCTGGGTAAAATTGACCACCCACCCCCTCGTGTGGCATGCTAGCCTTAATAGGTGCTCGCTAACAGCACTTATTTATCGAACAGACTGTTAAATGAAGGGACTGTGTCTTCATTTGAATCCGTGACTGTGTAACCTGGTACATAAGGGTGCCGCGGTGGTGGGATGTTAACTCCTTCACCTGGTATGCAAGAGGTCGTGGGTTCGATCCGGACCCTGACGCCTGTATATTTGGAGTTTGCATGTCTCTCTCTCCCGTGGTCGCGTGGATTGTTCTCCAGGTCTTCCAGTTTTTCCCTCCATATTTAGAAACATGCGTTCAGAGCAGGAGTCTCAAACTCAACTTACCTGGGGGCCGCTGGAGGTAGAGTCTGGGTGAGGCTGGGCCGCATCAAGTATTCCAAAAAAAAGTGCAACTGATCCAATCTTCTCAATCTTTATTAATAACAGTTCAGAACATGAACGGTTCTTCAGAACATAGGCTTCTCTTACCTACTCCATGCTTCCAGAGACCTGGCAGCGCTTCCTCTTCTTACACAGCTGAGCCACATTTGGCTTGAGGGAGGAAGCAATTGAGACCCTCAGTATGGCTTGAAATGCTCATCAGTAAGTTTGGACCTGTACTTTGACTTATTAAAGTTCATGGTGCAAAAGAGCTTTTCACACAGATATGTGCTCCCAAAAAGGCACATGGTCCACTTGAACATCCTGGAAAGCTCAGGGAAGGTGGGGGTGATATATTTACATGTTTTTATCCCAATACCTGAGTATTTGGGATCTTATTTAGTATGCCCTTTCTATATATTCTGAGAGGTATTTGAAAACTTTATCATTGTTCATGCTTTTTTTGAGCACTTCGTTTTTCTTATCATTATTAAATTCATCAATCGTGTTCTCTCTCAGGTGTTATACCTTTCACATTCATAAATAAAGTGATCTAGATTTTCTTCTTTTTGTTCACATCCTACATATGCTTCTGCTCTAACGAATCTCTCTGGATGCCATTGAGCTAACTCTGGTGTCCATGTTACTCCACCTGTCTTAATTCTTAACATCAAGAGCATTGTCTCATGTTTTATATCTTTTAATTTCTTGCTCTTTTTGATTAAATTGTTCTTGGTAAATTATTTTCTTTTGCGATTGCACATATCTGTCCTTTTTCCTTTTCTTTGTTTCTCTTGTAATAATAATCTATAACTTCTTTATAATATTCAGGTTCTAACCACCATTTGGCTTTTGTTCTTGCCACCCATCTCATGCTATTTGCTATCCATGTAAATATTTTCCCTTTCCTATTGCAACACTCTGTTGTCTTTATTAGGTCACTGATTACACTTGTTGAGTCCGCCCACTTCCTAAGTCCTCTGTACCTTGCACTGGGTGACAGGATATATTTTCCTTCCATTTGGTGTCACTCCGGAATCACGTTTCAACCAAGTGACTAACGTTGCTAATTCGCGTTGGCTAACTTGTCAACAAGCACCGGAAGCTGTCACGAGCCTGAGCTATGGTAAAAAAATATAATAATTTAAAAATAAATAAATAATTGGTGCCAAATAGTGGGCCACAAAATATCGTTCCGCGGGCCACAATTGGCCTGCGGGCCGCGAGTTTGAGACCCCTGGTTTAGAGTATTTTACTGCTATAAATTTCCACAAGATGAGCCACTCCGTTAAAACTAACATTTGTGACCAGATCGCTTCTTAAAAAGAGCTATATGGCTCACTTACCTGGTAAAATAAAAAGTTACATTTCAAATAATCACCACGGTAATGTGTCACCCACACGACCTTGAACTTGAGGCATCGCGCAGAACGCGGCATTCAGTGTGGGGTTAGCTGGGTGGTGCAGGGAGCTGCTACTACTTGCAGAGGGGGGCGGGGCAGGGGGGGACTGAGTCCTCTTGCATAATTGACTTGCGGATTGACCGATGCATAGACGAAAAGATAGCACGTGAATGAATGAGTGTACGGCTGGACTGCAAATGAATGGACAATATTCTTCATCGCCTTTTCTAAAAAACTTAACATTGTAATCCATCACCCTGTGCATCTGCTGAACCAACGTATCCTGCAGAAGCATATGAGTGTGTTTTCATACATTGCCTAAGTGTGTGTTTCTTGCGTATGATCGGTATGTTTCGATTTAAAGCTTTCGTGACTGCAATGATTCATCTTCTTTGGTTCTTTCGGTAAAGTCACGTAGAATGAGAAAAAAATAATAAATTGATCAAATAAAATAACACAATAATATTCTCACGACGTTTCGGCCACAACACAAGCGGCCTTCATCAGGTGAAGGGACGAGACTGTCTGGTAGGACAGCGCTGGAGTGAAAGAGCCACGTTCAGATCACGACCTTTAAGCTGTGTGAGAGGAAACAAAGCGCCCTCAACTTTAGCAACACGGATAGCTACGGGCCCCGTTCAGACGGACGAGTTCATCCATGGTCGGAACAGCTGTCTCTCTCCCCCTCCTCTGTTCCGACCATGGATGAACTCGTCCGTCTGAACGGGGCCCGTAGCTATCCGTGTTGCTAAAGTTGCGGGCGCTTTGTTTCCTCTCACACAGCTTAAAGGTCGTGATCTGAACGTGGCTCTTTCACTCCAGTGCTGTCCTACCAGAGAGTCTCGTCCCTTCACCTGATGAAGGCCGCTTGTGTTGTGGCCGAAACGTCGTGAGAATATTATTGTGTTGTTTTATTTTATCAATTTATTATTTTATTCTCATTCTACGTGACTTTACCGAAAGAACCAAAGAAGATGATCGGTATGTGTTTTACGCATGATCCTTATTTGATATCACAAGATATTTGCCTGTTTTTCTAATGATCTGCACGTGTTTCACGCATAATCTCTGGGTTTCACACATTTTCTGTGTGGGTGGCTGGGACCACCCTCAGCTGCCTTTTTCTCCCGAGTTGCGATGTGTACACATCATACCAGATACTAATTTAAGGCTGAACCGACCTCTCAAGATCCAGGATGCACTGGTGATGGTGGCTGTAAGCGGGAATCGAGCTCGGGTCGCTGGATTCATTGTTGCGCAGCGTGCTAATCCCACGCGCTCACAGACAGGACTCCAGCTCATCCACCTCGCGCACCTTTGCCAGGAACTTCCAATTGTGGAGCGACGAGCAAATGAAGCGACCCGACCTCCCCTCGGGATACGATGGCTGGCAGGTGGTTGAAGCTATCCGGCAGGAAGCGAGTGCAGGTAACGCTCACCTGAGCGTTGCGAGGCGTGCCCCGCAGGTGGTATCACGTGGGACGATGGATGTGCGACCACGCTATGGCCCTTTCACGATTCCGCTGCTGTATGGGGACTGCCACAACCTAGCGGATCGTTGCGGTGTATTTGACCATACTTCACCACGCTGGTTGGTTGCAGGTGTGGGGAGCGGCACAGTGCAAGGGTTCATGTTGCTGGACTGCCCCTTTTCTGATCATGTGACCCTTGCCAGATTAATTCTGCAAATGCGCAATCGCCGAGCCATGCGACAGCACCCCCGGTTTGCCACGTGTAGCTCTTGTAGACGATGACAACAAACACGCACCCTGCTCTACGGAGCCTGACAGCAGTCATGATGGTGGTGGTTTGCGTGGTACCTTACCATCAGACAAAAAAACTAAACAATTTTGCATTTTACCCGGTAAAGCTCACTGAGCTATATAGATGTTTCTCTGAAGCGACCTGGCTATCACAAATGATAACTCAACGAAGTGGCTTATCACGCGGAAATGTATTCTAGCCTCGATATTACAGCTGAATACAAATCCTCTGAGGGTACCCACGAGCCCGGGCAGCAAGGGGGCAGTTGGCAGATGGTAAGGGGCCAAGGAGCAAGGGGGAGGATGGAGAAGGGCAGCGGGGAGTGGAGCAGTGGTGTGGCACGTTCGAGTGATGCAAATATTAACTGATTTGTATTGAATACAACTAGAACAATTTACACCGGTGCGTTGATCGATATGATGTTGATTATAATGTTAATGATAATTATGTTGAGATTAGGATATGCAGGAGATAGTGATTATAATGCTAATGTCTTTACGCATGGTGATGGTAGAGATCTATTAATCTGGTGATGATTTAATGATGATGGCTTGGCAAGTTGAAAATGGTGATGATAGTGCTCCTGCTGGTGGTGGTAATTCAGATGATGATTATGATGCTGCGACTTGCTGTAGCTGCTTATAATGATAATGATGCTGCATCTGCTGCTGACGATGATGATCCCCCCCACCCTCGTCCACCCCCGCAGGTTCTGAGGAGCACCGCATGGTGGTGCAAGCACTGAGCCTGCTGAAGCGCGGGAGTGCGGAGAGGCGACCCCGCGAGATGGAAACAGGAGGGACAGGGTCCTCCTGGGGGGATATCGTGAGCGGCGCAGGGGGTCCTAGCGGGGTCGAGAGGGGAGGAGACACAGCGGATGGACACCTCATTGTTCCCCCCGACGGGGACCCTAATGGGGCCCCAGTGGGCGGGGACTCGGGTGGGAGATAACGGCCGAGGTTCGCGTGGCGAGAACAAACGCGCGACCCCGTGTGCGCGTGAGCGTGCGGGGCCACAAGGGCACGTACACGGGACCCAACCTCGGCGGGTTCGAGGAGGAGGAGGCCCTCCTGGAGCTTGGACTGCACGAGGCTTGAGACGGAGGTAGGTGGCTGAGGGGTTGGGTGAGTGAAAGGTTGGGTGAGTGAAGGAGGCATTGATTGATTGCGTGGGTAGAGGGTGAGTGGGTAATGTTGAGTGAGCGGGTGTATGTGGTTGAGTTAGTTGGTAGGTGGCCGAGTGGGTGAATGTGGGAGGTTGAGGGGGTGAATGAATGGTTGGATGAGAGAGTGGGTTGGTGAGTAGGTGGGTGAGTGTGGGAGGTCGAGTGGGTGAGTGAGGGGGGTCGAGTGGGTGAGTGAGACGGATGGTGAGTGGGTGGGGGAGTTTGAGTGGGTGAGTGGATGCGTGGGTGATTTGGTAAGTGCATTGTTAATTGTGTAAATGGCTCGGTGAGTCAGTGAGTGCGTGCATGGCTGGGTAAGTGAGAGGATGAGAGGGTTGGGGAGTGCGTGAGTGGGTTGGGGAGTGCGTAAGTGGGTGGGGGAGTGAGTGGGGGAGCGAGTGGGCGGGTTAGTGATTTAATCAATCATCGTGTGATTGAATGGCTGAACGGAGGGGTAGGTGAATGAGTGTTTGTGGTTTAGTGAGTGTGTGTGTGGATGAGTTAGTGGGTGGGTGAGTGGATGATTGTGGGAGGTTGAGGGGGTGAGTGGATGTGTAATTTAATGGTTGTATGGGTGGGTGAGCGTGGGAAGTTAAGTGGGTGTGTGAATGAGTGAAGGGGTGGGTGAGTTGAGTGGGTAGGTTGTTGGATAATTGGGGTGAGTGAGTGGGTGAATTATTGGGTGGCTGAGTGGGTGTGCGGGTGAGTTAGGGGGTGGGTCAATATGGGTGGATGGGTGATGGAGTCGGTGATTGAGTTTGTAAATTGAGTGGGTGATTGAGTAGTAGGGTGAGAGTGGGAGGTTGGGTGGGTGGAGGTGAGGGGTTGGGTGAGTTGGTGGGTGGGTGAATGAGTGGATTGATCAGTTAGTGTGTGGTTGAGTGGGTGGTTGTCTGAGTGGGTGAGAAGATGGGTCGTTGAGTGAGTGGATGGGTTATAGATTGAGTGGGTGGTTGTGTGATTGATTGGCTGAGCAAAGGGGTGAATTAGTGGATTTGTGTGGTTGAGTTACTGGTTAGGTGGGTGAGTGCATGAGTGTGGGAGGTTGAGAGTTCGTTGGTGAGTGTTTGAGTTAGATATTGAGTTGGTGGTTATGTGATTGAGTAGGTGAGCGGAGGATTGGGTGAGTGAATAGATGTTTATGTTTGAGTTAGTGGGTGGGTGATTGGATGAGTGGGTGGGTGATTGGATGAGTGGGAGATTTAAATGGTGAGTGAATGGGTGATTGAATGCTTGGATGGGGGGTGAGTGATTGAATTGGTGGGTACGAGATTGAGTGGGTGGCTGGGTGAGTGGGTGAGATGATGGGTGGGTTAGTGAGATGATGATGGGTGGGTTAGTGAGATGATGATAGGTGGGTTAGTTGATGTGTGAGTGGGTGGGTTAGAGATTCAGTGGGAGGGAGGGTGGGTGAGTGGTTACGTGGCTCGTGGGTGAGTAGCTCAGTGGCTGGTTGAATTGGTGAGTTAATTTGTGCGTGATTGATTTGGTGAATGGGTGAGTGAGTGGATGGATGAGGGAATGGATGAGTGAGACGGTGAGTGCGTTGGTGAGTGATTGAGTTAGTGGGTACGAGATTGGATGACCGTGGAAGGTTGGGTTGGTGAGTGAGTGGATGGATGTGAGAGGTTGAGTGGGTGAGTTATTGCGGTTAAGTATGGAGGGGGTGGGTAAGTGAAGGGGTGGTTCAGTGAGTGGGTGAGTGAGTGGATGGTTGGTGAGTGAGTGGGGTGAGTGAATGCGTGGGTGAGCAAGTGAATGAGTTGGTGAGTGGTTGTGTGAGTAGTGGGTGAGTGGGTGGTGAGTGAGTGGATATTTGTAGGTGATTTAGTCTGTGGGTGATTTGGTCAGTATGGGAGCTTGAAGCAGTGAATGGTTAGGTGAGTGAGGGGTGGGTGAGTGAGTAGATGAATGAATTAGTTAGTGGGAGCACTAGTGGGTGGGTGGGTGAGTGAGTGGGTGAGAAATTGAGTCAGTTGGTGGGTGGGTGGTTCTGTGGGTAGTGCGTCTTGGGTGAGTAGGTCAGTGGCTCGGTGAGTTCCTAAATTAATGGCTGGGTTAGTGAGTTGATGAGTGAGTGGGAAAGTGCATTGGTAAGTGTGAGGGTGAGTGGGTGGGTGGTTGCATGAGTGCGGTTTAGATATTTTAGTTGGTGGCTTTTTGAGTGGATGAGTTTGAGTGGGTCAGTGGTTGCGTTAGTGGATGGTTGAGTTAGTGGGTGGGTGAATAATTTCGTGGGTAGTGGGTGAGTGTGTGAAGAGGTGAGTGGCTGAGGGAATAGGTGTGTGGGTGGGTTAGAAATTGAATGGGTGGCAGAGTGAGTGAGTCCTGGGTGAGTTAATGAGTTGGTGGGTCGGTCAGTGTGTGAGTGTCTGGATGGGTGATTGAGTAAGTCGGTGAGTGAGGGGTTGGGTGAGTGATGGGTTGGGTATGTGTGTTTTTGGTTCGCGAGTTTGTGGGTGAGTGAGTGGGTCAGTTCGTGGTTGGGTGAGTGAGTTCGTTGGTGAGTGTTTGAGTTAGTATGTTGGTGGGTGAGTGTGTAGTTTAGTGAGTGAGTGATTTAGAGATTAAGTGGGTCATAGGGTGAGTGGGTGGGTGAGCAAGTGGTTAACTAAGTAAGTGAGTGGTTGGGTGGGTTGGTGAGTTGTTGACTGAATGGGGTCAGAAAGTAGGTGAGTGAGTGAATGGGTGAGTGACTGCTGGGTGGGTAAGTTAATGTGGGAGGTTGAGTGGGTAAGTTAGCTTGTGAGTGATTGGGTGAGTCAAAGAGTGGGGCGCTACGGTGGTGAAATGTTCACTACCTCGCCTAGTATACATGAGGTTGTGGATTCGATTGCGATCCTGCCGCCTGTATATTTGGAGTTTGCATGTTCTCCCCCTGGTCGTGTGGATTTTGCTCCGGGTCCTTTCCGCTGCATTTAGAATCAACATGCCTTTTGAGGATTTGGCTGCAATAAATGTATGTGATAAGCCACTTCGTTTATCTATCATTTGTAGCCAGGCCGATTCTGAAAAAGGTCTATATAGCTCAATGGGCCTTACCTGGTGAAATAAAAAGTAGTTTAGTTTAGGGGGTGGGTGGCTGGTTGGGTCGGTAGGTCGGTTAGAGGTTGAGTGGGCGGCAGGGTGAGTTGGTGGCAGGGTGAGTGGGTGAGTAGGTAAGTAGCTGGGTGAGCGGGTGGACTGGTGAGTGTGCGAGTTAGAGATTGAGTGGGTGGATGGGTGGGTGTGTAAGTGGATGCGTCGGTAAGTGGTTGAGTTGGTGGCAAGGTGCGGGTTTTTGAGTGGGTGGATGTGTGAGTGGGTAGGTGGCTGAATGGGTGGGTGAGTGGGTGACTGAGTCAAGAAAGTGGAGCGCCATGGTGGTGAGATATTAACTACCTCGCCTTTTGTACAGGAGGTTGTGGGTTCGATCTCGATTATGACGCCTGTATATTTGGAGTGTGCATGTTCTCCTTGTGGTTGCATGGATTTTTCTCCGAGTCCTCCGGGTTTTCTCTCCATATTTAGAAACATGCATTTCGAGGTTTTGGCTGTTCTCGAACTCATCCACTCAACTACTAAAGCCACCCACCAACCCACTCACAAACTCGCTCACCCTACCATGCACTCAATTTCTAATCAACGCACTCACGCACACACCCACTCACTCAACCACTCATCCACGCACCCACCTACACACGCACTCACTAACTTATTTGAGCAGTCATTTGTGGCCGCGTCGCTTATGAAAAAAATCTATATAGCTCCGTGGGCCTTTCCTGGTAAAATTAAAAAAGTAAAATTTTAGTTTACAGTTGGGTGAGTGTGCAGTGAGTGTGTCGGTCGGTGAGTGAATGGGTGGTTAAGTAAGTAGGTGAGGGGTTGGGTGAGTTGTTGGGAGATTGAGTGGGTCACAGTGTGAGTGAGTGGGTTGGAGCGTGAGTTGGTCACTGAGTGAGTGGGTGGGTGAGGTGAGTGGGTGTGTAGGTTGGGTGGGTGGGTGGGTGAGTGAGTTAGTGAGTGCATGTGTAGGTGGATGCGTGGATGAGTGGTTGAGTGAGTGAGTGGGTGTGTGCGTGAGTGCGTTGATTAGAAATTGAGTGCATGGCAGGGTGAGCGGGTTTGTGAGTGGGTTGGTGGGTGGCTTTAGTAGTTGAGTGGGTGAGTTCGAGAATTGTACGCCACTGTGGCGAGATGTTAGCTACGTCGCCTGGTATTTTGGAGTTCGTAGGTTCCATCCCAACCCTGATGCTTGTATATTTGGGGTTTGCATGTGCTCTATGGTCACGTGGATTTCGACTCCACATTTAGAAACATTCATTTATCGGATTTGGCTGCTATACATTACTATGTGATAGGCCACTTAGTGAAGCTCTCATTTGTGGCCAGGTTACTTTGGAAAAACATTTTATATAGCTCTGTGGGTCTTACCTGGTAACTTAAAAAATAGTTGAATTTAGTCAGTTTGGATTAGTGAGTAGGTGGAATGTTGAGTGCGTGGGTTAGAGATTGATTTTGTGGCAGGGTGAGTGGCTGGGTGAGTTTGTGATTGGTTGGGTGGGTGAGTGTGTGAGTTAGACATTGAGTTGGTGGATGGGTGGGTGTGTGAGGGAGTGAATAGGTGACCTGGTGGGTGAGTGGATTGTTGAGTGAGTGGGTTGTTGAGTTA
Organism: Petromyzon marinus; assembly: GCF_048934315.1. NCBI lineage: Eukaryota > Metazoa > Chordata > Hyperoartia > Petromyzontiformes > Petromyzontidae > Petromyzon > Petromyzon marinus. Next base: position 21,348,303 of record NC_133672.1, on the reverse strand, counting down.
GGGAGTGGGTGGGCTGGTGAGTGGGTTGGTGAATTAGTTTGTGGGTGTGTGGGTGAGTCAGTCGGTTAGAGATTGATTTGGTTAGTGTGTTGAGGAGTTCCCGACGACGACTCGGAGACGGCTTGAAGGTAAGGGCTTTCGCCAAAGGTTGATTAAGTATATTACAATAACACAAAGGGTGTGACAACTTCCCAGGGGTTAGGGGTCCTACACTAAGTCCTGGTCCAGCCCGGCTAGCTCCGGTCTCTCTCCCTCGAGTCGGATGGGGGAACTTGCCAACCCCACCGACCGGGAAGAGCAGCACCTCCTACGGCTACCACCGGCTTCACTCCTGACTCTTCGTCGATCCCTCTCTACCCCTGGTTCCCTCTCCACCCTTCTCACTCTACCCGTTCCCACAGTGACCCCGCTTTCGTCACGGGGTCCCCCTTAAATACTAGAGGAGACATGACGTCATCGAGCCGCCCAGCGCGCATGACGCCACGTTCCGTGACGTCATCGCACTAGACGGCACACATGACGTCACGTCCCCATTTTACTCTACAAGTGGTTTGTGTGTGGGTGGGTGTTTGAGTGGGTGGTTGAGTTAAAGAGTGGAATGTCAAGGTGGCGAAATTTTAAGAACCTCGCCTGTATATTTAGAGTTTGCACGTTCTCCCCCGTGGTTGCATGGAATTTTCTCTGGGTACTCCAGGTTGCCCCTCCACATTTAGAAACATGCATTTATAGACTTTGACTGCTATAACGTTCTACGTGAAAAGCCATTCCATTGAGCAATCATTTGTACTCTGCTTGTTTCTGAAAAAGATGTATATAGCATGGGCCTTACCTAGTAAAGTAAAAAAAAGCTACATTTTTATTTGGTGTGTAGATGGGCGGTTTTGTGGGTGGGTGCGTGGATGAGTGAGTGCGACGTTCGATGGGTAGTAGGTGAGAGGCTTGGTGAGTGAGTGTGGATTGGAGATTGAGTGCGTGGCTTGGCGAGTGCGTGGCTGGGTGAGTGAGTGTGTGCAAGGCTCGGTGGTTGAATTAATGGATGGTTGAGTTAGTGGGTCGGTGTTTGAGTGTGTGGTTTCGTGGGTGGGAGAGTCAGAGAATGGAGTGTCATGGTGGCAAGATGTTAACTACCTCGCCGGGTATACAGGATGTTGTGGGTTCGATTCCACATTTAGAAACATGCATTTAGAGGAGTTGGCTGCTATAAATGTATATGTGATAAGCCACTCTGTTGAGCTATCATTTGTGGCGAAGTTGCTTCTGAAAACAATCCATATATCTCAGTGGGCCTTGCCTGGTAAAACAAACATAATTTATATTTAGGCTGTGTTGGTGAGTGGTCGGGTTGGTGAATTAGTGGGTGAGTTAGTGGGTTAGTGGGTGGGTTAATAATTGGACGGGTGAGTTCATGAGTGGGTGGGTGAGGGTGGGTCAGTGGGTGTGTTAGTGGGTACGGGTTTGAGAGGGTGGCTGGGTGAAAAGGTGGGTGGGTGAGTGATTGGGTGGGTGGGTGGTTTGGTGCATGGGTGAGTGAGCAGGTGGGTGGGTGAGTGAGCAGGTGGGTGGGTGAGTGAATGGATGTTTGTGTTTGAGTTAGTGGGTGGGTGATTGGATGAGTGGGAGGTTGAAAAGGTGAGTGGATGGGTGATTTAATTCTTGGGTGGGTGAGTGGTTACGTGGGTAGTGGGTCGTGGCTGGCTGAGTTGGTGTGTGAGTGTGTCGGTGAGTGAGTTGGTGAATGGGAGGGTGGGTGAGTGATTAGAGTTAATGGGTACAAGATTGAGTGAATAAGAAGATGGGTGAGTTGGTGAGTGTTTGGGTTAGAGATTGAGTTGGTGGTTATGTGATTGAGTAGGTGAGTGGAGGGATGGGTGAGTGAATGAGTGTTTGAGTTAGTGGGTGGGTGATTGGATGACTGTGCGAAGTTGAAGGGATGAGTCGATGGGTGATTAAATGGTTGGGTGGGTTGGTTAGTGGGTGGGTGAATGTGTGAGGTTCAGTGGGTGAGTTATTGGGTGAGTGTGTGGGTGAGTGTGTGGATGAGTGAAGGGTTCCGTGAGTGAGGGGGTGGGTGAGTGAATGTATGGATGGGTGAGTGAGTGGGGTGAGTGAATAGTTGGTTGAGTGGGTAGGTGGTGAGTGTGGGAGGTTGAGTCGGTGAGTTTATGCGCGAGTTTATGCGCGAGTGGTTGCTGAGTGGGTTGGCGGGTAGGTGAGTGGGTTGGCTGGTAGGTGAGTGGGTTGGCTGGTAGGTGAGTGGGTTGGCGGGTAGGTGAGTGGGTTGGCGGGTAGGTGAGTGGGTTGGCGGGTAGGTGAGTGGGTTGGCAGGTAGATGAGTGGGTTGGCTGGTAGGTGAGTGAGTTGGCGGGTAGGTGAGTGGGTTGGCGGGTAGGTGAGTGGGTTGGCGGGTAGGTGAGTGGGTTGGCGGGTAGGTGAGTGGGTTGCCGGGTAGATGAGTGGGTTGGCGGGTAGGTGAGTGGGTTGGCGGGTAGGTGAGTGGGTTGGCGGGTAGATGAGTGGGTTGGCGGGTAGGTGTTGGGTTGGTGGGTAGGTGAGTGGGTTGGCGAATAGGTGAGTGGGTTGGTGGGTGGGCGAGTGAGTGGGTGGCAGTGGGTGTAGTGGAGTTGTAGCCTCAGTAGTGGGTGAGTGACTGGGTGAGTATGTGGGTGGATGAGTTCGTGGCAGGAGAGTTTTTGGATGCGATAGTGAGTTAGTGCATGAGTGGGTGAGGGGATGGGTGAGTTAGTGGTTGGATGATACGGTGAGTTTGTGAGTGCGTGGGTAGGTATTTGAGTGAGTGGATTGTTGAGTGAGTGGATGGGATGTTGAGTGAGTGAGTGGGTGGTTGGGTTGGTTCGTGACTTTGTGGGTGGGTGAGAAGGTGAGTTCGTGGGTGAGAGAGTGAACGAATGCCTGTTAATACGTGGGTGGATGAGTAGGTGGGTGTGGGGGTTGGTGAGTGAGTGGGTGAGTTAGAGATTGAGTGGGTGGTTGTGTGACGGAGTGGGTGGTTGTGTGATTGAGTGGGTGAGTGGACGGGTGAGTGTGTGGATATTTGTGGTTGATTAAGTCGGTGGCTGATGCGAGCAGTGTGGGAGCTTGAAGGGAGTGAGTGGTTAGGTGAGTGAGGGGTGGGTGAATGAGTTAGTAGGAGCGCTAGTGGGTGGGTGACTGATTAAGTGAGTGAGTTGTGTGGCTGAGTGAGTGACTGGATGGGTGGATGACTGGGTGAGTGAGTGGGAGAGTGATTGAGTAAGTGAGTCAAGCGGGTGGGTGGGTGGGTGAGAAATTGAGTCAGTTGGTGGGAGAATGGGTGAGTAGTTACATGTGTAGTGCGTCGTGGGTGAGTAGGTCAGTGCCTGGGTGAGTTTCTGAATAATGGGTGGGTTCGTGAGTTGATGGGTTGGGTCAGTGATGTGGTGCGTGGGTGATTGAGTGGATGGATGAGTGAGTGAGTGGGTCAGTGCATTGGTAAGTGTGAGGGTGTTTGAGTTAGTGGGTGGGTGATTGGATGAGTGTGCAATGTTGAAGGGGTGAGTGGGGATGGGTAATTGAATGGCTGGATGAGAGGGTGGGTTGGTGAGTGGGTGGGTGAATGTGGGGGGTTGAGTGGGTGAGTGTGTGGATGAGTGAGGGTTTGGGTGAGTGAGGGGTTTGGTGAGTGAAGGGGTCGGTCAGTTTGTGGGTTAGTGAATGGATGGAATGGCTGGGTGAGTGAATGGGTGGTTGACCGAGTGAGTGAGTGAGTGGATGGGTGGATGAGTGAGTGGGTGGGCAAGCGGGTGAGTTGTTGCATGGGTAATGGGTGAGTGGCTGGTGAGTAGGTGTATGTGGTTGACTTAGTGGGAGGGTGGGTGAGTGGATGAGTGTGGGAGGTTGAGGGTGTGAGTGAATGGGTGAGTCAGTGGCTGAATGAGAGGATGGATGGATTGGTGAATGAGTGTGTGAGTGTGGTATGTTGAGTGGATGAGTTAATGTGTCGGTGTGTAGCTGAATGAGTGGGTGGGTGAGTGAGTGGGTGGCTTATTGAGTTAGTGGGGTGAGTGAGTGAGTGGGGGTGAATAGGTGGGTGGCTGAGTGGATGGTTGGTTGAAGTGAATGAGTGTTTGGGTTGGTTAGGGAGTTTGTGGCTGGGTCAGTTGGTGAGTTATTGGGTGGGTGGGTTGGTGATTGAATCTGTGGGTGAGTGAGTGGGAGGGTGAGTGAGTGGGTGGGTGAGTGAGTCTGTGCATAAGTGTGTGGGTGGGTGAGTGGGTGGGTGGGTGAGTGAGCTCGTGGGTACAAGATTGAGTGGGTTGCTTGATGAGTGCGTCAGGATGGGTGAGTTTGTGGGTGGGTGGGCGGGTTAGAGATTGAGTAAGTGGGTAAGCTAGTGGGTGGGTTAGAGATTGAGTGGGTGAGCGGAGGGGTGAGTGAATGAGTGAGTGATTTGTGGGTGTGGTTGGATGACAGGATGGGTTTGTGATTGGGCGGGTGCAATGGCAGAGCCAGGATTTTCAGGTAGGGGGAAACCCCTCCAGCAATGAAAAATCATAGGAGTTGTTAGTAAGGAAGAACTTGTCCCTTGCTTTTTATTCGACGCGTGTCCAGCGATGGCGCAGCCATCGATCGAGGGTCGGATTCGAACGTGTTGTGTGATCGGCATCGCGCTCACTAAAGGTGAATGCCTTGAGGGAAGTTGTGTACTATACGCAACTTCGCACAATTCTGTGAGTCACTTATAACTGCTTTGCCTTTTACTTATTGCCAATTATGGACTCAGACTATTATCCTATCATATCTCATAGAGTTCCTGGCACGTAATAATATGCTACACAGTGGCAGTAGGGGTCGCAAAATGCCGATTTATTACTAATAAACCCCAATGATCCGATCGAAATTAGGGATTTTGGTCGTATCATTGGGGGGGCCACGTGCCATCACACCCCCCCCCCCCCCACTGGTGGAATGGATGGGTGGGTGAGTGTGGGAGGTTGAGTCGGTGAGTTTATGCGTGAGTGTGGCTGAATGAGTGGGTGGGTATGTGAGTGAGTTGTTGGGTGGGTTAGTGGGTGCGTGAATTGGTTGGTGGGTGTGTGAGTGGGTTTGTGGATGGGTTAGTGGGTTTGTGGATGGGTTAGTGGGTTGGCGGGAAGGGGAGTGGATTGGCGGGTGGGTGAGGGGGTTGGCGGGTGGGTTAGTGGGTTGGCAGGGAGTGGATTTGGGGGTAGGTGAGTGGGTTGAGGGGTAGGTGAGTGGGTTGGCGGGTAGGGGAGTGGGTTGGCGGGTAGGTGAGTGGGTTGGCGGGTAGGTGAGTGGGTTGGCGGGTAGGTGAGTGGGTTGGCGGGTAGGTGAGTGGGTTGGCGGGTAGGTGAGTGGGTTGGCGGGTAGGTGAGTGGGTTTGTGGGTGGGTCAGGAGTGACTAGGTGGGTGGGGGAGTAGTGGAGTGGTAGCCTGGGTAATGGGTAAGTGGGTGGGTTGTTCACTGGGTGACTACGTGCGTGGGTTCGTTAGTGACAGGCGACTTAGTGGATGCGATAGTGAAGATGCGATAGTGAGTCAGAGTGGATGGGTTGTTGATTGAGTGGGGTGAATGAGTGAGTGGGTGAGTTAGTGAGTGGATTGGTGAGTGGGTGGGTGAGTGCACGAGTGAGTGGATGGGTTAGAGATTGAGTGAGTGGTTGAGTGGATTGGTGATTCAGTGGGTGAGTTAGTGGGTGTTTGAGTTAAGTTGTGTGTTAGTCTGTGGGTGATGGAGTCGGTGACTGGGTGAGTCTGTGCTGGTGGCTCGGTGGATGGTTGAGTTCATGGATGGGTTTTTGAGTGAGTGGATGGGTTGTTGAGTGAGTTGATGGGTGAGTGAGTGGGTGAAACGGTGCGTGGGTAGGTTAGTGAGTGAGTGGATGGGTGGGTGATTGATTGGGTGAGTGTGTTGGCAAGTGAGAGGGTGAGTGGGTGAGTGAGTGGGTGGTTAATCGGTTGGTGGGTGCGTGAAGGAGTGGTTGGGATGAGTGAGTTAGTGAGTGGATACGTCAGTGAGTGAATGGGTGGGTGAGTGGGTGATAGGTTGCGTTGGTAGTAGGCGAGTGGGTGGTGAGTGGGTTGGTTCTTGAGTGAGTAGGTGGTTTGTTAAGTGAATGAGTGGGTGGTTGGGTTGGTTAGTGAGTTTGTGGGTGAGTTGGTGGGTGGGTGAGTTAGTGGTTGAGTTAGTGAATGAATGCCTGTGTTAATAAGTGGGTGAGTGGGTGTGGGGTTGGTGGATGAGTGGGTTGGTGAGTGAGTTAGTGAGTGGATGGGTGGGTGAGTGAGTGGGTGATTGAGTGGATGGGTGGATGACTGGGTAAATGATTGGGTAAGTTACGAGGGTGAGTAAGTGAGTTACAGGGTGAGTGTGTCGGTGGGTGATTGGGTGGGTGGGTGAGTGGGTGTGATCATCGCCATGCTCTCCATGGAGCTCTCTGTAGTGAGGGGCAGCTCACAGGGACAGCTGTTGCAGGGATTCACAACAGCTGCTTCTCCTCCTCCAGTTCTGAACCAGCTGACCAGGGTTGCCAGACGAGGCCAAGCAGCTCCTCGAGTTGTTCCACAGCTTCCGTGAGGCTGCTGTGCCGCGTGAGATTGCTGTGCCGCGTGGGTCGACGTGACATCACCGTCACTCTAGGGGGATCTTTGTATGAGTGATGGGGCAGTCGTAGAGAAAGTGGAGAAGTTTCCGTACTTATGCAGTCAGCAGAGGTCTCACGCCGAATCAGCTGAGTAGCATTATTTGTTCGTCGTGTGAACCAAAATTGAGGTGATTAATTTTGAGTTAAAACAATGATGACATTACACTGGCTATGAATATGACTATATAAAAGGTTAGGATCTTGTGTCGGATGCATATTTGCTGGACTTTATACAGTGGCTTGGGCCAAGAAACTGGCATTCAGAGGCAAACCTGTCATGGTGGGGATTTGTTTCCAGAAACACACTCAGCCACCTTTGTCTCTCCAGTGGTGATGTTTACCAACCACACCTGATTCTAATTTAAGGTTAAGTCGACTTAGGGGAGGCATAGGGTCGATTAGAATATAATTCATCACTGATTTTGGTCACAACCGGGAATTGTATCTCGTAAGACTGCGATCAAGAATACTTGAAATAGTGTCGGGGCCAGAGGACATCCCCATCACACCCCACAGTAAACATGAGGAAATGGCTCTGACACCCGGCCATGCAGCGTTACGTGGGCCTGCCCACCATCATGGTCTTTAATGGTCGTGAACAGAGTCGGGGACCCTAAATAACACGAAGAATAATCCAAGACCATAGCCTCTTAATGGTAATGCAGGCCTCCAGCAGGTGAAGAGAGCTTCCTGATGCGTTTGTGCGTTTTTCACCGTTGCGGTGCCCCGCCGTGGCATTTTGGTGATGCTTTTGTTTTCCATTTGTGGAGGCAGTTGTTCGTGCCATGGCCAGGTTGGATCCGGTGTACGGTGGCCCCCCACTGCTTGCGGTGGTGGGGGGCCAGCGAGCTTCTTGATGGTTTGATCTACGATGAGGCACTTCTTGGGGATGTTTGAGTTCTCCCAATTGTTTATCCACTCATTCGTACCGGTTGTGTGGACAGAAGCCGGAGGGATTTAAGAAAAGTCCACATTGATTAAAATGGCCACGATAAATCGAACCGGCGACTTCTATATTGTGTACCAACCATTACATCATGGCAACATCCTGTGATGTCACGTTTATAAGGGTGGGGGGAAATAACAACCAGGGTACTAGGTGTTAGTGTGTTTGAGGACGCAAGTTTCAAATACAATTATTTTTTATCTTGTCCTCTTCCCCCCAACTGGGGTTAAAACAATCAACAATTGAGGAAAGGGTTGGTGGGACGTGTGCAGAGATCGCCAGTAATCCCAGGTGGACTCCCGCTCGCTGCACAAACGCCTCCTGTGGAATCCATCCAGCAGTTTGTCGACGGAAACGATGATGGTAGGCGACCATGGTTTTTGGAGATCGTAGCCGGGGCCGGAGCGGCAACAGTGATGAAGGAAGGGGGGGGAGCGAGTGGCGGGGGCAGAACGGAAGGGGAGATGAGCGGTATCATTGGTGACGCGCGAACGCGCCCCAAACCGTTTGCGATCAGTCATGTCCATGGGTGGGACGGTGCTCGCGTCCACTTCCATGAAGGTGTCCTGCAGACACCTGAGAGTGGGCGCACACATGCACAAGAGAGAAGCCAATGTAACAATCCAGTTTGTCAACCAGGTATCTAGGCCCAGCCTGGATGCCCACGGCAGCCTCAGTGGGCGACGCCTGCCCCAAGTGGGCCACGCAGGCCCCTTAAACTGTGCCACTTGGCCCACTTTCCTATGGGAGCTGCTCGCTTTGATGTTGGCCGACCTTGGAAACGGTCGTGATGTCACGGAGTCAATGCAAAAGAGAGGCAATCGTCAAGTTAGTGCTGATTAAGGTGAAGTTTATGGCAATAAATGTAAAAAAAACAGATTCCAGCTGGGTATATGTGTAAGTCATCTCAACCACGTTAATAATAATTGAAAAATAAATATCGCTTTCATCTGGCTGTGGGCAAAAGGGAGGGTGGGAAGTGGTCGGAGTAATGAAAGGATTTGTGGCCATAGAGCCACAAGGCCCTCAATGTTTGAAGAATAATTGTTGCTCGTTATTGCAACGAAGCATAAAAGCGTATTGCGGAAAGTGTCGCGCATGTGTCTGTAGCGCGGTGCCCCCACATGTTCTCATTCACCTCAGCGACCATATCACAGTTCATGGTATTTGAGTGGTTTGTTTTTTTTCTATTGCATTATCTTGCTGGTATCCATGAATGAACAAGACGAATCTATGAACGCATATTTGTGCCTTTAGGAATAATAATGGTTTGAGTGTCTTTCCATATGAACAGCGTTGCATAATAATCAATCGTCCTACTGTTAACAACGTGACAAGAATCTGCATTAAGGGTCGCATATGATCAATGACCGAATGCCGTGTTGTGTAACAATTTAAATACGAATTACATATTATAAGGTTAAGGTTTTGATAGAATAGTTTGCATGTTTTAATCTCTCTCAACAACAACATTGCGTTACGCGTCGGGAATTAACCACAGGTGCCGTTATCGAAGTGAAACAACGCAATCGTGATGTGTACCATGTTAATGTTGTGTTGAAATTCCGAAGTTGAGAGTTCTCATATTATCCAAAAATTTAAGTTTAGCTAGAAATAAAATTGATTAAAGCAGAAGAGTTGTGTGTGATTCTTTCCGTGATTCTGCGTAGAATTGTTCTGTGAATGAGATCTGAATCTCGGTTACCTATCATAAGCACACTAATCACTAATCCAGCACATAATCAATAAGCGTTAAATCGAAGATAATTGTATCCTTATTGAAAATACGGAATTAAATAGCAAGTCGAGTCGACTCTCTCTCATTCACGCTCACAATACCTGCACAACTGCATACGATTAATTGCGTTGTTCCAATTAATAACCAACCTTCGTCACCGAGGCTGGACCTAATTATCATAACGACCTGCATCATAACCATGCCCACTCGCATAAATTAATACGATTATATCTCGAATTAGCATAGTTTATGCACAATTACACCAATTAATTCAGATAAATTATTTAAATTTTAAATTTAATCAAATTTTCATTATTTTCATCAAATTTTCATAACCTACATATACAACAACCTTTGAGCACCCATATCTCACAGAGCGGGTCCTAACCTATAACAGCTGGCAGTTCACCAGCATTGCTTCAAGTGAGCTGGAGCATGCTGATGAATATAAAAACCGGACCAGAGTTTGGTTTATGTACAACCAATACTGCTGAAATTATGCACTCCCAGAAGGAAAGCCGTGTGGCTAATGGGATGTGTACAAATACTTGTATTTTTTAAGTGGAAAGACAGATATGTGAAGGAGGGGAATCATCGTTTGCGTGTTAATTTTGTTACTCATATCCACGATGTAAGCCAATTATTATATTGAAACTTCGCAGAGCTTTCATGAGTAAGAAAGTTGTACCAACAATTATTATCGGTTCTATTGCGATCGAGGGCTGCACGTTTCAACGGGCACACATGTGTCATGCTGCGATGGTGACGGTGCTCCCGGTTTTTTAAGATTGGGAGGAAGTGAGGGCTTCACCTTTCTGGCAAATTGCCCGATGATGCTGGATGTAATTACCAGCGAAACGTCGTACTCAAAAATTGTAAATGTTGTGGATTCACTCTTCAACACACCGGTGGGCTGAAGGAGTGATCTATTTCTCTTTTGTCAATGTGACACTTTTTTACTGATTGGCCGTGTCGGGTAGTGGAGGGTTACGACACATTTATGAATAATGCGATCTAACCCAAAAACGTTTATTTTGAATAATATTGGTCGTGAAAGCCTACGGCCTTTCTGGCCGTGATTTTTTTTTCAGCAGCATTGGTTCAACACGAGCAAACGTCAGAATGGTTTTCAGCTCTGCAAAGCTCATGATGACTTTTTGTGAAGTATTCCACAGTTTTGCAGAGAACTAGGACCTGTAACTAACAGAGAGCATCCTTGCCTGCAAATATCTGGCAGTTCACCAGCGTCGGTTTGAGACACTGAATGCTCAAACGAACGCAAATGTGGTAATGATTATTTTGTGTTATCTCCATATATATAAAAGTTGTGAATATGTGTGTCTGTTCAAAATGTTTAGCGTACTTCCCGACATGCAACACACTTGAAATTTACCACGTGGGTACTTTCCAGACTCTACACCATGCAAAAGTTATGAAAATAAACTTTTTTGTGTGTGGGGGGGGAGCTCAATAATGCATTTATTTTTTGTACGGCAAGTGAGCTGTGACGTCAAATCTGTCACGTGACCCGCACATGTGGAAGCGTAACGCATTGTGTAGTGGTTAGCGCGCTGCGCTGCGAATCCGGCAACCCGAGTTCGATTCCCGCTCACGGCCACTACCAGTGACGATTATTTTAACCGGTCCTGGGCCTCCCCTACGTCGACTCAGCCTCAAAACGAGTAACTGCTGTGGTGTGTAAACATCGCCACTGGGGAGACAAAGGCGGCCGGGCGTGGTGGATCCAAGTCCCAGGAGAAGCTGGGTAGTACAGCTAGTGTATTATATGCGCGAGTACTAAAGCTGGAACGATTCGATTACCAAGTCGATTATAACCGATTCCTTGTGTATGGTCAATTACTCAGACCCCTTTAAAAATGACAGCCATCCCCACATCTTACTTCCTGTGACGCGGCTGATGTGATCAAGTCCCTCCCATCAGGTGGGACAACCACAGCAAGAAAAAACTGCTGAAGTAGGCGAGAGATCTGCCGTGGCACGAGGTTATATAGGCCTCGGCAGTAGGGGGGAGAGAGAAAGGGGGGGGCAGAAAGTGGACCCCGCAGCAGCACCCGGGTCACTGGAGTAAAGTGGGCCACCACTCATTGATCCGTACATTTAACTCGATGAGTCGATTCGATTCCGTGCCCCGTTGGGTCCTCCCCCCTTTTGTGCATTTGGGTGTGCTGGGTTTCAACATAATTCCCGATCCATTGTGAATCTTCCCTCCCCCCATTTCAGCACTCCGATCTACATCCGACAGGAGATGATAAACCGCAGGGAGGGGGAGTAAAACCTAATCGCCAGGTAATTGGAAAAGTCGCCCATTGTCTCGCGGATGTGCATGATTGATGGATGGGGCAGAGGAACGTGCTACAGGGACACGCCCTGAGGAATGCAGGCATCGGCCTTTGGATGAAAAACAATTTTTCAGTAATTCAGTGGGCAGTGCTCTCACTGGCAGCTCATTCTCAATTAATGTGGGTGATTCACCACGTGTTTGTGCCACATTTTGTATCTGAGTTGAGTCCATTTTTGTTTCCTTTCCTGTTTCTCTACTCCCTCCTGGTATAGCCGGGTGGGGGTATCGAAGGGGGAATGGGCAGATTGTGTTTAACCTTGAGTTTGTCGTGGCATGGGGTGCTGGTATGATTCCGCTCTTGGCTTCCACACCCTGAAATTCCAATAATTACCTGTCTTTGTGCGCTGTGGTTGCCTCGGATTGGTGTGCCACTCTCTCGCTGGATTGTTACCTTGCCATCTCTGCGTGTAATTATGTTGGTAGTTCTTGGGTGCTTGCTCCTCTCTGAAAAAAAATTCCGCAGACTACCTACTGGATCTCCTCTCTGTTTCAAAGAACAAATTTGACCTCAGGTCTTCGCTCATTTACCAGCTTCACATTCCCTATTGCCGTACAAAAACTGGGGGAAGGGCCTTTGCTATTGATGCCCCCAGGGTCTGGAATGCTATTGCCAATAAACTGCAACTTGAATCACTATCTATGAGATCTTCACTCAAAACTGCTCTGGAGGAGTTGTACAACCCTAGCTGCCACTGCTATTCAGTGGCCTAAAATATGGCTCTAGATTTTGGTGTTATAATTTATTTATGTAGTTTATTGTTAAAAATTCGGTCACAGTCCCTATGATCACTGTTACATTGGATTTATGGCTTTTATTTTGGTGATTTCGAAAAGTGTTTTTTTGTTTTGGCCATGTTTTTGTTTATTGTAGTACGGAGTTAGACTGATGGTTTTAATCTTAGTTGTCTTGTGGTTGTTGTTGTTATTTGACTTGCATCCCACTGGGATTTTTGCACACAGCGTTGGTGTACGGTGCTATTTCAGGAATATTTTGATATTTTTTTCCTGTATTTTCTGTTTGCACAATCACATAATCACTTTAAGATGTTTTCTTGTTCATGTTTTTTGTTTGTTGCGGTTGCACCCGATTCAAGAGCGAATGGCTCACAGGGCTATACCAAATAAATGAACTATGAACTAACTAACTAACTCTGTATTGTGGGGCTTGGTGTGAGGTGCTGTAGCTGCTCACGTGATTTTTACTTCCCTCTAGATGGCGGGGTGCATTATCTCTCTCCCTGTGTTTTGTCCGAATTATGGCTCCTAATTCTATATAGCCATGCCGTGTGAACCCTATTCTGTATGTGGTGTAAGGAGGCCGTCTCTGGGTCCAAAACCATACCCACAATTTCTGTAATCTCTAGACTCAAGGATTAAAAAAACAATCTTGAACATTTTGTCACCTTCGTGGTATTGATCAACATCACCTGCGTAATACACTCCTCGTTTACGCACTGGGTCATACATTTGGCAGCATTAAACCCCTCAGTGTTGAATATTCTCCAAACTTCGTAATCACTGTTAGGCTGAGTTGTTTGAAATAATTCCTAACCTTGTATGGTAGCGACTTTACCCATGGTATAGAATATTCATGTAACCTTAATTCAGCACTTGTTTTCTCGTCCAACTTCCTCAGACCTCTGATCATTGCCTCCACTTCGACTGTTGTGATATGAGTGTATGTCTCTGTTCCTATTGTGTGGATCAAAATAGGGGATTCTGACGAGAGCTTTCTCCGTCAATTTAAGAGTCTTACTACTGAATGAGTATTCGGAAAGTTGGTCGTTGTGAGAGGAGTCAGTGTCAGATGAGCTATCACTCAAACTTTGCCGCTGCTTAACATAACTTCTGTAATGTATTTTGCGTCTGTGTTGTGGGTATGAACGTAGAGCGAGACTTCTCTTGGAGGCAATGCGTTTATTACAATAAACGATAACAACACCAATAGCCGTAACACGACTGGTGTCTGTTAAAAACACTGCTGCAGTCAATCACAGTTGGTTTTGAGTGATTACATTGGGGTGGGGGGGGAGGGATGGCAAGTGATGGGTGATGGGAGGAGACCAGGGACGCAACGTGACCGTCCATGTACGAGGATAAGAGTTTCCATCTGTGACGTACACAACCTGGGGACACATCATGGGAAGAAGGATCTCTCAAAACCCGAAGAGGGGAGAACTACATGGAAACGCATTGTCTTGATTTGCTGCAGAAATATTTTTCAGAGCGTCAGTGTTTGGCACTACATGTAGGGCAGTTCCACATATTAGGAAAACATCACAATTTCAGCATCATCTTAATTTTATATATTTATATGGGATATAATATAGAAGGTAATTATTGCTTTAGAAATGACATTATTCACACAGATGATTTCTATCTGAATCTCTTGGTTGAAATACTTTGCCCAAGGTAAGATAACTGTGCGATTATGGTAATGAGTATCCACGTCCGTCTGAGACCGTGGAACTGCCCTCCAGCACTGCCGCTCACATCAGGGGACGTAGGAACGACTATGGTTGCTGGCTTCACCGTGGCCAACTAGTTTATTGATGGGCATCTCCTCCTTGCCATCCTCCTAAATTTCCACCACCATCACCACCTCCACAACCTTGTGCTTGTCGCCCCCAACTCAAGCTCAGTGCAAACCCCTTGGAGGGCTGGCATTACCCAAGGGACACAGAACTCTGCCTCACATTTGGTTTCTAGAAGCTCCGTAAACAGCCACACTGGATGTAGACAGCCCTTAGCGTTATAAATGTGAGCCACTCGCATGTCCCAAACACTCAAAAGAATTGAGACGAGGCGATAGTATTAGATACAAATATTTATTATTAAAACGCGACGCCTTGTAAGGAAGGGGAGGTGCTGGTGGGGTTGGGTGGTGCTGGAAGTGTGGGGGGCTGTGAGATGCTCAGAGGGTGTTCGAGGCCTGGGGGGGCAGGTCTTGGGAGGCTTCTTGAATGCCGGGCTCCAGTGAGCAGCCAGAGATGTCCTCTTCCTCCTCAACCGTGACAAGCTGTGGACATACTGACCCATTAGACACTACACACAACTCAGTACTTCTACCAACTCAACTGGGATTACACACAACAATCAGCACCCCCTACTGGCAGACAAATGCCAATTGCACACCAGGTGCTGAGTCACCTTGTGCCCACAGGGACATCTGTCATTGGGGGTGCCCTTTCACACATGTTGAGATGAGATGTGATGTAAAGCGCTCTGAGATGCCCCGGTGTACAGAAAGGTGCTAAATCATTCTCATCGTTATCACTGTGTCCAGCAATAATGAAATTGTCTATAGATATATAATCTGTATTTGTAAACGGGGACCATGACGGCTTAACGTGATGGTTAGACCAGCTCATCATTATCATAATACACTGAATCGTGTGTGCATGAATCTATTATTTACGTTAAACGCAAATTATATACGTGTGTGTGTGTGTGCGATGCGCGAGTCTTGTACACTCACCTCCACCTCGCTCTGCAGACGCTGCTGCTCCGAGTGTTCACTCTGCTCGTTGTCGCGGTAGGGCGCCAGCTCAGCGTGCAGCTCCGCCACTACACGTTGATACCACTGAATCTCTGCCTGCAGAGATTCCAGTTGCCAGTTCCTGTCAATGAGCTGCGTGGGCCACGGGCAAATGGCGGCAGAGGGACACAGGAAAGCATTTTAACGACTGCGTGAGGTTATTGCAGAACATACAGGTATAATAACACACACACAACCAGGATCTTCATTTATAATTGAGTAATGTAATGAGCTACGAAGCTCTTTTACACAGATGTCCATACACCACCTTTGACCAAATAAACCGAAATGCATCCAATCATCTCAGATCTTGGAAGAAAAGCATGGTTGAACCTCAAGTGCTTGGATGGGCAACCACCATCAATACAAACCAAGATAACACCTATAAAAGCATGATGAAGACCGCTTGTGTTGCAATCGAAACGTCGTGGGTTTTTTTATATTATTAAAAAAAGTACGTGACTTTACCGAAAGAATCAAGAATATGAATTCCTGCAGTCACGAAAGTTTTATGTTAAACATTTTTTAGGAATTAATTAACCCAAAATCTCGATTAAAATAATAGATTAAGATTGCTTCCCAACCAAAAAGAGGGAGGGGATGGAGATGCATGTAGCAGAGGGGAGCAGATGGTCTAGTAGTCGTAGGTACTTCTACTAGAGGTGGGATGGTGGATCGTAACGTGGTACAGTCCCTAAACAGAGAATGCTCAGTAACCTAGTGCGCATCCATTCTGTACAACCATCAGTGTGAAAAATAAGTGTATACATACAGTCCTCGACTTAGGAACACCATACTTACAGAGACCCGACTTACGGATACCCGACTTCCGAATCTGTTTCTATGAAATGTATCAATTTTTGGATACCATTGACTTTAAAACGCGAACTTGCACTTCCAAACTGAACCACAGAACTATTTTGTTCAGTGCTGTGATCCTCCACGAGATGTCATGAGTCAGCCTCGTGCACGCGCACATGTGCGTATATGTGAAAGTGATTGTGTGGGGAGCGGTAGTGTTACAGTTCACGCGCTGCGCTACAAACCCACCGACCCAAGTTCAATTCCAACTCACGGCCAACACCAGTGACGATTATCTGAACCATTCCTGGGCCTCCCGTAGGTCAACTCGGCATCAAATGAGCACCTAGCGCGCTGTATAAACATCACCACTCGGGACACAAATGCAGCTGGGTGTGGTGCTGGCACACAACCCCTCGCATGCCGTGCTGGCTTTCATAGGCTATCGCTAACAGCACGTGCCCCAACAGCCTATTAAAGCTACACGGTGGATCTTTGTGCGGATCGGAAGTGTAGCGGTGAGCACGCTTGTGATTTGAAAGCGGTGAGTGAAAATAAACAATATTTTTACAACATTTTATGTATTACTTACGATACACTATAATTTTAGTGTTAATGCAAATGTACATGATTTCTTATTTACGAGTTTAACAATGCTTGACTCTTTTGTTGAACCTTAACACATTTTATAACACTGACAATATGGGAATTTAAATATCGCACATTATTGTATTCCGACTTACGAACCGTTCCGACTTATGAATGGGCCTCAGGAACTAAATGCGTTCGTAAGTCGAGGACTGCCATATTATTGATACATTTGTCTATTATACTATGTGTATTATTAGTTGTTTATCATGTAAAATTAGTTTACACTTGAAAAATATTCACCATAAATCCGGTATGTGGGGAAAAAATATTGATAGAGTATGTGTAGTGGCATAGCGCTGGCTGCTGGTAAAAAAGGGTAACTGCGGTGTATGGTAGTACCCACGTCAGCAGGCCACGATAGACACGAGAGGGGGACATCTAGGGGAAAGGTCACAGAGGGGGGGCCATCGGGAACCCGCTAGTAGGTTCCAGAGAGGGGGCGTGGCCGTGGCGGAGCGAGGCCACGCTGAGAGTATAAGAAGGGCCCCTGTGAGGGACCTTGTGGCTGTTGCTGGAAGTGGGATCCTCGTCGTGCTGTTCGTATATATAAGATAGTCGTCGTCACCATCTCGTCATCGTCGTTGTCATCTCGTCGCTGTCGTCTTGTCGCCATCGTCGCTGCCGTCTTCACTCGATATTACGCTGCTAGATAGGTGTTCGCTGTCTCCGTTCAGTGCTGTCAGTGTTAGATGGTTAGTGTTTTGTATAGGCAAGCAACGGTAATAGTGTGTACCCACGTAGGGTGTCTGTATTATCCCAATGGTGCTCGTTAAATAAAAGAAGCGCCTAAAAGTCTTACTGTCTCTGAGTTAGTCACTACACATGTACACATGAAAGTGACTACTGTAGTCAGAGATGCAAACGCTTGGGCGTCATCTGGTGCCTTACTGTCGCCATCCAGCGTAAACTATTTGGGTCTTTATAGTAAAGTTCGTAAATCTCAAGTACGCTATGGCAAGGTACCACAGTACATAACATGTGATTGGCTATCAATGACTTGAGTACGTTAATAGTGAAAGTACGTACAACGGGAGGGCGTAAATAATGGTATTACTGTATATATCTGCGTTTGTGCCATGCCGGACTTCATAGGTGCTCGCTAACAGCACTTGCTCACCTTCGCCTCACTCTGCTGGTGCAGCACTTGCAGATCCTGGAGCTGACAGTGAATGCTCTGCAGGTTTTCTTGGCATGGCGCCAGCTCAGCGTGCAGCTCTGCCACCACACGCTGGTAACCCAAAATCCCCACCTGCAGGGATCCCAGATGCTCATTCTTTTCGATGAGCTGCATGGGCCACGGACAAACGGCAGCAGAAGAACATGGCTAAGCATTTTAACGACTGCGTGCAGTTGTTAAAGAACATACAAATCCAACAAACACATACAGAACCAGTATCTTTATTTTAAATGAAGGAATCTGATAAGCTATGAAACTCTTTTTCACAGATGTCCATACACCACACCACCTATGACCAAATGACCTGGAATGCACCCAATATTATAAGATCTTGGAAGAAAAGCAGGGTTGAACTTTGATGGTACTTGGATGGGTGACCACCATCCATACAACCCAAGATAACACCTATAAAAGCCCAGATATATGGATTAATTAACCCAAAAGCTACTTTAAAATGTCCGATTATAATTGCTTCCCAACCAAAAATAGGGAGGGGATGGAGATGCACGTAGCAGAGGGAAGCAGATGTTCTAGTAGTAGTAGGTACTTTTACTAGAGGTGGGATGGTGGATTGTAATGTGGTACAGTCCCTAAACAGAGGATGCTCAGTAACCCAGTGCGCATATACACATCTGTGTGAAAAATAAGTGTATATATAGGCAGTCCTCAACTTACAAACACCTGCACTTACGAACCTGCTTCCATCAAATATATATTTCATAACATTGACTTTAAACGCGAACTCGCACTTGAAAATTGAACCGCGTCACTATTTTGTTCAGTGGAGCAATCCTCCGCGACATGTAATAATTCAGGATGGCGCTTGGAGCAAGTGTTTGCCTATAAGTGTGTGTGTGTGTGCACGCGCACGTGTCTATGTGTATGAAAGTGAATGTGTGGGGAGCGGTAGTGTAGCGATTAGCCTTCGAAAGCGGCGACCCGAGTTCGATTCCCGTTCATGGCCAACACCAGTGACGATTATGTGAACCGGTCCTGGGCGTCCCCTAGATCGACCCAGCCTCAAATGAGTACCTGGTGCGATGTGTAAACACCACCACTGGAGAGACAAAGGCAGCGAGGCATGGTGCTGGCCAATCACCCCCTTGTGTGCCATGCCGGCCTTCATAGGTGCTGCTCACTAACAGTACTTTCCCCAACAGTCTATTAAGGCTATACGGGGAGTCTTTGTCTGCGACGTGCGAATGCAGTGTACTCACCTCCGCCTCGCTCTGCTGGCGCAGCATGTCCAAATGCTGCAGCTGTGAGCGTCCGATCTGTGCGTTTTCGCGGTACTGCTCCAGCTCTGTGTGCAGCTCGGCCAGCATACGCTGATACCAAAGAATCCCCGCATGCAGGGATCCTAGCTCCTGGCTCCTCTCGAACAGCTGCTTGGGCCACAGGCAGAGGGACAGAGAAAAGCATTTTAACGACTGTGTGCGGTTATTGTAGAACATACAGATGCAACAACAGACACATTTAGAACCAGAATCTTTATTCATATTGGAGGAGTCTGATGAGCTGTGAAAATATTTTTCACAGATGTCCATACCCCATGTTTGACCAAATCACCCAGGATGCACCCAATCTTGTCAGACCATCATGCACACAACCCATGATTACGCCTATAAAAGCCCACATATATGGATTAAGTAACCCAAAATCTGCAGTAAAAGGTCAGATTAAAATCGCTTCCCAAACCAGGACAGGGAGGGCATGGACATGCACGTAGCAGAGGGGAGCAGATGGTCAGACCCTACACAGCCTGACGACTCAAGTGCTGTGTCACGGTCAGACCTGGGCCGTTCCGGGGCCAGGAGAGCCTGGGTTCTCAGCGGCCATGGGAACGAGGCTGGGAGCATTACCTGACGCAGAGTGTCCTCATTCTCAGCTTGGGACGTGGTCAGCTGATCCTGCAGCGCCGACAGTCCCTGTTGGGGGGTGGAGAGCTCCGGCTGGGCACTGGCGCGCTCCGCCTCACTCGCTGCGAGCTCCTCCTTGCTCGCCTTGAGCTCCTCCCTCAGCCGAGTGATTGTGTCCTCGTCCTCCTGAGCCTTAATACAGGCAACGTTCGTTTTACCATCGTAATCATCACCATCATCATCATGAACAGCCATGATCCGTCCACCGCTGAATGTGTTTTTGTGATACTGCTGGATGAAAGTTTCCCTGAGCCATACCGGTCATGGGAATTAATTGATCATACTTCATCACACTGGTCAGCACGAAGTGGTACACCCAAGACTGGGTCAGATTTCACTGGCCACCAATGCTAGCCATGGTTGGTAATCAAACTCGGACATCTTGGTTCAGAGTGCAGAAGGCTCATCACAGTAAATTAATACGTTGTATATCATCATAAATATTTCGCCGCACAAGGGTCTCCTCCTCTTGTGAACGCTGCCACAAATGTCTTAAAACTCAAACTTTAATTATCTTTATTTTACCAGCTAAGGCCTACTGAACTATATAGCTCTTTTTCAGAAGCGACCTGCCCACAAATGAAAGTTCAACGAAGTGGCTTATCATGTGGAAATGTATTGCAGCTATAGAATCTAAACGCACGTTTCTAAATGTGGAGGAAGAACCGGAGGACCCGGAAAAAATCCACGTGACCACAGGGAGAACATGCAAACTCCAAATATACAGGTGTCGGGGTTGGGATCAAACCCACAACCTCCTGCATACAGGCGAGGTAGTTAACATCTCGCCACCGTGGCGCCCCTCTTCAGTGCCAATCGCGGCTTCACCACGCGTGCCCTTGCGAGCCGATACCTTCTTGGAGTTGCGCTCGAACTGCTTAAAAGCATCGGTGAGGGTGAGCCGGACCTCCTCCAGCCCTGTCGCCAGCTCGCAGGCCTCTTTCCGATGCGCGTCCTGCTGCTGCGCCTTCTCCATCCCAAGTGCCTGGACGTGCCCCTCCGACTCCTTCAGCTACAGGCACGCACACGTTCCACAATGCTGGATTCATGTCTGGGGAAGTATACTGAATATGGTGTGCAGAATGTGGAAATATTTTCTGGGTTGGAAAAGACCCAGCTGTAATTAAGCCCGGCTTGCAAACAGATAAATAATTACCACTTAAGTCATTTAAACTCTGTGGTGTGCATATAGCTGTGTGTCTGCAAGCCTATATTGTTTCTCTAACAAATGCAAGCCAATCACATTTTAGAAAAAGTCCTGTAAACTGCAGCTGACTTTATAATTAAATTGTATTTATTCTAACTGAAAGTATTAAAATGTGAGAAAATACATTCGCAACTCTGAATCATGACAAATTATGAGAGGGAGTGAATTAGTTAAAGGGCTAGTCAGGGATTGCCTTGTCTAGTGTAATTACCTCATCCAACATTCACCTATCTGCAGACAAAATTAAGAGCCATGAGGGGAGGACCGATCCTGTGGTCACAATTATACCTTTTGCCATATAGAAATGCATTATCATACTACATTCGAAAAAAAAACATTCTGGCTGTCTGCCTTCCTGGCTGCATCCATATTACTTATATAACCACTTCAGGTTTCAGCCACCTGTGATTAAGCCAGGTTCACATGTGCAGTGAGTTAATGATCTCAGCCTGATCATCAATGACTTCACAGAAAAGCCCATGAAAACAATGTCGGCTTTACACTAAATCGAGCTAAGTTCCAGCTCTGAAAACCAAAGATCAGACTGTTTTGTGATGAACATTACTCATTGCTCTCCATAGCAGGGCAGATATCAAAGTATTTCCTCCTATTGTGTGGGTACCAGAGGGCACTTAAATATTTCTCAGAAGTAGTTATGTGATTTATGCTTCTGCAAACCATTCTCTAACATGAAACTTGAATTTGGAGCTTTCGTGACTGCAGGAATTACTACGTGACTTTACCAAAAAAAACAAAGAATAATTCCTGCAGTCACGAAAGCTCCAAATTCAAGTTTCAACCACCTCTTCGGGGAGGTATGAAGTCTGTGTCTTTGTGTTCTCTGCTGGTGTGTCTACCTTTGTGTCTTGACTTAAGTTTGTGTCTCTGTGGTGTCTCTGCCTGTGTTTGTGCCTTGGTGTTACAGTCTCTGCCTGTGTTTGTGCCTTGGTGTTACAGTCTCTGCCTGTGTTTGTGCCTTGGTGTTACAGTCTCTGCCTGTGTTTGTGCCTTGGTGTTACAGTCTCCGCGCCGCACCTTGCTGCATGCTCCATGCTAATTTGTGTCCCATTGCATCTCAGCCCCACCTCTGTCTATTTAAAACCTTGACACAGATTACTGTGTGCTTGCCTCTCTCCATGTGTCTCTGTGCTAACTCTTTCTGCTTGGATGTCTATATATGTGTATGCGGTCTGTATATATAAATTTCACACTTAACTTGCAATTTAGCAATCTTTGAAATAGCGTAATCAACCAGACCATGCGTTAATTGTGTTTTGACCGACTGTCTGTGTTGCGTTATATGCTTTCCAAATTTTGCTAAACCTTGTTTGATTTAGTGTGCTCCCCCCGTCTATCTCTCTCTGTATCCCCTGTTGTATGTGTCTGTATATATATCTGCGGTTATGTGTCTCCTCTCTCTCGTAAATTTAGCTCTTCTGTACCTGATGATGATTGCTTGTGTTGCAATCGAAACGTCGTACGCTATTATGTAATTTTATTATTTCTTATTTCTACGTGACTTTACCTAAAAAAACATTCTCTAACATGCGATGGTGCACTGCTCAGGCGATGAGGACAGGCCTCATGCACACACATGGAGGTGGGGGGGCTGCCGCATAAGGCTCTGGTTACCTGGTGCTGCAGCCCGGAGATCTGGCCGTGCATGCACTCCATCTGGTGAGTGACTATGAGTGACTAATTGACTGTGAGAATGACTGAGTGACTATGAGTGACTGTGTGAGTGACTATGAGTGACTATGAGTGACTGTGTGAGTGACTGTGAGTGACTGTATGTGTGACTGTAATTGACTGTGAGTGACTATGAGTGACTGTGTGAGTGACTGTGTGAGTGAATGAGTGACTGTGTGAGTGACTGAGTGACTAATTGACTGTGAATGACTGTGAATGACTATGAGTGACTGTGTGAGTGACTATGAGTGACTTGTGTGAGCGACCCACCCACTCAATCACCCACTCAATCACCCACTTACTCACCCACTCACTCACTCACCCACTCACTCACCCACTCACCCACTCACTCACACACTCACCCACTCACCCACTCACACACTCACCCACTCACTCACCCACTCACCCACTCACTCACTCACTCACCCACTCCCTCACCCACTTTACTCACCCACCCACTCACCCACTCACACACTCACTCACCAACTCACTTACGCACTCACTTACCCACTCACCCACTCACTCACCCACTCACCCATTCACTCACTCACCCACTCACCCACTCACTCACCCACTCACTCACCAATTCACCCACCCACTCACTCACCCACTCACCAACCCACCCACTCACTCACCCTATCACTCACTCACCCACTCACTCACTCACCATCTCACCCACCCACTGTAGCCTTAACAAACTGTTGTGGCAAGTGGTGTTAGACAGTAACTATGAAGGCCGGCACGGCACTCGTGTGGGTGGGTGGTCAGCACCACGCGTGGACACCTTCCTCACCCCTGTGAGTGACTGTGAGTGACTGTGTGAGTGACTGTGAGTGACTGTGAGTGACTGTGTGAGTGACTGTGTGTGTGACTGTGTGAGTGACTGTGTGAGCGACTGTGAGTGACTGTGTAAGTGACTGTGTGAGTGACTGTGTGAGTGACTGTGTGAGCGACTGTGAGTGACTGTGTGAGTGACTGTGTGAGTGACTGTGTGAGTGACTGTGAGTGACTGTGTGAGTGACTGAGTGACTGTGTGAGTGACTGTGTGAGTGACTGTGTGAGTGACTGTGTGAGTGACTATGAGTGACTGTGTGAGTGACTGTCTGAGTGACTGTGTAAGTGACTGTGTGAGTGACTGTGTGAGTGACTGTGAGTGACTGTGTGAGTGACTGTGTGAGTGACTGTGTGAGTGACTGTGTGAGTGACTATGAGTGACTATGAGTGACTGTGTGAGTGACTGTGTGAGTGACTGTGTGAGTGACTATGTGAGTGACTGTGAGTGACTGTGTGAGTGACTGTGAGTGACTGTGAGTGACTGTGTGAGTGACTGTGTGTGTGACTGTGTGAGTGACTGTGTGAGCGACTGTGAGCGACTGTGTAAGTGACTGTGTAAGTGACTGTGTGAGTGACTGTGTGAGTGACTGTGTGAGTGACTGTGAGTGACTGTGTGAGTGACTGAGTGACTGTGTGAGTGACTGTGTGAGTGACTGTGTGAGTGACTGTGTGAGTGACTATGAGTGACTGTGTGAGTGACTGTCTGAGTGACTGTGTAAGTGACTGTGTGAGTGACTGTGTGAGTGACTGTGAGTGACTGTGTGAGTGACTGTGTGAGTGACTGTGTGAGTGACTATGAGTGACTATGAGTGACTGTGTGAGTGACTGTGTGAGTGACTGTGTGAGTGACTATGTGAGTGACTGTGAGTGACTGTGTGAGTGACTGTGAGTGACTGTGTGAGTGACTGTGTGAGTGACTGTGAGTGACTGTGTAAGTGACTGTGTGAGTGACTGTGAGTGACTGTGTGAGTGACTGTAAGTGACTGTGTGAGTGACTGTGTGAGTGACTGTGAATGACTCTGAGTGACTGTGAGTGACTCTGAGTGACTATGAGTGACTGTGTGAGTGACTTTGAGTGACTGTGTGAGTGACTGAGTGACTCTGAGTGACTGTGTGAGTGGCTGTAATTGACTGGTGAGTGCCTATGAGTGACTAATTGACTGTGAGAATGACTGAGTGACTATGAGTGACTGTGTGAGTGACTATGAGTGACTGAGTGACTGTGTGAGTGACTGTGAGTGACTATGAGTGACTGTATGAGTGACTGTAATTGACTGTGTGAGTGACTATGACTGACTATGAGTGACTGTGAATGACTGTGTGAGTGAATGAGTGACTGTGTGAGTGACTGTGTGAGTGACTCTGAGTGACTCATGGTGATTGTGTGAGTGACTGTGAGTGAATGTGAGTGACTATGAGTGACTGTGTGAGTGGCTGTGTGAGTGACTGTGAGTGACTACGAGTGACTGTGTGAGTGACTGTGAGTGACTATGAGTGACTGAGTGACTCTGTGAGTGACTGTGTGAGTGACTGTGAGTGACTATGAGTGACTGTGTGAGTGACTATGAGTGACTTGTGTGAGTGACTGTGTGAGTGACTGTGAGTGAGTCTGAGTGAGTGACTCTGAGTGACTGTGTGAGTGATTATGAGTGACTGTGAGTGACTGTGTGAGTGACTATGAGTGACTGTGAGTGACTATGAGTGACTGTGTGAGTGACTGAGTGACTGTGTGAGTGACTGAGTGACTATGAGTGACTATTTGACTGTGTGAATGACTGTGAATGACTATGAGTGACTGTGTGAGTGACTGTGAGTAACTGTGATTGACTATGAGTGACTGTGTGAGTGACTGTGTGAGTGACTGTGAGTGACCATGAGTGACTGAGTGACTGTGTGAGTGACTGTGAGTAACTGTGATTGACTATGAGTGACTGTGTGAGTGACTGTGTGAGTGACTGTGAGTGACCATGAGTGACTGAGTGACTGTGTGAGTGACTGTGAGTGACTGTGAGTGACTGTGTGTGTGACTGTGTGAGTGACTGTGAATGACTCTGAGTGACTGTGAGTGACTGTGTGTGACTGTGTGAGTGACTGTGAATGACTCTGAGTGACTGTGAGTGACTGTGAGTGACTATGAGTGACTGTGTGAGTGACTTTGAGTGACTGTGAGTGACTCTGAGTGACTGTGTGAGTGACTGAGTCACTGTGTGAGTGACTGTGAGTGACTATGAGTGACTGTGAGTGACTGTGTGAGTGACTGTGAGTGACTCTGAGTGACTTTGTGAGTGACTGTGAGTGACTGTGAGTGACTATGAGTGACTGTGTGAGTGACTATGAGTGACTGTGTGAGTGACTGTGAGTGAATGTGAGTGACTGAGTGACTGTGTGAGTGACTATGAGTGACTGTATGTGTGACTGTAATTGACTGGGAGTGACTATGAGTGACTATGAGTGACTGTGTGAGTGACTATGAGTGACTTGTGTGAGCGACCCACCCACTCAATCACCCACTCAATCACCCACTTACTCACCCACTCACTCACTCACCCACTCACTCACCCACTCACCCACTCACCCACTCACTCACCCACTCACACACTCACCCACTCACACACTCACCCACTCACTCACCCACTCACCCATTCACTCACTCACCCACTCACTCACCCACTCACTCACCCACTCACTCACCAATTCACCCACCCACTCACCCACTCACTCACCCACTCACCACTCACTCACCTACTCACCCACTCACTCACCCATTCACTCACCCACTCACTCACTCACCCACTCACTCACCCACTCACTCACTCAACCACTCACTCACTCACCCACTCACTCACCCACTCACTCACCCTCACACTCACCCAATCACTCACCCACTCACTCACCCACTTACTCACCCACTCACTCACTCACTCACCCACTCATTCACCCACTCACACACTCACTCACCCACTTACTCACCCATCCACTCACTCACGCACTCACACACTCACTCACTCACCCACTCACTTACGCACTCACTTACCCACACCCACTCACTCACTCACCCATTCACTCACTCACCCACTCACCCACTCACTCACCCACTCACTCACCAATTCACCCACCCACTCACCCACTCACTCACCCACTCACCACTCACTCACCCACTCACTCACCCATTCACTCACCCACTCACTCACCCACTCACTCACTCACCCACACACTCACCCACACACTCACCCACTCACTCACCAACTCACTCACTCAGCCACTCACTCACTCACCCACTCACTCACCCACTCACTCACCCTCACACTCACCCACTCACCCACTCACTCACCCACTCACTCACCCTCACACTCACCCACTCACTCACCCACTCACCCACTCACTCACCCACTTACTCACCCACCCACTCACTCACCCACTTACTCACCCACTCACTCACTCACCCACTCACTCACCCACTCACCCACTCACACACTCACTCACCCACTCACTCACCCACTTACTCACCCACCCACTCACTCACCCACTCACTCACCCACTCACTTACGCACTCACTTACCCACTCACCCACTCACTCACTCACCCATTCACTCACTCACCCACTCACCCATTCACTCACCCACTCACTCACCCACTCACTCACCAATTCACCCACCCACTCACCCACTCACTCACCCACTCACCACTCACTCACCTACTCACCCACTCACTCACCCATTCACTCACCCACTCACTCACTCACCCACTCACTCACCCACTCACTCACTCAACCACTCACTCACTCACCCACTCACTCACCCACTCACTCACCCTCACACTCACCCAATCACTCACCCACTCACTCACCCACTTACTCACCCACTCACTCACTCACCCACTCATTCACCCACTCACACACTCACTCACCCACTCACTCACCCACTTACTCACCCACCCACTCACTCACCCACTCACACACTCACTCACTCACCCACTCACTTACGCACTCACTTACCCACACCCACTCACTCACTCACCCATTCACTCACTCACCCACTCACCCACTCACTCACCCACTCACTCACCAATTCACCCACCCACTCACCCACTCACTCACCCACTCACCACTCACTCACCCACTCACTCACCCATTCACTCACCCACTCACTCACTCACCCACACACTCACCCACACACTCACCCACTCACTCACCAACTCACTCACTCAGCCACTCACTCACTCACCCACTCACTCACTCACCCACTCACTCACCCACTCACTCACACTCACCCACTCACTCACCGACTCACTCACCCACTCACTCACCCTCACACTCACCCACTCACTCACCCACTCACTCACCCACTTACTCACCCACCCACTCACTCACCCACTTACTCACCCACTCACTCACTCACCCACTCACTCACCCACTCACCCACTCACACACTCACACACTCACTCACTCACCCATTCACTCACTCACCCACTCACCCACTCACTCACCCACTCACTCACCAATTCACCCACCCACTCACCCACTCACTCACCCACTCACCACTCACTCACCCACTCACTCACCCATTCACTCACCCACTCACCCACCCACTCACCCACTCACTCACCCACTCACCACTCACTCACCCACTCACTCACCCATTCACTCACCCACTCACTCACCCACTCACTCACTCACCCACACACTCACCCACACACTCACCCACTCACTCACCAACTCACTCACTCAGCCACTCACTCACTCACCCACTCACTCACTCACCCACTCACTCACCCACTCACTCACACTCACCCACTCACTCACCCACTCACTCACCCACTCACTCACCCACTCACTCACCCTCACACTCACCCACTCACTCACCCACTCACTCACCCACTTACTCACCCACCCACTCACTCACCCACTTACTCACCCACTCACTCACTCACCCACTCACTCACCCACTCACCCACTCACACACTCACACACTCACTCACTCACCCACTCACTCACCCACTTACTCACCCACTCACTCACTCACCCACTCACTCACTCACCCACTCACTCACCCACTCACTCACACTCACCCACTCACTCACCCACTCACTCACCCACTCACTCACCCTCACACTCACCCACTCACTCACCCACTCACTCACCCACTTACTCACCCACCCACTCACTCACCCACTTACTCACCCACCCACTCACTCACCCACTTACTCACCCACTCACTCACTCACCCACTCACTCACCCACTCACCCACTCACACACTCACACACTCACTCACTCACCCACTCACTCACCCACTTACTCACCCACCCACTCACTCACCCACTCACTCACTCACCCACTCACTTACGCACTCACTTACCCACTCACCCACTCACTCACTCACCCATTCACTCACTCACCCACTCACCCATTCACTCACCCACTCACTCACCCACTCACTCACCCACACACTCACCCACTCACTCACCAACTCACTCACTCACCCACTCACTCACCCACTCACTCACTCACCCACTCACTCACCCAATCACTCACACTCATTCACTCACCCTCTCATTCCCCCACTCAATCACCCACTCGCTCGCCATCTCACTCACTCACCCACCCACTCACTCACCAACTCACTCACTCACCCACCCACTCACTCACCATCTCACTCACCCTCTCATTCACCCACTCACTCACCATCTTACTCACCATCTCACTCACCCACTCATTCACCATCTCACTCACTCACCATCTCACTCACCCACTCACGCACTCACCGACTCACTCACCATCTCACCCACCCACTGTAGCCTTAACAAACTGTTGTGGTACGTGGTGTTAGACAGTAACTATGAAGGCCGGCACGGCACTCGTGTGGGTGGGTGGTCAGAACCACGCGTGGACACCTTCCTCACCCCTGTGAGTGACTGTGTGAGTGACTGTGTGAGTGACTGTGAGTGACTGTGTGAGTGACTGTGTGAGTGACTGTGAGTGACTGTGTGAGTGACTGTGTGAGTGACTATGTGAGTGACTGTGTGAGTGACTGTGTGAGTGACTGTGAGTGACTGTGTGAGTGACTGTGTGAGTGACTGAGTGACTGTGAGTGACTGTGTGAGTGACTGTGTGAGTGACTGTGAGTGACTATGAGTGACTGTGTGAGTGACTATGAGTGACTGTGTGAGTGACTGTGAGTGACTGTGTAAGTGACTGTGTGAGTGACTGTGTGAGTGACTGTGTGAGTGACTGTGTGTGACTGTGTGAGTGACTGTGTGAGTGACTGTGTGAGTGACTGTGTGAGTGACTGTGTGAGTGACTGTGTGAGTGACTGTGTGTGACTGTGTAAGTGAGTGACTGAGTGACTGTGTGAGTGACTGTGTGAGTGACTGTGAGTGACTGTGTGAGTGACTGTGAGTGACTGTGTAACTGTGTGAGTGACTGTGAGTGACTGTGTAACTGTGTGAGTGACTGTGAGTGACTGTCGACTTCGCCCCTCCCCCTCGGCTCCGCCCATCCCCCTCCCTTTTCCCCGCCCCTCCAAGTGGGCGGGGCCAGCCGTAGTCACGTGGCACCGAGTTCCGGTCACGTGGCGCCGAGTTCCGCTCGCGTGACGTCACTTGGCGTCACGCGACGAGCCACGTGACAGGTGTCGAGAGCGAGTGGACGAGGCGCGGAGGAGTTGGTGGTGGTGAGATTCTCGTCTCTTAGACTTGAGCCTTTGGTGGCCTGCGGGGACTTCCTTCTTATTATTCTTCGCCTCTTTCGGGAGAAAAGTCACATAGCTAGGGAAATAATTATTACATTTTTGTATTAATTAAAATTATTAGAAAATGTAAAATTTAATCAAATAAAAATAAATAAAATAAAAACTCTTTTTTTTTAATAATAAATTTAAAATTAAAGCAACGCAAGCGGCCGTCATCAGGGTCGTGTGTTGCGATCGAAACGTCGTGGAGTGTGTGTGTCTGTGTGTCTCTGTGTGTGTCTGTCTGTGTGTGTGTCTCTGTGTGTGTCTGTGTGTGTGTGTCTGTGTGTGTCTCTGTGTGTCTCTGTGTGTGTCTGTGTGTGTGTCTGTGTGTGTGTCTGTGTGTGTGTGTGTGTCTGTGTGTGTGTCTGTGTGTGTCTCTGTGTGTGTCTG